>NW_005187454.1:3108316-3120279 GCF_000239375.1 Pundamilia nyererei
TGTACCTCTGGTGCAAATTACTGACCTCTGTCATCATTTTAGGTGGGGGAACTTGCACAATCGGTGGCTGACTAAATACTTTTTTGCCCCACTGTAAATACTTGTGTTGACCACCTGTGATGAAACCAGTATGTGGCCTGTGTCCAGTTTAGCTGGGACCTTTTTCAGATGGAGGAGCTCAGTGAGGACTGCAGCCTGAAGGATGACATGGTGGATGGGGACCTGGGTGATGGGATAGGAGTCACAACAGCACTCAGCTCCACTAGGATGAAGAGTGACAGAGTGAGCGGTCGCTCAGAGAGTCGGCTGCTCAGGACAGACCCGCTGCAGTGCAGCAGTCGAGCAGGAGAGGCCGTCTGGACTCCTACAATAAAAACTGCAGAGACACAACAGAGAGCCCAGCGGGAGCTGTCATACTTTGGTAACACTTTCTAACGTGTGTTTCTTACTGTTGTACAGAAGACACCAAAGAATATACACCATATCAGCACATTTCACCATTTTTAATTATAACTGGCTAACAATTTAAAGGCCTTGGATTTCTTCAGTTGGATGTGAAGAAGCTTTTTGGATCAGCAATGAAATGTCTTCAAAGAACATCTGAAATCTACTCATTCAGTCAACTTAGCAGTTAAACATCCTGTCCCTGTGACTCACATCTCTGGCTTTTTAGAAATATTTTACATAGTGTTTCAAATGTTATCATACGACACTAGTTACACAGCTACGCTAGCTAGTTTGGGTTCTGCAGCCTCTGCTCAGTTTGAACGTCTTTGACTACACTGACAATGTTGTCTTGATAAAAGAGCGTCTTCTGTGACTGTATAGGCTCACTCGTGGACCTGTCTAAAGACGAACTCAAGGAAAGACTACAGGAAGCAACTAAGGTAGGACAAAAGTAGAGCTAATGTAACTAATGTTGTCAACTTGATTGTAGCCTGGAAACTAACAAGTGCTGCTTCTTTGTTGGCAGATGATAGATGGACTATGCTGTGAGCTTGATGTAGCACACCGTTACTTTGAAGGAAAATATGAAGCTCTGAAGATTCTGCAAGGCAAGGTAGAGCAGCACATTACAGCTTATAGTAGCTAGCTTAACTTCTTTGGACTCTATTAACAATACTTTTAGGACTTTTGCAAGACATTACGCCAGATTGAACCAAGTTTTAATATAAATTATAAAAAGAAAACGGAGTGAAATAAAAGTTTGATTCTAAAGGAGAACATGACTTAGTGTTTGGGGAGAAAGCCTGTTGTCAGGAACAGCATTAAGACATTTCTTGTTGTTGGTCTCCAGGTTTGCACATATGTTAGAAGGATTCTGGCCCGCTTTACAGAAACTCTGAATCCTTTAGGTTTCTTGGCTACTGGGTGGCAACTTGAAGCTTCAGCTTCCTTCATAGGTTGTTCTGTAGCATTGAGGTCTGTAGATCACTCCATGACCTTAATATGCTTCTGTAGCCATCCTATTGTTGCCTTGGCAATATGTTTTAGGTCATTATCATGCTAGATGATCCATCCTTGACTGATCTATAGTGTTCAGGCTTGGGAAGGAGGTTCTCGTCCAAAGTTTTACAGTACGCTCCCCCATCCATTGGCCCGTCGATGCTGTGAAGTGTCTTCTTGAGCAGAGGAATTGCAAGATATCAAATATCACAACCCCCTTGGTTCTGACTACTTTCCCTCTCGTTACAATCCGACTACACTTCTCCAGTCTGAGTGACATTCGATATCACTGCTTTAGATCGTACTGGTATGGATCAGTGAATCCACGTCTCGTCCACTTCTGGAACACTGCTTGATCCATGTAGAGAAGTCTTGTTGGTGATCTTAGTGAGGCGTTCAGGCTATGCAGAGCAGCAGTGGGGACACAGCATCTCCTTGCTAAACCCCGAACTTCATGGCTACTTGAAGTGTTGTTCGTCACATTCCTATTGAGTTCTTGATGAAGGCTCTTGGAGTGCTGTTGATCTTATACAGTTCTATGAATCATGGCATTGTTATGCGTGAGGCGCTGAGTGATTGGCTTACTTTAATCAGTCCAGGCGCTGCACAGTTTGGTGTGTCTGATCTGCCAGTTTGTCTGAATTTAGAAGGAAATCTTGGGACATCCGTGCCTTTATGTCTTTAAGACATGTTGGTAGTTTAACTCATTTGTGTCATCTGTTTGCATAGATGATTACCATTCCTGTGTGAAGACTCACGATTAATATACAAAAACTATCAGACAGAATTCAAACCAGTGCATCACAGTTCCTTTAATACACACATTGATGGTTTGGAGGAAGTTAGTCATTGGAAAAGAGAGAGTCTAAACAAATATAAACACTTATTTAAGCCCACAGATTTATCCTGAATAACCAAACGCAATTAGAGAAACTTTATGGCTCGTGTGTTTGAAATTAAAAGATTGACTTTACTTTGAATTAAATTATTTTAAATTTCATTGCACAAGCAGTGCCTGCCTTGTGTGCCCTCATAGAACACCACTGATTAAAAAGTATGTGCACGTCATGCATTTAATGTAAGACTGAGCCGTATGTTTCACGTGTAAAAACATTTTCCTTTAGTCAAACTGAAACTAGTTTCTGTAGTTATAAACTGCATAAAAGTCCCACAGAAATCAGCTGATGACTGAAAACTATTGTGTGTGTTGTTCACAGGCCATTCTTGACAAAGCTACAAGTCACACTAAAAGTGTGCTGCAGAAAACTGAGGAGAAAGCCAAAGCACTCGAGAAGGTAACGTCATTTCTGGTTTATATAAGAGCAACTCAATTAAAAGTACATAAATAAAAAAAATATATAAAAGAAACTCCGATAAGGTTGTAAGGAATCAATCTGTTAGTGCTAAAATTCTTCTTTCCTGCTCAACATTCATGAACTAAGCTATTCCTGTTTAACACAACTCTTGTAAAAAAGGTTTTTCCATTTGCAGTTACATGCTGACCAGAGGTTATGTTATCAAGGGGGGCTTTTGCCCACTGTAGGGTCTCCCATGGCAAATTGGTCCTGGGTGAGGAAACAGTCATAGAGCGATTCAGAAGACCCCTATGAGATCAAAGGAACAGTTCACCCTGCCTAGTATAACATTACCGGGACCCTAAACCTAACCCCGGGAGGTTGCTCACGGGCGAACATCTGGTGGTCGAGCCTTAGCTTATGGGGCCCGGACTGGGCACAGCTCAAGAAAGGGGCATGAGCTAGGGCTGCTCGATTATGGCAAAAATGACAATCACGATTATTTTCACTGAAATTGAGATCTCGATTATTTGACGATATTTATTTAACAATAACAATGTGTTGAATAATGACTTTAAAGATTGTCAAAAAATAATAATAGTGCAAATGTTTGCAATATAAAAAAATCAATGAAAAATGTAAACATCTGTGTTTAGTGAACTTTGCAGTGTTGCTCTGTGGTGCAGCTACCGTAGCAAAGTTTACACACTGTGTCTACTTGATCCACGTCTGACTGAACCCATAATGTTTCCACACCACTGAAGTTTTTTACCTCTCTGTTCAACCAACGGCAGTCACTCTCCTCTCCAAATAACTTCTGCTCAGCTTTCTGAGCTTCCCTCAGGTCCTCTTAATCAGCGGTCCCCAACCCCCGGGCCTCGGACCGGTACCGGTCCGTGAGTCGTTTGGTACCGGGCCGCAAGAGTTGAGGCTCAGGTGTGAAATGTCTGGTTTTCAGGGTTTTTATCGGTTTTCAGCGTTATTTTGTTATCGTTTTGATCGTTTACTCTGTTTTCCTGGTCTTTCACGTGTGTTATGAATAAATCGTCTTTTTTTCAGTACCAGTACTAGTTTTATTTTGTTGTATTTATCCGCGACACCTTAAAGGCCGGTCCGTGAAAATATTGTCGGGCATAAACCGGTCCGTGGCACAAAAAAGGTTGGAGACCGCTGCTCTTAATTGTTGTGACGCGTGTTCGAAATGCAGAGAGGTGCGCTCGATTTGCCACACGGAGCAGCGCGAGAGTAAAGCACGAGGGAGGGGCTAATAATCGGCTCAGTCATTTTTAATGTTCGATTAATTGAGCAGCCCTAGCATGAGCCTATCCTCCTGAAGCCCCACCACCCGCAGGAGGTGCCGTAGGGGTCGGGTGCAATGTGTGTTGGGCGGTGGCAGGAGCGGAGGCCCTGGCAGACTGATTCCTGGGTACAGACACTGGCGGTTGGGACATGGACTGTCACCTTTCTGGTGAGAAAGTTGTCTGAGTTAGTGCGTGAAGTTGAGAGGTACTGGATAGATATAGTTGGGCTCACTCTCCAGTCTCCTGGAGAGGGGCTGGACTCACTGCACTGGGTGAGAGGCGGCGGGCTGGCGTGGGTACCCTAGTATTCCCTCGGCTTGCTACCTGTATGTTGTGGATTCTCCCGGTGGATGAGAGGGTAAGCGCCGAATGACGGCTCAGAGTACCCGGCCTTCTTGGGCAGGGTCCTTGAAGGTGCCCCAACTGGGGACTCTGTTGTCCTACTGGGAAACATCAACGCTCATGCAGGCAATGACAGTGAGACCTGGAGGGATGTGACTGGGAGGAACGGGAGCAGCATTTTGTTACAGGACTTATGTGCAAACCAAAGTTTGTCCTTAACATGTTCAAACATAAGGGTGTCCATGTCCATAAGTGCACGTGGCAGCAGGACATCCTAGGCTGCAGGTTGATGATCGATTCTGTAATTGCATCATCAGATCTGCGGCCATATGTTCTGGACACTCGGGTAAAGAGAGGGGCTGAGCTGTCAGCTGATCACATCCTGGTGGGGAGTTAGATCAGGGGGTGGGGAGGATGCTGGACAGACCTGGCACACATAAACGTATAGTGAGGGTGCGCTGGGAAGGTTGGCAGAGGCTCCAGTCTGCGAGATCTCAAACTCACACCTGCTTCAACAGCAGTTTGAGAGAGACTGGCGAGTCCCACAGTCTTATCCTTGGGATTAATCTTGACAGGGCAGCAGCTCTGATGCACAGGAAGTTTACCGCCTTATCTCCCATTTCAAAAATAACATTGCTTTGTTTTAAGCAATTGAGTTTCAAACTTGGATGTTGACAAAAGATTCAGGTGTTGATCATACAGAGTGGGAGAAATGGCATATTGTGTGTACATCGTGGCTCAGGGGGTTGGGAACCGCATCTGTAACCGGAAGGTCGCCGGTTCGATCCCTGGCCTCTCTGTCCTGGTCATTGTGTCCTTGGGCAAGACACTTTACCCTACTTGCCTACTGGTGTTGGCCAGAGGGGCCGATGGCGCGATATGGCAGCCTCGCTTCTGTCAGTCTGCCCCAGGGCAGCTGTGGCTACACCTGTAGCTGCCTCCACCAGTGTGTGAATGTGAGAGTGAATGAATAGTGGCATTGTAAAGCGCTTTGGGTGCCTTGAAAAGCGCTATATAAATCCAATCCATTATTATTATTATTATTATTGTTATTATTATTATTACATTTCCAATGGTTGATTCAAAAGCCAAGTTGTTTTGTCTGTGTTGACCGTTTTTCTGGTGAGAGGGAAAAGAGATGGCCTGCTCCCTCAGATAAAGTGCCTCTCAGGGGTATCATTTATCTGAAAAAAGATTTCCACCAAGAAAAAAATCTAGGGTTGGTAAGTAAAAAGCAAATTTATAGTCATCCCAGACAGGTAGACCCTCATCAGCATAACCGGGGAGTCAAAAAGATGAAAAGATGCTGCCACAAAAGACCCAGAATCTCCAATCGAATGTGTCGGTTTAATAATGGCCCCCTCTTGAGTGAAATACATGTCCCATCCAGGATCTGGTAAGACGAGAGACCTCAGAAGGTTTAAGGAGGGTTTCCCCCCCAGCTGTCTCAGGTGTGAGAGCGCCCTATCTGTCTTAACTATCCTGTTAACTCTCCTAACAGGCCACGAAACAGTCCTGCAGCCCTGGTTTTATGTTGCACATCTATTCTTGTACAGTGATGACAGACTCGTGCTGTGATGATATAAGTTGGAGAGCCTCCCTCTGCCAGCCCCGCCCCCACTTCCCAAATACCCTGTATGAGATCCCTTTAGAGCTCCCAGTTCTTTGAGCACAGAGATGCCCTTCTCAGTGCACCTCCCGCTGGTTGTGATCCAATCCTTCTGACAAAGATGTTGTGAGGTTGTTCTAGGGTGGCTGTAGCCCAGATGGTAGAGCAGGTCACCTACTGTCTGCTCCAGTCTGCATGCCAAATATTCTTGGGAAAGATACTAACTCCCATGTTGCTCTCCAGTGCATCCATCAGAATATGAATGGGTATGAAAGTTAGACAGAAAGCACGTAGAAACAGCGTAGAGGTGTAAATGGGTGTGAATGAGGCAAGTTGTGCTTTGAAAGGAACCTTTTTTTAATCGCAGTGTAGCATCAAGTCAGTAATGGGATGGTGATCTGGTCAGCTATGTAGCAGAGGGGGTTGTTAATCAGTTACTAGCAGATGCACCAGAGGGACAACAATGAGGAAAACCCCCAAAACAGGAAGAGTCTACTGGTGGAGACCACTGACTTTTTTTTCCTCCTGATTTTTCAGATTTTTTAGTTCTGCATTTGGCAGCGATCACTGTCTCTACTAGTAGCATGAAGCAATACGTGGACCCTACAAAGGTTGCACACGTAGCCCCACTCCTCCAGGATGGCATATGTATACGTACAATGCCAGAAGCTTTGCTCTGTCTCCCATCGAGAGTATGGAGGAGATTCAAGGAGACGGGATGCAACTCTAGAAGAGCTGGACAGGGCCATAGAAGGTCCTTAGCCCATTAGCAGGATCAGTATGTGCTTCTTTCTGCCAGGAGAAACAGGAAGAGCACAGAGCTACAAAATGACCGAAATGAACAGCCGGTGACCGACCAATCAGGACCAAACTTCATGGCGTCCTCTAGTGCAGCGGTCCCCAACCCCCGGGCCACGGACCAGTACCTGTCTGTGAGTCGTTTGGTACCAGGAAAGAGGCTCGGGTGTGAAATGTATGGTTTTTATCATCAACTGGGTCTTTTCCAGTTATGAATGAATCTTCTTTTTTTGGTACTGGTTTTATTTTGTATTTATCCACGACACCTGAAAGGCCGGTCTGTGAGAGTATTTTACAGATGAGAGGAGGTTCACCCTGAGCACATGTGACTGAAGCAATGGAGAAAGACATGTTTATGTAACATCGTTCAGCGTGACTGGTTTGGTGGTATATCCATGGAGTACACAGACCTCTACAGGCCATTAGGTACTGGGATCAAATCCTTGGATCCACAGACATTGTCATATGCTGGTGCAATGATTCCTGTGTTCCTCCTGGTGCATGACGACGCCCGGCCTCATGTGCTGAGAGTGTGCAGGCAGTTCCTGGAGGATGAAGGGATTGACACCATTACCTGGCACCCACGCTTGCTTGGCCTAAATTTAGTAGAACAGCTCGGGGACATTGTTTCAGTTCATCCAGCAGGTATCATCTCAGACGACTCGGTTCAGTGAGGCCCTGGTCTGGATGAGATGCTGCAGGACACCATCCATCATCTCATTAGGGGCATGCCTGGATGTCATTGGGCATGCACAAAGCACCTGAGAGCCAAACAAACTACCGAGCACTGTTTTGAGTTGCTCAATGAAATTTCAGACTGCTGCATAATTCTTTGATTTCCGAGGTGTCTTTGAAATCTGCCCTCTACAGGTTGAATTTCATTTTCATGATGTGGCATCCTTTCATTCTTAACACATTATTCATGTCAGCATAGATATCAGCATGATGAAGTGGTCCTTTTTTTCAGCAGTGTACTAGCAATCCAGCGTTAAATGGGAATTGCTCTCTGAGAGCATTTTTATGTTGTCAAAACAAGCATGAAAACTGTTAAAGTTTAACCAAGTCAAGGAGACGACAGAGTTGATGTGTTTATTGTAACAGACACCGACGTCATCATAGTATCAGAAAGAGTATGAAATGTGGGCGATTAGACTGTACATTTGAAAACTGATCAGAAACTGCAGATAAATCCTTCATCGCTTGCAGGAGGTGAACAGTTTGCAGTGGGAGCTCAGCTTCTCTCAGGCTCAGATGAAGAAATCTGAGCAGTCCTGGGAGCACAAGCACAACAGGTCAGATTAACTCTGCATACACTTCTGTCTCTGGTCTCTTACCTGCATCATAACGCTGCTGCTTTATGATCAGAATGTCAGGTGAGAACAAGCTTCTGACTGACAAGTTGCAGGAGATGGAGAGTGAGAGCCAGCAGCTCCGAGCAGAAAACTCTGGTAAATGAGTCCAACACATGTAGATGCTTGTATAAGTTATATGTGATGCAGAGGGTTAACGTGTGTCTGTCTGCAGCCTTGAAGCGACAGTACGTGGAACTTCTCTCCATGCTGAACGTGAAGGAGCAGAGAATTTACCAAGCCACCAAACCTCAGTACAGCCTGGACACCGAGTCAGGTGTTCTGGAGGTGAGAGACGATGGGGGAGGTCGCTGGGTGGGATAGCACGCTGTGATTCTCAGCAACACAAAAGCTGCTTAAAGCATTTGTGCTGATTTTAATGTTGTTATGGCTCATCTGCTTTCTAGCATTGACTCTTTGATGCAGGAAGTCACAAACCGATCAACATCAGCACAGCTTGACTCTCTTCCATGTACACTTCTGAAGCTCCATGTAAAAACGTGTAAAAACAGCTTAATTTTGATCTGTAATCGTTCATTTAGGAACGGAACAAGAATTTACCCTACCAAAGAGCACAGCAGGGCCAGTAATAGGTAAGGGTTTGTACGCCTCAGCATCTACACCCAAATCTGTGAATGCAATGAGAACGAGGCGACGTAGGGTCGATGTCATAGATATGTCTGCTAAGAATCTCGGAGCAGTTTGACTCTCGGTGACCTCGACCTCAAGGTCAAGCTATCTGAAAGGTTTGTGGATATAAAGACTCGAGAACGAGGTGATTTGAAATGATACCATAGGTGTGTCTACGAGGAGGGCGAGGGCTCCACACCAAACGTCATATCAGAAACAATAAGACCTTCACACTGTTTACCTGAAGCGTATTTACTGATTGCATGTGTTGTTACACTGAAAGGTGAATGTGTTGTCATTTGTGTTGAACAGCTATGATGAAATAAAGTTTGTAAGTGTAAAGTAAAGTGTAATGTGTGCGTGTTAGTCCCCATAGGGAAATAGTTCCTCTGCATTTAACCCATTCACCCAGTGAAGCAGTGGGCAGCCACCAGTGCAGCGCCCGGGGAGCAGTGTGTAGGGACGGCACCTTACTCAGGGGTACCTCAGGGTAGCCGTTCAGTGGAGTCGAACCCCCGACCTTCCGATCATGGGGCCACCACTCTACCTACTGAGCTATCCCTGCCCTTGTAGCCTCTCACTTAATGCTTTAAAGCAATAAATAAGATCAAATATAACAAGTAAATCGTTATGCAGTGAATAATGATCAAATAACAAACAGTTTTGCAGTTATAAGTGTAACTGTAGCAGGAGACCACGCTACCACATACAACAGGTAACCAGGCTGCAGCTTCCAGGTGTTTCACTAAATAAGAGGAATATGTTATTAGATGCACAGCTGGTGTGTGATCACTCCCTGAGCCACTCTGCCACAGCTGGGCAACACAGTTAATTATCATTAACTTGCACTTGTACTCAGTCGTATCCTTTCTAATCTCTGTTTTCCAGTTGACTGTACTGGGAGCCTGCCAGTGTGCGTTTGATACTGAACCGTGTCCATGTAGTCGGACTGCTGCTGCCAGCAGGAAGCAGTTGGTCCAGTTACAACAGGAGGTAAACGTCATGTAACTCTGTCACTGCACCAAGTTCCAACTTTTGTTCTATTCGGGTCAGTTATTATCATCTATGCATCGTTCAGTTTGATTCATGGATTTAAAAAATGTTGAATAATCAAAATATTGTTTTTGGAACTGGTTAAAAATATAACAACAGCTTGTGTCAGAACAAACGACCAGACATCCTCCAGCTTCTGTCTCCTGAGGGGCTCCAGGCAGGGATGCCCACTCTCCCCTTCACTGTTTGCAGTTTTTATCCAACCACTAGCAGCAGCGGTTAGACAGGCTGCAGTAATGAAAGGCATCAGATGCAAGAATGTAGAACATAAAGTCAGTCTCTGTGCAGATAATGTGTTGCTTTCACAAACCAATCTCTCTGAGATAGTCACGCTAATAAACTCTTTTTCAAGAGTTTCAGATTATTCAATAAACTGGTTAAAATCTGTAGTTCTTCCGTTGAATTGCTCCTTCCATAATCCTTCTTCTGCCCCACTGCAATCTGGAAATATTAAATACTTAGCTATTAATGTTTCTACTAAGCTTGCAGATTTAACTAAATTAAACCACATCCCAGTTCTAAAGAAAGTAGGAGACGATCTGGATAGATGGAAATCTCTACCCATATCACTCATGGGAAGGGTCGCTGCAATAAAAATGATTGTCTTGCCAAAAATAAATAAATTATTCTCACTGATCCTGAGTGAACCATCACCAGACTGGTTCAGATCTCTGGATTTGTCCATTTCTAAATTCCTTTGGAAAGATAAACCCGTGTATCAGATTAAAAACACTACAAAGGACCAAGGACAAAGGACTAGATCTGCCTAACTTTCAACAACACTTCGTAGCCCACAGGCTTCATCTCAGGATGGTTTAAACACACCCTCTTAGAATCTATAGTGAAAAAGAAAATTTAAGCCTGGTCAAGTCAAATTACAACTACCACCAAGTGCGGTATA
This sequence comes from Pundamilia nyererei, assembly GCF_000239375.1. Classification (NCBI taxonomy): domain Eukaryota; kingdom Metazoa; phylum Chordata; class Actinopteri; order Cichliformes; family Cichlidae; genus Pundamilia; species Pundamilia nyererei. The sequence goes on from NW_005187454.1 coordinate 3,119,041, forward strand.
ATTCCTTAATTTCAAACCCCCTAAATTACTGTCTAACATATATAGGACACTCTATAAAATCAATGAATCAATATGCCCTCCTGTTGCAAATGGGAGGCGGATCTATCAGTCAGCTTAGACCAAAACTTCTGGTCTCAACATGTTTAAAACCTTTCAAGTGATTAGAAATCTTCAATTACAATACGCAATACTACACAGAGTGCACCACACAGGTCAGCAGATGTTCAGCAGGGGTTTTACAACAACTGCTTACACTGTCAAAACAATATACATGACAATTGCATCCACGCTCTAGGTTCAGAGGTTTTGGTGAAGGATATGTGAAGACTTATCAGAGTGTCTGAAATGCAGCATTCCAGCCTCCCTTTTAGTTTGCTTATTGGGCAACTTATTATGTCCCTGTGGAGATGAATACAGTCCACATGGCTCTCACTGTCCTCATGACAGTCCTCATGAACTGGTGCACCAGGCCTCCCCTGGCACCTGATCCAACTCACCATCAGATAGTGATCAGTCGACAGCTCAACCCCTCTCTTCACCAGAGTGTCCTGCACACATGGTCGCAGCTCTGATGACACAATTACAAAACCATTCAATCATGATGTTCATTATGGACAAACTGTAACAAAACGGCGCTCGGGTTCAGATCCAGGAGGCTGTCCAGGTCTCACTATCATCGCCCAGCGTTGAAGTCTCTCAGTATGACAACAGAGTCCCCAGGTGGAGCACCCTCAAGGACCCTCTCAAGGACCCTGCCCAGGGACTCCAAGAAGGCTGTGTACTCTGAGCTGTCGTTTGGCGCATAAGCACAGACGACAGTCAGGACTCGTTCCCTGACCCAAAGGCGAGAGAACAAACCCTCTCATCCACTGGGAGAAACCCCAACATACAGGCAGCAAGCCGAGGGGATACTAGGATACCCACCCCACCGCCTCTCACAAAGGGCAACTCCTGACGGAGACAGAGTCCAGCTCCCCTCCAGCAGACTGGTTCCAGAGCCCGAGGTGTGCTTGAGGTGAACCTGACGCTTTCAAGCCGGTACCTCTCAACCTCACACACCAACTCCTTCCCCATCAGAGAGGTGCCACTCCATGTCCCAGTCGCTAGTTTTGGTAGTCGGGGATCAGCACCCCAGGGCCTCCACTCCTGGCTGATAAGGTAGCGATTCACGCTACCTTATCAGCCAGACCAGGGACCACGAGCTTCCCCAGTCCCCCAAACCCCTGACAGGCCATCACC
>NW_005187454.1:3122415-3125437 GCF_000239375.1 Pundamilia nyererei
TTTAACTACTGATTTTATCTACTGTTCTGATTTTATCTGCTTTGATTTTTGATTTTATCTACTGTTTTTTAATCAATTTTAAATCATGCTTTTTATTGTTTTTGTTTTTTAATGTCTCTGTAAAGCACTTTGAATCACCTTGCTGTTGAATTGTGCTCTATAAATAAACTTGCCTTGCCTAATATACATATACAGAAGATCATTCAACAGCTACTGATTAAACTCAGATGAGACATGAGTCTTAGCATACATCAAACCTAATAAATCAACATACAAACCACATTATTAACATGATCAGTCACCATATTATGACTCCCACAAGTAGGTTTTTGTATTCCTGTGATTCCTGGTTGGTGGTTGGACAGCACGTCCCTGTCTTAAGAGGGCAGACCTGGCAACATATGACATTACTGGAATTTAGCAAAGTCCAACATTTTCAAAACTTAGATCTCCCCTCATTGGTCTACTATCATTCAAACTTAAAGGAAGCCTTAATATTCAGGAACAGTCATCTCTTCTTATTCCAGAATTTGGTTTCCTTTCTCTTCTTACTCGCTTAAATATATTTGAATAAGATATTCTCCCCAGGACCCCTCAGAAGGGGGGCGTCCCAGTTTTTGTTTCATCTGTTGTCTTTATCGAGGTTTTCTCTTGAGTGTCAGTCATTAAGTAGTTCCTCTTGCACTCGGTGCACCGTGTTCAGGGTACATCTGTGTCCACTGTAATGTTTACCGTGGTGTGAAGCGTTAGTGTTTGTATGTTTTACAGCTGGATGCTCAGCATTTAAGGAAAGAAGAGGCCTTGATGGTTGCAGATGCTTTTCGCATCGCCTTTGAACAACAGCTGAGGAAGCGAAGTGAGGAGTTCCTGCTCGTAGCCGAGGCCAATATTAAGAAATCAAATCACTCTAAAGCTGAAGGCAAGTCTGCTGTCAACATAACGTCCTACACTAACTGGATCGTTTGCTTTTGGACTGGTTCTGGTTCTTCTATAGCACCTTTCTACTCTTCTGAGCAGTTTACACAACTTGTGCATTCACCCATTCACACACTAACATTCACACACATTCATACTCCGATGGATGCATCGGAGAGCACTTTAGGGTTAGTATCTTGCCCAAGGATATTTGGCTTGCAGACTAGGGGAGGTCAGGAATCGAACCACCAACCTTCCGATCAGTAAATGCCTGAGACGCCTGAGCTACAGCCACCCCAGGGAATTCATCTCATATTTTTTAAAGATTTAATTTTGGGGGGTTTTGCCCAAAAGTGTAATTTTGGGTAGTGTAGAGTAGACAGGGAGGTGGGGCCCACACGAGGCCCTTAACTATTAAATTAATAAATTGTTAAAATGCTAATGAGGCTTGTTTCTTCAGATTTATATGATCCAGTCCAAGAAACACAGGATTCGCTGCTTGGTGTTGGTAAAGTAGGTGTGTCAGGGTTTTAAAAATGGTCTTTCTGTTTCAAATTACAGTAGAGTAGATGGAATCAAACTTTCTATTTCATAATAGCAGATCATTTCTGAGAACACAGGTCACCGTACTTGTGTTTGCATATGCAGACAGTGTTGTGGGACGTATGTTGAGCATTGTTTGAATTTGCCCTTTATTAGGTGTTCACACAGCAGGTCAGAGAAACGACTCTCCCCCGACCCACACAGAATCAGCTGCAATAACTAAAGATACACATGGACTTGATTTATTATTTTAGGTGAAGAAATAAAAATAGTGCACAAATACTTAACAAGGTACCAAAGAAGTACAAAGACAAACACTGAAACCCCTAAAAAGCTCAGAACAGAAGCTGCCACTGATGCGCCTCTCGTGGCAAAGCAAAAACTAACTTGTGTATTGAAGCCGCGCAAATTTGACCTCCGTTCAAAATAAATGCCGATTTTTCCGTGGAATAACTTTGGACAAATCAGACACAGTCACTGATGGAAGCAGTTTGTTTTAAGTGATAGTAATTATGCAGAGGACGGTGGACATTACGCTCACTTGTCTTCATTTGTCTGTTCGGACATCAAAGCTAAAGGAAGCTGGCACGGGAACGTTTGCACTGCGACAGTGAAAACGATGTAAACAAATCATGTTACAAATGCTTCTCAATCTGTTTTGTCTACAGGTGCCAACAAGAGTCCTTTAATAAGTGTAAGTAAGAGGCTGAAGGCATTGCTCCCCTCTGGTCTGGAGATGAAGATGCCTGATGAACATTTAGAGACTCTCTACAAGCTGCTGGACTTGGTTAGTATCTTTCTTTTGGTTAGTATATTTCTCTGTGATAGAACGGTTTCATCAAGAAATGTTAATTTATAGAAAAACTCCGAAAAATAAATACAAATGCTCGTCTGTAACCTGACAACGAAAGAAGTCCACTAGTGACCAACCGTCTGCAACAAAGTGATGTGCAACAAGCTCTGTGGGTGGGCCTTTGTAACAAATGTTATTTGACTTTTAATACTGTGTTTTCTGGTGTAGCTGAACGACAAGGAGGAGGCCCTGGCCCACCAGAGGAAGGTGAGCATCATGCTAGCCCACAGCGCTGAGGAGCTGCAGAGACAGTTGCATCTGGGTTCCAGTTGCCAGCTGCAGGACCCACCAGAACCCAGGATTCAACAGAAGCAACCCCAAGCTCCACTGGAGAACCAGAGCCAGTCTCAGAAAACATCTGAGACATCAGAACCTGAGGTTGAAGTGTCATCAGAGTGCAAACTCCACAGTCCACCACAGCTCTCTGAGTCCAGGACAGAATCAGAGGGTGTCTGAGGCTCATCAAAGACTAGCAGTAAGGTACTGGCTAATTACAGGAGCTGCAGCCAGTTATCATCCTGATCTCCCCACATGAGGAAATACACTGAGGGTTCTGTCTGAGCACTCGGGCTTTACTCTGAAGTCCCAAACTGTGACAGGTTCATTTGTGACCTGTCCAGAGTATACCCCAGTCCTATCATGGCTGGAGTTGCATTATATGTTGCATTGCATGTTCATCCAATATTATAATTTTATCTTAGTCTGTAAAAT
>NW_005187454.1:3125588-3141337 GCF_000239375.1 Pundamilia nyererei
TCTTCCTCCTAAATGGTCTCTAATCAGCTGTGAGTTGTGTAATTGCAGAGTGAAAGTGGAACCACACAGTCATGAAATGACAGCATGCAGGAAGTTACAGAGCAGGTTCAGCGAGTGCTGCGATGCCCACTGTGTAAGCGTTGCTGTGTCAGTGACGCGTGAGCTCTCCTGGCATGCATATGAACAACATGCAGGAGTGTAATGCAGCTGCTGTAGGTGTGACACGTAGGCTCTGGGGCCATCGTGGCTCAAGAGTTGGCAGTTCGTCTTGTAACCGGAAGGTTGCCGGTTTGAGCCCCGGCTCGGACAGTCTCGGTCGTTGTGTCCTTGGGCAAGACGCTTCACCTGCCGCCTGCTGGTAGGTGAATGTGAGAGTGAATGAATAGTGGAATTGTACAGTGCTTTAAGGGACCTCGAAAAGCGGCATATAAATGCAATCATTATTATTATTATTATTATTATTATTATTCTTGTACTGTTGTCCACGTTGCATCTGTGCAGATTCTAAAGCATGCTGTGGCTTCTCCTCTGCTCACAGACAAAGGTCAGCTGGGAAACACTCGGTCCTGCTATGATGTTATTTTGACACTCACCACCTACTTAAGCATTGTTGTACAGACCATGTATCAACAAGCTTGAGTGTTGGCTTGGCTTCCAAAGTCCCCACGTCCCGATCCAGTCGAGCTACAGATCAGGGATCGAGTCCATGCCTCGACAGGACAGGCAGCTACAGAGAGGCACCAACACAATATGAGGCAGGTGGTTCAAACCTGACCAGTGTAGGTTAAAGCACTGAGAACAAACAAGGAAAATGAACATACATGAAAACTCGATTATGATTGGCAGATGAGATCTGGACTTTGGCTGATTCCTACAATCGAAAACACGTGTTTGGGTTGCTGGATCAGCTGTTCAGGTGAAGGACAGGTTTGTTTTTAATCTGGAAGATGACATCTGTCGTTTAACCTGAAACTGCTGTCAAACTGCAGCTCAGGAAGTAACCAGCAGAGGGCAGTGTTTGTGTGTGTGTCTCTGTGCGTTCATGGCTGTGGTACCTGCAGCTTCCAGCTTTGTGTCACTGAGCTAACACTGTGTTATTGACATCTCTGTTCATCTTTACAAAATATCAGCACTGTAACCCTGAGATATCGACATTACAGTTTAATTTAATGCAAAGAGACGATCGTTTACGGTGGATTTCAAACTAAAAACAGTCAAAATGTTTTTATTATAGTTTGCAAAAATATGAACATGTGAACCATGTGATACTCAACCATGACATCATGAACATGTCGTTTAGTTCCTCATCATGGTGCCACATACTTTGAGGTACCCGTCACTACACCCGAATAACAGCTGACTGCCCGTTTCATTGGTTTTTACATTTATATTTACACCAAAGGAAAGACGAGTTACAGCCCTGCATTTCTCATCATTTCTCAAACTGCTTCACTGATTCCTCATTTTTGCTGATATCGACTTGCACATAGTTCAGTATACACCAGTAAAAACTGACTTTGTGGATTTTAACCATTGAAAAATGTGAAGTTGACTGTTTTTACATTTGTATGAAGTATACATGTCTTCACAAAGAGCGCGGTGGAGTGATTTTCAGAGAAAATGTCTCAGCTTTGAAATTAATTACTGTTAAAGTAAAACTTTGAAGGATTGGAGAGCGAGCAGTGAAACCTGTAATCTCCACATTTGTATTAAAATGATTTGAACAGAGAAAGAATCAGAGAAGTACAAAAAAAGAGCTTTCAGGGGTTAAAACTCTGATACAAACCTCGTGCAAAAGATGTTATATGTGTGTATATATGCATGTGTGTGTCTCTCTGAGACGTTCACAGCACATCTTGTTTGTGTACAAAGTAAATCAATAAAATAAATGTTTTTCTTGACTCTTTGCTCGAAGTTCCAGCTGCTGCTTCAGCAAATGAAGCCAATAAGACAAATGTCAGTCATCACAGTTCACCAGTGACACCAGTGACTGGATTCTTTAATCAGCCTGTGACTACTTCCTGAAGTGATAGCTAGCATCTGAACTCTGTACTGTGTCATTTCCACCTCCTGTGTCTGCCCCATTAGCTTCAGATAATGGCCAAGCTTTCCACACAGGCTGGCCCACAGCCTTGGAGCGCTCAGCATCACTGATTGCAGGCATTCTGGGAATTGGACTGACAGCAACCAAATAAATGGAATGAGAACTGAATTGCAATAGGAGGTAATGCTATGGAACAAACACGCTGTAAAATGACAACTTCTAAGTGAAAGGAAATCAGCATGTTGCAACATTTAGTCATTATTATTTCTATTTATTCATTTATTTGTAACTGAAAACATCCAGGACAAAACAAAAACACCCTGTTTAAAAAACAACTGAAAATGATCATGTCACTTCATTTTATCCTCCACTGAACCATCATTTCTAACCGAGACCTGAGATCATGGCAGCAGAGCTCAAACACACTTGCACCACATAACTACTCTGCACAAACATGTGACACAACAACAGATCATTAACAGAAACATCCACGCTGACTAACAGAGTTCTTCCTCGTTCCTTTACGGTGGACTTAAACTCCCCCACAGTAACACTGTCCAGGAAACAGCGCATCTAAAAGCCTTTTTCCTCGTTCTGTTCAGATTTTTGGGACAGTCAGTTGTATGAGATGATTTTACACATATAAACACGCGAACACGTTACTTTTACATTTTAAAGTAAGTATTAGTTCATCATATTATCAAGTATACAGAATTATTGCAGTAACAGTTACTGACGTGGGTCCTGTTGCACTGGGCCCATATTTGTGATGTGACTGAAACTGAGTGTTTCTCCACACGTCCACATTTTTAATAGACTCATGGATCGAAGGTCGTGGCTGCATTTAAACATGTTGCTAATGCTTCTGAATCTAACATCCCAGATGCCCCATTCTGGAGGTGGATTCCTGGATTAAAATGACTTTTGTTGTGTATTTGTGAGAAATGAACTTTCCCGTACTGACAGGCCGTGGCTGTGGGTCGCAGAGCCAGCCTCCTGCCCTCCTCTGCACGGGAACAAAAGCAGAGATGCAGTCAGGAGCTTTATGGGCCGCCTGCATCCCCAGGGCACTGTATGTGGGGCACCCCGAGCCTCCAGGACTTTCATGTTTTGCACTTTGTAAAATATTGACACTCCCTGGGCTTTCAAAACTGCACCATTGATTGGCGCTTAAGCCTCGCAGCTGGACTCTGACCAAAGCTGCTTCGTATTATTGGCGTGATTAATTAAAAAGAAAATGGTTTTAGCATGGCTGGATACACAGACGGGCTGCAGCCGCGACATGGTGGGACATGGCATTACATACAGACGCGTTTGCTCGCATGCACACGCATGAGCGGCGTACTGCGATGGCTGAAGGGTGAGGGGAGGTGTATGAAACACATTAACCCACAATGCACTGCTGAGTTTTGACAGATCCCTGCTTCAGGGCTGCTGAATTCATGAGCCATTACTCCTTCTCCTAGTTGGTGCATTATGTTCCATGTCATCTGCTATTAGTGGTGCAGTGACTGACATCCATTGAGAAAGCCGGTGCTTTCTGACACTGGCCAGCTGATGGGGCCAGCGTGGTGTTCTTGGGCTACGATGAAGCCACATTGTTGTTTTGTTTCCAGGCCTTCCTCTTTTTCTTGCTCATCCAGTTGCATTCATGCCTGCAGTAATCAGGACAATATTGCATCCTCCACAACGTCAAAGCAGCTATTGTGGTGCACAGTGAGCTCCAGCTGGCCTGCTTTACTCTTTTAGGGTACAGTGAGCTGGGGTTACCACCTTATTTTAGACTGTTCATGTCACGCAAGCTGTGATGTGGAGTTGATGTTTTTAACGACAAAAATCCTGAAGCCTTTAAATTATTAAATATAAGAAATAAGTCTGTACCATCTGTTTGCTCCTTTTCTGTGTATATAAGCAAACTGCATATGCTGTAGTATCTAATATCTCTGCCTTAACAACTGAGATGTGTATGAAACTGGGCCATGATCTCAGGAAGTATGCTGACTTCCTGTTTCAAATGCAATCTGACTGTATTGTAATTGTGACCATCACAGATACAGGAGTATATTTGAGTAACCCCCCCACCCCCACCACCCATTAGCCCACAGTCTAAATAGGCCTAAAAGGTTATGATGGAATTTGTCCCTGCCTGTTGTTGTTTACGCACTTCTTAGCGAAGGTCAGTGTATTGACCAATCTGGATATGGGGCAAGCATGACAAAACGCTGACATATAATCTGTGTGGCCTTGATGCTCCATTAAATGATCGATTCAGCTGGTTTGGGCTGGGGTGGGTGGGGGGGTAACCAGGGACTATGAAAGGTCAGTAACTGTTAGTTCATTGCTGGAGTGATTAATAAATCAATAGGAACAGCAGAGAGGTCCAGTAAATAAAACAGTTCCACCGAGTCCTGACCTCTCTGCAAACGGATGAATGAGGTGAGGGTGTGTCTACCAAAAGACCCCCCCTCTCTGAACCCCCATACATCCTGCTGACTGCTGCTGCTATAGAAACAGATGAATATTATACTAATATTCATTATTTTAATATTATAGTCATATTCATATTATACTAATCTTTAGTATACTAACGATCTGTTACATTAGACAGTCATGCATGTTCTGGTTACATTAGTTGTATTTGTTTCTCTTTTTTTGTGAAATAATCTCTACTTTTACAGGATTTGTTTCTGGTGTATTTTGTTGATGATGTTATCCTTGGAAAAGTACATAAACTTCCCTCCTGACAGACAAATAAGCTAACCCCGAGGTTATTTATTATTTATTATTATCCAGACTTTGTCTGAATTAAGCAACACAGACTACAGCAGGGGGAGCCAGGACAAAAGGTCAGGGGGGAGATGTCGTAACCCCCACACAAGATTGGTACCACACTGGGTACCCACTTAATGTCTGCTGGGAGATGTGAACGCAGTATTATGGACAATATCTACTGCGACCATCACTGAACCAACCAGCTGATCTACAGCACGGCAGCAGTGACCAGCGAGATGCTACAAGATGAGCAGTAGCCTCCATGGAGAAGGAGGCTAGAGGCCAAGATGAGGGCAGCTGTAAGCTGTCCACACCTGAGGCCAAAGAGCCACAGCCTCGGTCAGCTGCTCGAGGAGGCAGAGAGAGAATAAACCAGCTGTTCTCCACAGAACCAGCCAAGGTGTAACCTCAGTGACGGGGGAACAACACGAGAACATGACCTGTAGTGTATGTGCTGATGGTGTGTGTGTGCATACACTCTGTACATACAGCAGAGATGTTTGTGCTTCTCTGTCACGGATTCACGTAACTTAGTGTTGTTAAACTGTTGTTATGAACAACATCGATAAAACAAACAACATCAGTAAAAGCCGACATGTATGCAGTCATGATGTGTTGTTATGAACGTCTTGATGAGATTATTTAATTGAGCTAAGGTCGATAATCTCTCCCACACACACACACACACACACGCACGCACGCACGCATGCACACACACACACACGCATGCACACACACGCATGCGCACGCACACACACGCACACAAACACACACGCACACACACATGCGCACGCACACACACATGCACACGCATGCACACACGCACGCACATGCGCACACATGCACACACACACACGCACACACACGCTCTGTTGGTTATTCTTTTAATGGACTTCCAGGTTGTTTGTGATTGGTCAGTACCTTCCTTGGCATATCCTGCTGTTGATGTTTTCAAAGAAAACTAATAAACAGTAATTAGAGAAAGCGAGTGCACGTGTACACAGGGAGGCTGCAGTTTGTGTTCATGCTGTTTGTTCATCAGCAAATTGCTCACCTTTGCAGGCAACGCTGCACTAACACATTTAAGCGACAGGGGGCAGTAGCGCCCCATGCCTGGGGTGTGCTGTAGCCCTGCGTGTGAGAGAAAAGAAATGGTTGCCACATGTTTCTCGTCTAATGCACTGGAGGATGTTTGAGTGGATTTCAAACATTTCCCTCGGAGGCATCTCTCTTGAATTTTCTCCATGTAGGAAGAAGATGAAATGCAGCAGCTTCTGTGGTAATGACTGGAACACACACACACACACACACACACACACACACACACACACACACACACACACACACACACACACACACACACACACAGCTATACATAACAATTAGTTTCTCTAATATTTTTAAATTCTGGGTTTTTTGTTTTGTACTTGTTTCCTTTTTATTTTCTCAGCAACCAGTGTCACGAAGAATAACAGCTTCATATTTACAGAGTGTAATTAAATCTGCATTTGTGACACACGACAAACAAGCTGCAGACAATATTATTTAAATGTCCTTTGACTCTAAAACACAGGCTGATCTATTGTTCACAGCTCAAATGAACTGTGTCTGCTTTAAAGACTTGAAACTGGGACGAACACGTGCGACTCTTTAAATGAAGCTGAAGACTAATTAGGTTGTTGTTTTTTAAACATTAAGAAGCTGGTTGGTTGGACAGCTTCCAGAAAGCTTCAGTCCTGAGCAGCAGAGTCGCAGTGCTTCTTCTACTATAGCACTTTACTAAAAGCAGCTAAAACACAGGTAAACATAAAGGTCAGCTGTGATTTACTGGATCTGACTCTGAAAGCACACATCAAGGTTTCACTATTATCACTTGTAAACATGACTAGCAAACAGTGCTGTAGGCTGAAAGAAACCTCTGTCACTGATTCAATGGTGATAATTGACGCGTAGCAACATTTGGGTCCTTGAAGAATAATTTTGATAATAAATAATACGTGAAATATGCACACAGAGCATGTGTGTACAGTTTAATGTTGGAATAAATACCAGAAGCAACATGCAAAAAGCAAAGTACATAATGTCAGTTGGTTTCTAAAGGTGTCTAACCGCTGTGCTCCAATATTTGTACACAGGACATCGATTTTAAATATAATGTAAAAGTGATTATTTGACACAAATGCAGTTGAACTGGGAATCCTATAAGATTTGTATATTTAATATTCAAATGGATTTAACCACATTCAAACTGATCACATACTGAAGCATACCTGTTAAAATGAAATGTAAATAAAATAAAGGAGCATATGCGACTGATGTTCACCAGTGTCTGAATCTCCAGATTAAGATTAAACTGAAATGACAAGTTAGTTGAGCCGGTCTAAAATCCTGTCTCCATGTGACATGAATGAATTTTCCAGCTGAGTGAACGCCATTATTGATCCCACACGGAGACACTTCTAGAACTGTGCCCACACCGAAGTTGGCTTTTGGTTAAATGTTGGACAGTCGAGTTAAAGACGAGGACGTTTCTGTCTGACTGTCCTGGAGAAATCCAGCTGCTTTTGCATTTATTATTTGAGCATTCAAATCCTCTTTGTTCGCTGTGTTTTTGCCTCAGTAACAGTGAGCTGTTCCACCTCACTGATGTTTGACTCATGTGTCCAAAGCGACACTCACAGATGTCATGACGTCGGGGGTGGTACCCCTGCTCCCAGAAGGATTTATTCTAGCAGTTGGCCTTTGAGTGCCACTACCCACTGCCGTCCTCTGCTCCAACAGTCCATTGGTCTTTAATAATCCTGCTGCTGTGGTTATTACTGGGATGCTCATGAATGAAGCCTGATGCAAAACATTCTTTCGTACGGTCTGTTGGTCATGTGTTTGGCACTGTGTCTGCTAATAACATCTATTGGAGGTTATGAATCCGAATTTCAGGAGCAGGACCACGCCTCCAAACACGCTCCTTCCTGTTGTCATCTATATAGGTTCCCCCAGTTCTGCAAGCTGTTCATTCTCGTTTACGTGCCCTCCCTCCCTCCTTGTTCTCAATTCTTTAACTTCTTCACTCCTATTTATAACACTGGGATCTGCCAGGCCCGGGAGCCGTCGCCAGTCCCCTTCGAGGCCTTCCCCAAACCGCAGCTCAATTAATGTCCAAGCATCACCTTTACCTACTAAAACGCTGCCAATCCTAAAATGAGGACGTGGGCCCAGCTAGTGAACTGTGGACTGTGGACGACAACAACCCCAAGTTACAGAAGTCACCATCACATGTGGAACATAAAGTCCCAGCTGCTGTTCTGCATACGCCTCAAGCACCCAGGCCAACTCATCACTAAGACTGGATACAGATATAATTCAGGAGTGGAGTTCCCATCAGCCACCTCCTCTACATGGATGACATGAAGCTGTATACATGCAGTGAGAGAGACGCTGACCCACTGAGCCGCGTCACTAGGATCTACAGCGAGGACGCTGTGATGTCATTCAGACAATGAGTAATTAGTGCGCGTTAGTGCTACAGGCCTGGATAAAACACGAGGCATTCACAACTAAGGGAGGCCACAGCTGAGCCAGTAATGACTCAGCTTACAGACGTGATAAGGAACAGGAAGAGGAACTACACGGACCACCAACCCTTTCCATGGGACGTACCATCGACAAAAACAGTTGGTGGCTGATATCAAGAAAAATTACCCGTAGGTAGAAAAGGTTGGTGTAAAGGACAGCACAGGAACAGGCCCTAAGCACCAAACAGGCTGCAGGCCGTGCCAAGGGCCCCGAAGACTCTCCAACACATGTAAGGTGGGCCCATGTACACTGAGAGGCAGCCTCCAGTGGCTGGGAAAAGTATAGCAGCATCAGAAATGAGAAAATAGGTTCAAAGTATCAGGTCTGAAGGAACAACTGAACAACTGGATGATGTGAAAAGGTCTGAAATAAAGACGTATTTACCTGTTGTGACTGGAGGACGCACACAGGGTGGGTATATGTTAGGGGTGGGGAAAAAATCGATACTGTGTAGCATCGTGATATTTTGTTTGCTAATAATGTATCGATACAGGGACAGCAGAAATCGATATTTTGTTACAAAAAAGGTTTTTGTGCTCTGACTTCAGAGCATGTTGATCCTTTTTCTGAGCAAGAATCCTGACACTGTCCAAATGTGTTTAACTTGTTTTATGGCAGCAATAAACATGAGTGTTTACTTATTTTAATTTAAGACACGTTTTATTTTAATTAAGTTTAAAACTTTTTTATTTAATGTAAAATTATATTTTGTTTTAATTTACTTTCAAATTCTTCAGTTGCTGAAGGGGCTGCATAGTTTTCATATTGCATAGTTCAGAATAGCTGTAATTGTACCAGATGGTTGCATTCAGTTAAGTTGGACTAGACTGTAATACAAACCGTTCAGTTTGTCAACAATAAAACTGAAATGAGAGAAAGACTGAGTGTGAGACTTTGATATTAGATAAAATGAATATTGATAAAGTTTACCTTTATGTACAGAATCTGAATATCGCAAAATATTTTTAAAAATTGCAATAATATCGTATCGTGCGTTAAGTATTGTGATAATATCGTATCGTGGGATGTATGGTGATTCCCACCTCTAGTATATGTCTGTATCTATCTATCATCAGTGTTTTGTGATTGAAAATACAATTAAAATGAAGGTGGAGCACACAGCAGCAGCTAAAGTGTGATTCATTTGGCAGAAAGCTTATGAAAGACTGACACTGTTACAGTATTAAACCCAGTGTGTGTCTCTTTGTCGGGACGCTGTGAGGTCTTTCAAACGCTGCTCCTGTCAGACGAGGAGTCCCAGCATTCAGTGTGTGCTGTTTTCAGTATGTAATGACAGAAATATAACAAACATAATAGATACATAGTTGCATATAATCAGTAGGAAATTCCATGAGCTGAGAAGCACCGACACTGTAAACAGAATAAACAACGATGCTGGACAGTTGTTCACGTGGGGTTTGCAGTTTTTAGACGTCCCGGTCTTTCACTTTCACTTTAAGCATATTTGCACTGCACAAGACACTAAATAATGTGGATCGCACAACACTGGTCACTATATTCTTCATTTCCAGTTAATACTTGTACAGCTGCTGTTATTATGTATATAATATTTATATTTCTTCATACATTCTTATATATTTCTATACTGTGTATTGTGTATTTTGTTGTACAGTTATTTCATTTTTAACTTAAATTTTTATATTTTATTTTATTCCTTCCTAGCTAAATTTACCCTTTTTAATTTTCATATTTATTTCCTATCTTATTCATAGCCTTTTCTATTTTTTCCCCTTTAGGTCACGAGCAGTTGTCCAAGCATTTCACTGCATATCGTACTGTGTATGACTGTGTACGTGACAAATACAATTTGAATTTGAATTCTGCCAGCGCGGTGATATTTGGTCTGTCATTATGCTTCAGGCAAGACAAAACAAACAGCAAAAAAGCTTCTTAATTTTTAAAGGTGTTGGTTGCTTATCCAGTCTGCTGGCCTCAGAAAGCCTAGTCTGAAAACCTGAGCAGCAGTCTGGTGCTGTAGCTCTTATTACAGGCAGAATCTATTAAGAGTTTTCTGTACCAAGCCTGTCTGTCAGGGCTTTCATGCAGCTAACAAGGAGTGATTAATCACAGGAGAAATCTGCCTGTCACAACTGAGGCAGCAGTGGGACACACTGCTCTCGGTTGCTGGTCTTTGTCCAGGACTAATCTCTGTACAAAATCGACTCCCAGTGCTCTCTTGCCCACAGGCGACTTCTCTGTTCTGCCTCTATCTCATAAATCCACCATCTGGTCACACTGACAGGTTGTTATTAATCTGAGGAACATCTCTGATTTCTCTGTGGATGACATCGAGGCTTACACTGGGTAAAACAGCGATCACAGTCAGTCCCTGTCATGCATTTTGTCACGCGTGTGGAAAACAATTTTGGTTACACAAAAAAGATTTTGAGAGTGGTAATAACATCAAAGGGCCAAAACGTCCCCTACGTCCTTCGCTTCATTAGCAGAACATTGTGTTTTCTTTCAAATTACAAGCATAGAGATGGCTGACGATGGCACAACAAAACACGCCATCATCAGGTTTGCTGTGTCTCCCAGAACAGTCTCGTGAGGAGCTCCCAGTTACTGCAGGAGAGCTGGACGGGCTCTAGAAGGTCCATAACCCATTAGCAGGGACGGTGCTTTGTGCAAGGAGGAGCCGCAGCTACAAAATGACCTTCAGCAGCCCGCTGCTGTCACACAATGTCTCTGACCAAACAGACCCCGTGCCCAACACCTGTCACCTCAGAGCCTGATTGGTGCCTGCCACAGAATACCAGAGCCGAGAGGTCCATCACTGGGCCCTGTGGTTTCTACAGATGAGAGCAAGCTCAGTCTGAGCACATGTGACAGATGTAAGAAGGTGATGATCTGCATATTTATGGAGTGATGCACAGACACGTACAGGCTGGGCAATAACAGCCTGACTGTCAGTAGGTATCTGGATGAAATCCTTGGACCTGTCAGTCTGTATGCTGGTGCAGAGGGTCATGGCTCCCCCCTCATGTGCAGGTAGATCCTGGAGGGTGAAGGAACTGATACCATCACCGGTCCTAAATCCAGTAGATCACCTTAGGGACTTTATGGAAAAGCCCCACATTATCTTTACTAGAAGTTCAGAGATGATCCACAGCTAAAATAATTTTAAACTTTTCATCCATCACTGCCAATCAAAATCAGCTGAGAGGAAATGAGATCAGATCCCTGCAAATGTGTAACGCACTCACAGCAAACCCCGTGTACAGGTGTAGATATTATCTGACTTTGGTGTGATCCTACAAGAAGAAACACATGACGTCTAAACAAAAACATCAAACATTTTAATGCACAGTTTTATATACCAACAACAACCAGCTCCCTCCCACTCCACTCATGACACTTCTAATATACTGTCATCAACTCCACATCAACAAATAAAACACAGTCTAATAATTGCCGTTTTATTGATGATTGTATTAATGATGATGAACAATCATATCTGGCCGTCTGTCACACGTAACCAGTAAGAATCACAGATTCTGGGATGTTACTGAATGGAGACAGTCTGGAGTGTGACTACAGTTAGCTCATTGTTTGCTTTCATAGTCACATGTAGGCTTTCATGAAGTGTTCCTGGGACCAAAAGGTATCAGAAGCTTTGATCCAGTTGTGTAAAAGACACTTTCCTTTAAATGTTTTCTGAAATATTCCTCCAGGTTCTTTAGAAAACAAATGTCCAGGACCTGGAATTGTATTCACACTCTGAGAAGCAGTGAAAGCAGATCAGAGAGGAGAGAGAGGACGAGACATCACAGAACAACAGGGCAGTGGGAACAATCTCATACTCTCCTCAGTCTATTGCATGGAAAAGTAGGTTTGATCCAGGTTATAGCTCCCCTCCCTAAGTTATCCTCTATATATCCTGTGCCTACATCCTTTCCCACTTATGAGCAATATTGGCAGCTCATATGGATCAGAGGAACAGAGAAGGGAGTAGAAAAGTAGAATAAAATAGTTTTGAGTTCCCTCCCCAGACGCCTTAACGCCCACTCACATCCTGGGCCATCTGACCTCAGGAATTCGCATGATAAGGTGGGGCCAGGTTTCACAATGAGCTCACCCGAAACTCTGGCTGATTGGGACCCACACCCAGTTTCCCACCTTGGCTCAGGCGATTAGAGGATCATCAGGGGTCCTTTGTCCCTCTGTGGGGGGAAACTCCCACTAGGTTTAAATCTGGGACTCTCCACCATTTGACCTTAGAACTGAAGAAGCTTCTCGGATGAGAGGTGAAACGTCTTCAAGCAACTCAGAAGTCCAGACGCTTTTCTTTGCAAGCTCCTTTGACTACGATGACCTGGATGACTGAGAACCTTCACAGACATAGAATAAAATAGAATAAAGTGTCTCCCAGTTTGGCGAGCAAGATAAACCTGGATGAGAAAACATCAAAGACATCATGATGTATATGAGTATATAAACCCCACCATGAAGAGGACACAGATTAGACAATACCAGCAAGCAAGTCAGGATTTCGAACAATGGGTTAATTTAATGCTGCTGTATAAGAAAGAGTTTTGCTTTATTACAGGACAAGTGACCAGACCGTGGGAAACATGTCTCCTTATGTAGCCAAACCTAAACTAGCTAGCAGAAGCCTCGTTGTAAGAAAGTAACTCAGACGTGGAAAGCCCACCCATGTCTGTATGTAGCTGCACAAGTCCAACTTTACTGCCATACCAGATGCATTTAAAGCCTTTTCACCCTCAGCTGGTCGCAGCAGATGGCCCCGCCCCTCCCTGAGCCTGGTTCTGCTGCAGGTTTCTTCCTGTTAAAAGGGAGTTTTTCCTTCCCGCTGTTGCCGAGGGTTTGTTCATGGGGAGATGTCTAAATGTTGGGATTTCTCTCTGTTATTGTAGAGTCTTTTCCTTACAGTATGAAGCACCTTGAGGTTGTTGTGATTTGGTGCTGTGTAAATAACATTAATTTGAATGGACATTTTCTGAATCGTCTTCTTTGGCGAGTATAAAAGAAGCAGAGGGCACACGATATGAGGGAGGATATTCATTTTAATAAGACTAGTTCCATCCATGTGCCATTGTTCAAGGTCGTTTTTAACTGACACACAAACTGGAAGGAAATGAGTCTTCCACAGGAGAACCTGCGCTACAGCTGTATTCTCCAGATTTTCTAGTGGCATGGACTCAGACTGTAGAGGTTTGCGTCTGCTTTGGTTCTGAACTGTGGTTCAAATGTGTCATCAGTCCCAGACTGACGGCAGATGATCGCCCCTCACCAAGCCTGGGTTTTTCCTTCCCACCGTCTCTACAAAGCAGCGAACGCAACAAATACAGCCGAGTGTAAAAACAGCACAGTGCCAGGGACCGATCTAATCAGCTTTCATAAACCCATCTGGACTTTTCTAGCCTTTACACAATGGAGCTGTATGTGAAAACACAAATATGTGACTTAGCTGAAATAAATGCCCTTTAACCTCGGCACCCTAATAGAAAGATCTGTGTGATAATGTCAGCCAGTGCAGACTGCTGAGCCCACGTGGGAACACAGCGCCTAATTGTTCAGAGAACTCGCAGAGCAAGTGAGAGTGCTGCCTCCTGCTCACGGCAGCATCCCCGGCTGAAGCGAATGGGATAATTACAGCAGACGGTTTCATGCCCCACCATTCAGCATGTGTGTGAAAATGGCTTTAGCTACGAAACATTGATCTTTGGGCTTGTTTATGACAAGATAGACTGTTTTTGTATCAAATTGTGTGATTTATATCTGTGCCATAATAAATATCAGTTATATCAGTGAGTACCACTGCTCGTGGAATAACTGCTGTTGCTTGTTCAGGACATAATCAACTTTTTAGCCTCTGAGAAGGCTTAAAGTTATCTTTTATGTTACTCTGTGCTAAAAAACAAAAACATAAACAGCATGCTCTTAATCCTTTGGTGAGTGGACCCCTAAAAGCAGATCAGTCAGCACCTACTGTGACCATGGCTGAGGTTTTGTTATCTGGCCCTTTGCCATATGGGCCAATGTGTGTGTTTGTGTGAAGCTACATGTGTGTGCGAGTCTTTTCCACAAGCAGCTGTTCAGCTATTAGACCCCCTCCCCACATTAACACACACACACACACTCAATCCCCCAGCAACCCTCCCTATTGCCTCGCAGCATGCTGCTCTTCAGGTTGAGAGGTCCTGTGCTGCACCTAAATGGCTGAGCTGCTGGTAGATTAGCAGCCTTACATGAAAAGAGAAAGTGTGTCTGTGTTTATCCCCAGCTCATACCGAGCTGCAAGGCAAGCTCGTCAAAACTGGACCAATCCTTCAGCTCACAGACGGCTTCATGACAGTTTCTACATGATCGATGTGTCACCATGAAAACACGTTTTTAAAAACACGAGACAAATAGCTGCCTGTTTTCAACTGATGACATCAGTAATCCATGAAAATCATGAAATCAAACAAAGGTTCTGCCTGTTTGCATTTAAAGTGTGCTTTAATTTGACTGCAGTGTGTTTGCATGGAGCTGCTGGTCTACGTAATAGTGTTTGCACAGGTTTCAGAAATGCAGAGACTACAGTATATTTGTCACATCAAGATTATACAGTCTTGTTTTTATCAGTACTGTAGCTGCTTTTCTTCCTTTCTTACTTTGTTCTTGAATATAAATGTTAATGTTAATGTTAAAATAAATGTTCTTGAATATCCAGGCTGCAGATGTTGGAGTAACACCTCTGTGTGAAAATCACAGACACAGAAATAAAGGTGTCTTCTTGTTGTGATTTGGTGATATATATAAATAACCCTGAAGCCTCCTGTGTCCTCAGTTTCTGTCTCTCTGTGCTCGGCTGTTTCATGCTCTTCGTGATGCACCTTACATTGTGTCATGATTCTTAGTCATTCATTATTAAAATGATGAGACCTTAAAGTAGAAGCTGCTCCGTCTCTCTCAGTCAGTGCAGCTATAATAGCAGGGGAGGTGGTGTGGGTGGAGGCGGGGGCAGAGAGGCGACTGTGTGACAGTAGATCAGTGTAATTCCTCCCTGGCAGATGCAGGCCAGATTGAGCTGGAAGGATAAAGATGTTACCCAAGAGCACAGGGCAAGTTCGAAACAACAAATGCCTGCCTGGTGTGTTTGTGCGTGTGCGTGCGTACGCGACACTGAGTGGCTGAGCGAGGAAATGGGGGATGGGATGGATTGGGGTGAAGAGGATTTTGTCCCACTGTACACAGACTGTATTACCAGCAGGCCACTTTACCAGGGCCCCACTTAGAGCCACTGGGGCCTTTTATAGCTGCTTAAGACCTGCCATGGGAACGGCAGCAGCTCTGTAATCTTCTGTTCAACAAGAACACACACCCACACACA
>NW_005187454.1:3150789-3152625 GCF_000239375.1 Pundamilia nyererei
GGGCTAATAATCGGCTCAGTCATTTTTAATGATCGTTGAAAGCCCAGATCGTAATCGTGATTAAAATTCGATTAATTGAGCAGCCCTACTGGTTGGTATGTAAAAATAACTGTTTTTCAACTCTCAGTAATGCCATAGTGATCGTTTGATATATGGACCTGCAGCGGAGTTTAGGCCCAGACACAGCTAGTGACGTCAGACTGAACGACCAGATACAGGTAACCCACCAGGAAGTGAGGTTATTAGCAAGTTCACCTTCAAAATTAAATCTTCTTAACGTTTATAACTCTTTTTACTGTTCTTTTTAACTTAAATACATAAAAATGAATTTTAAAGCAAACATTAAAGATAAACATAAATGCCTTTGAGGCATCACAACTACACTACACACTAACTACACACTAACTACACACTAACTACACAAGATTTGCGCTAAACGTCGCAAATCTCTCACATCTCAAAACACCGCCGTCACTCCTAAAACTTCCCCCTTTCCTAAACAACTAAATGCCATGTTGCCATATCATTTTTTGATTGGTCCACATGGTACATTTTTCCACCAATAGGAAAGGCTGGGGCGTTTGGTTTTGCTCACAGGCTTTCGAGCGTTTTCCTTATAAAACGTCGTTTTTACTGTTTCTTCCTGCAATAAATATAAACAACGACAGTATTCAGGAAGAAAACCAAACATTGCAGATATTTTATCATAACTCTGGTTTTACGTGGCCGATCAACACAATTTACAAACTGGTATAAAGTCCACACTTTTCCCGTCAGTTGTTCCGTCTGTCCTGCTCACATCTCCAATGGTTGTACACGTTGTCATTAACGTGGCTTCACTCCTCATCAGCCTCTTTGCTAAAACACCGGTGTCGGCACATAAGGACGCTGTCACAGCCTGTCAACCATGTTGATCAGCTGCGTATATACGAATGTGAATCGCATCATTGGCTGGACTGTGGGATAAGGTGGCATCGTTCTGATTCCATACGGGAGCAGCCAGTCACTGACTAACACTGCAGAACGGAATTGCTAAATTATTAATGTTAATTTCAATTCAGGCTAGATTTTTTTTTGTGCACAACACAGATTTTCTGTGCGCAGAGTCGTGCCAGCAGTGCGCAGCTTAGAGGGAACATTGGTCCTTACTCCCTTCCTCCTTACTCCCTTGCTCCTTACTCTCTTCCTCCTTCCTCCCTTCCTCCTTCCTCCCTCGCTCCTTACTCTCTTCCTCTGCTCCTTCTGATTCACTAACTGTCCTTCACCCTCATGTTCTAGATTCATTAGCTCCTTCCATCTTCTCAGCACGTTCTTCACTTAGTCGCATATTTCCATCTGTACCTTTCATCACGATCCTGCTGCACATCCTTTTCAGTTTAATCACTCTGCCTACGAATCAGTCCTTTTCTCTTTCCTGAGTGTGCAGCCTCACATACAGCTCACTATCAGCCTTTTCCTTTCTTCTTTCTTCTTGCCATCCCTTGCAGTGTCCCATCTCTTTCAGACTGTAAATGTAATCTACCTGCATGCACCTTTCTCCACTCTTATTTGCCCCTGTATGTTCTTAAAGTACGTGTTTACCACCATCTGTCCTTCTGCATTTCTCCTGCAGACACTTCATCCAACTCCAGAACTCCTCTGTCTCTTCTGACACATGTTTTTACCTGTGCAGGTAATGTCCTGTGCAGCAGAATCATAATCTGAATGCTTTGTAGTGACAGACATATTTGCTTATCCAGGAGGAGCCCCATAGACTCTCTGTAGGTATTTATTCACTTGATTTTATTATTCATATCACACAGGGGGTAAATATTATATTATATTATATTATATTAT
>NW_005187454.1:3153050-3156583 GCF_000239375.1 Pundamilia nyererei
ATATTATATTATATTATATTATATTATAATGAAATTGTATGAGTAACATCCCTTCAAGCAAAAGTTTTGGTCATTTTCACACATTTTAGTGTTTGAATGTGTTTTCATGGTTTTAAATGACACAATGACAGCAGTGGTAATAATAAGGCTGTTAGCCAAGATGGTAAGAAATGGCATGAAAACAAGCAGAAAAGACCCATAAGGAGCATATCTGAATGTTTCCCAAAAATGACAAGAATGATGGTGGTGCTGCAAACACACATCACACTCATACATGGATGGGGTTTAACTTCCTGTTTACTCGTGTCCAGTTCAACTCCCAAAACCAGGGTGAGGTTTAAAATATAGCTATGTACAGTGTTACACTGAAACTCATTTTAGGGTGACAAGATGTAACGCACAATTCTTAAAATGCAACTCTTGATTGTGATGCAGAGCTAACTCTAACACACTGTGGGTTCTGTTCTTGGAATCAGAGCCTGATGATTGGATATCAGGCACGATTCGACTTTAGTAAAATATTACATTTGCAGTTCATGGCTGAAGTTTAACAAAAACTGACAACCTGCCAGTCTTTGAAAATCCAGGCGGTTTATCAAAACCTCCGCGTTCAGAGAAAAAACGTTTTTGCTGTTTGTTCAGAGTCATCATCCCTGTGCAGCTGTCATGGATTCATGGAATTATCAGATCTGCTCATGTTGTTAAAAGTCGTGGAGTCATTAAGCATCCTAGTGTGGAGGAGGCTTTTCTCGATGGAGCAGTTAACTTGTGGCTCATGGTAAAAGTGTTTATATAAGCTGTTTGGATAATGATACGGGGACATGATGGCACATAGTGAGAATGAACAAATATTTGACGGAGGACAAGCAACTGTTTGTCAAGATGCCATTAAGCCCGGAGGTTGCATAGCACCTTCAAATAAAAGCATTCGTGTGTCACCGTGACAACAGTCCCACAATCACCCGACTGTCTGCAAATACGAAACAGTTTGAAACTGCTCAAAACACCACAGCACTAAAATAAAGTGTTAATGTTATTCGACAAAACTGATGTGAAATGTTATCTCACCAATAACACAACTTTACTAATGACAACGTAAACCACACATTTATTTGTGGCTTCCATTAACGCACATTTCATTTGATCAGACAGCAGAAAAACACAAACTTGGTTCATATTTTTTTTCCATCGTCCTCATTTAATGTTGTTTCAAGGCCTGTTGCTTTCTTCTCTTTTCTCGCATCCTTTCTGTCTCAACACAGACATGTAAAGTGAATGTATTGCTGTCAGGCTAAATTATAGTATATATCATGACCATGTGGGAAGGACGTTGGTGTGGTGGTCAGCACTGTTGGCCCACAGTACGAGGGTCCTGCACCATCAGGCCGGCCTCTCTGTGTGGAGTTTCTCTTCGTGCTGTTGTGGGTTCACTGTGGGTACTCGAGCTTCCTCCCACAGTCCAAAGAGATGCAGTTAGTGGGATTCAGTTAACTGATGATGCTAATTTGCCCATAGGTGTGAATATGGTTGTTGTCTCCCTGTGAAGCTCTGATTGGTGAGCTGTCCAGGCTGCAGCCTCCTCTGATACGTGGATATACATATGTTCATGTTTCACGTTCATGTCAGATGCAGTTCAGCAGGATGGCACAGGATGTTACGTTCAACAACCCGCACACACACCTGGACACACACGTATGTTTCAGTCACAGTCATTGTGGCGATTGTTTGTTTATCTTTGCTCTGTATTGTCAGCTTTGTGTTCATACCTAAATATAAGAGAAGGATTGTGTGTGTCCTCATGAAGACTGTAGGTCAGGCTCATGTTGGTAAACAGTTATTATGAGGCAGTCGTCTCAGGTCGTCTTATGGAGAAAAGTGAAAGAAACATGACAGTAACACACTGCATTAAGAAGAAAAGTGTCCCCAATGCCTCCAACATGCACCAACATCTGTCCCACTGCATACAAATAACAGGATGTGGATGCTGGGGAAAGTAGAGCCAACGACAATCAGTAAGGAATCTAATGATAAGTGATATCGATACAGAATCAGAACTTCTTAATGTTTAAGAATTCCTGACGCCGTCCTTCAGTAACATGAAAGCAGGCTGTTGCTCCCGGAGCTAGGCTAACAGCTCCACAGCGATCCTGGAGCTAAGATTCGTGTTATTCCGTGTTCATTTAGCCCTTTGCGTGCTCGCAATGCATCACATTTTACTGCTGCAACAGCTAATGTTGGAACTTTCCCTCGACTCTGCAACACAACAGGAGAACACACTCTGAGGGAATCACTGCAGATGGGAACTGTGACGTTTATCCTCTTCAAACTACATGTACACCAGTCCCACTGTACTGAATCGTTTGGAGGTGTTTGAGCCATGACACACTTTATTAACAGCTGCGTCTCACAGATGTGCTGCTGAGGAAAACACTAACACAGCGGTTATTATAAGGACGATCCTCTCTCAGAGACTGTTCTTTATGAACGCTGTCTTCACCTGCTCCCTTCAGAGGTCACCCACCTCCATCTCCCCCCATCCTCACCAACCCTCCACCTTCATCATCACCTCATGGGCTCAGTAAATGAATCATCTTCAGTAAATGAAATGCTTATCACAGTATGCAGATGTTGTTTCTTCATCGATATCCCACTACGACACAAACACAGACAATGGCGAGCTTCTGAAAATTCCCTTTCTTCAATCACTCACCAAAATGTATTCCCTCTAAATTTACAAATGGCTGACCTTTGAAAATTGCCGTGTTTAAGCCTTTGCTTTTCATCCTTCTGTGCCTTCTGTAAATGTCACATAATGTTACTGGGCTCTGGCAGCACAGGATCATTAATCTTTCCTGTGCAGGCTGGCTGGGGAAATATGGTGGGCAGAGCAGCTATATCAGTAAGTAGGGACATCAGAGCAGAAGTGTAAACATCATTTAGACACTGCAGTTTTTCTGCTCAAATGGGTTTGATGTTGATGAACATAGACCAGTGATGCGCAGTGTTTGATCAATGCTGGAGGAAGGTTAGTCGTT
Source organism: Pundamilia nyererei (assembly GCF_000239375.1). Lineage (NCBI taxonomy): Eukaryota > Metazoa > Chordata > Actinopteri > Cichliformes > Cichlidae > Pundamilia > Pundamilia nyererei. The sequence continues at coordinate 3,156,086 of NW_005187454.1, forward strand.
ATTCCATCACGGTAAGATGGAAATGTGCATTTCTCCTCTTCCACACTGACAGAGGACAAATCTGCCTCCTGCGCTCCATTTGTACTCATGCATGGGTTGCATGTGCACGACTCGGACAGGCCGTGTATACGCAGAACAAACCGAGCCATGAAGTCCAAGGAACAGTCTGCAGACCGCTGAGAGAGGATTACATGGATGCACAGATGCAACCCAACAGATTTCTCCCACCACTCCCAGTCTGCACAGTAGCATCATGGGCAGCCAAAGTGGGAGAAACCTCCCCAGAAAAGGCGTGCTGAGACTTTCAGCTCTAATTGCTGCCAAACGTGTTTCAACAAAATTTCGAGCAAAGGCCGTAAAAACAGTTTTGTTTTTTATTTTGAATAAATCTGCAAGAATTCCAAGGAATCGTTTTCACTGAATGTAATCCATGTTGGAATAATGCAAGGGAAACTACTACGACAGGCTGTGATCTGTAAAATAGTACAGTACAGAATA
>NW_005187454.1:3157192-3164605 GCF_000239375.1 Pundamilia nyererei
GCATGTCACAATGTCATCTCAGCCCTGTGGAGTCACTTTATTATAAAATGTAAAAATCCATTCAATTTTATTTAATCACATGAAAAGATAAGGCATTTCCAGGTCATTAATCACATAGAGCCTCTCAGGGGGGGGTCTGTCTGTCTCCACACAGCACTCTCAGCATCATTTAGGAGAGAAATGCTGGGATAAGGATGGACTGCATTCATCACAGGGACTGAACTGTTTGCACAGCAGCTGCAGCTGCCACTGATATTAATCAAACAAAACTAACTTTTTGTTACAAAAGTCTTTTCTGTTAACCTTTGAGACAGGATGATTATTCCTGACGCTCTGCTGCTCTGGAGTTTGGAGGCTGTCAAATCCATAACCAATCTGATTTGTCACTGTTTAAGGATAAATACAGAAACACCCAAATTAGAGCGATCATTCCCACATAAATGAGTAAAACTACTAATAATGGACAACGAATCCTGTAATATTTGTAACAGCTGAGCAGTAACTGGTTCTTTATGTAGAGCTTTTGTACTTTACTCAGAGCACTTTAAGTGTTTCCTCTCTAACATTCACACTCTGATGAAGACACTGGGATCAAGTTGGGCTTCGGTATCAGGAACAAAGCACACTGTATTCGTAGATGACCCCTCCTGAGCCACAGCTGAACTCATCTCAGAAAATGCTAAAAACATCTCCTTTGTGTCTCACTATTCAGCATCAACAACAGCAGCGTTTAGATGATCTCATGGCATAAATGTGAAATGATTAAGAACTTCATTTGCAGTTGGCGTCCTGTGTGAGTTGAATCCATTTGAATTGAGCTTGTTTATATGTGCACCACCCAAGGACATCGTCACACTGACACTCAGGGAGCCAGGAAATGAAGCAACATGCCTACAGTGGTTGGATGCATTGATCCACCACCCTGAAGAACCAGGTAGAAGTATCCTGTCCTGACTATGTTAAAACCAAACTCACTGGTTTGGTCGGAGCGAAATAGCTGACGACTGTTTAATTCTCCTCTAAAAACATGTACATGTGAATTAAAATCACTTTGAGTCAAACGATGATAACAGAAAGCCGCACCACAGTTATCCGACGAGCTAACTGGGAAGTTAAAGTAGTGCAGGCTGACATAAAAATCTGAACACATCCCAAACTGCAGACAAGGTCAGAGCCAGTGAGTGTGTAATAAATTGGGAGGGTGTGTGCTGAAGCCATTATCTTTCCCTCTCTGCGAGCAGAGCAGTGCAGTGACCTGACATTATAACAAATGGAGGGGAAAACTCTGCCATGAGATGTAAATTCCTGCTCTGCTCCCAGTGGATGGTGGAGTCTCCTCAGAAAGTGAAGCACTGACCCGTGGTGTCCACCAAGATCTGAGATGACAGCGATGGAAGGATTAGAGAGACAGAGAGATGTAAGAGAAAATAGGTGGATGGGGGTTAGGTTAGGTTGTGTAAAAGGGAATTATGATTACATAGGATGCAGGAAGCATCATGGCAAGCAAGATGGAACTGTCAGCATGGACTTCTGCCATGCTCTGTGTTCTAGATGACAGGCAGTGGGGAAAGTGTTCAATGAGTGGGAACTGCTCGGAGCAAACTGTGGATTTTAAAAACAACCAACAATGTACACAGAATGTTTTCTTTGGAAGAATAACAGCAAGCATGTGCACAGCAGAGGCACGTTCAGGCTACTGGGAGTCATGGTGGAAGTTTTCTAATCAGAAGCTACAGTCGGGGAATAATCATTGGGTCTCCTGCTGAATGTCTACCTTTGCTCACTTAGAAAAAATACAACAGTTTTTACTGTAGTTTCATGTTATTGGAACGAGACTATCAGCCAAAAACAATTACACATGTTATAACACGTTAGATAAAAGCTGACTGAGGGTTGTTTGGGTCATGCACATGTTGATTCTGCTTTGGTTTCATCAGCACTTTCTCCTGAGCCTTCTCCGCATCCTTTAGATGTTCACTGGCAAACTGAAGATGGGCCTGTTGTTGAGCTCCACGATGCATGAAATCACTCCATTAGGGTGTAAGTTCCTCCACAGTAGTTTGGGGCTGATCCAGCACCTTTCTCATGATCATCCCAGCGAGGGATGGAGCTCCAGACTGAAGGCAGTTGATGGTCTTGTAGTCGATTCCAGCCTTGTGCAGATCGAGAGTCCCGTCCCTGACATCCTTTGGCAGCTTTCTGGTCCTGCCCATGATGGTGGAGATGTTAAAGTAGAAGAAACTGATGGTGTGGCTGATACATCAGAAGTATGCGTCCCACATGGGAGCCAGAATTCTGACACATATTCAATTCATAACTTTTATGTAATGTGTGTGTGTTTTAACTACCATGCCATTTAGAGACAAATTTAGCTCCTCTGTACCAAAGCAAACATGCAGCTCAGGAGTGAGACTGACGTCCCAGATTGTGGCCTGAGGTAACAATGAGCACCAGCACAGAAACTCTTCTACTAAAGAGGAGCAAAGGGGAGGCATGTCCACAGACATGCACAGGGCTAATGCTAAAGATGGCAGACACTCCACTCTGGCAGCTCCTAAAGTGAGCAAATGAAGGAGTTTCAGTCATTAACATGTCAGGGACATTAATCAGTCACATGTTTGTGCAGTTATTATGTTTCATCCAGTGCAGAGGTTTGCAAACTAATGTCACTCATAACTTAATCAGAAATTCAAGACGTTTAAGCTGCAGTGAGGCAGGTGTGTGGTGTATGTGATGATCTCACTGTCAAATATTCTTTGGCTGGTTGTGTCTTTATTTTTTTCTTCTCAGAATAAAAGAGGACAACTCTTTTTCTTAATGTAGTTATTACTTCTAAAAACCTTGTTAAACTTGGCAATGAAAAATGGTTTCTTTGTGCGCTATGTTATTGTCTTTTTTCTCGCTCTCCCTGCTTCTTCTTTGTATTTTATAAAGCACTCAGTGATGAAAAGAAACAGGCAGCCGCTGAAGAAAGGCGCGCCTCTCCCTCATTTAAATCCTCTCTCATTATGAGACTAGCAGGTGGTATATGGAGAATATTGCTCTTTAATAAAGGTTCATTTCACCAATATAATGTTGCAAATAAGTGCATCTCCACATGAGCTTGGCTTTATTCTGTCAAGTGAACACATGAAGGTTGCACAAATTAGCCCTGCTTTGCTTGGGTGTCTGTCGCAGACATGTTGTCTTTTTTTGAAACAATGCAATATTCAGTCTCACAGCGTTTCTTTTATTTGCATCTGCTCGTCACTGAGGCCAAACCACAAACAGAATTTACAGTGTGATTCAAGTCTGAGATCCCATCAAGTGACCGTGATTTTGGAAATTTAGAGACTGAAACATTCAAAGATTCAGGAGCTTCTGACATGTAAATGTAAGCAGAGATATTTCAGGTTCTGCGTTGCTAAGATGGGAGTTTAAATCGGATCATTAACATGGACTTTCAGGGAGCCGCTCCAGCCGTGCTAGGGGAGTCCACGCCACCAAAGCCCGAGGTCGATGTGCTGAGCAGAGCGGCCTCACCTCCACCAGAGGCCGGCGTCCGGCATGCTGGATGCCACACTGGCTGCGCCGCTACTTGCCACATGGGTGGGGCTGCCACTGGATACGCGGGCGACTCCCGGACCCACCTCATCACCGGCACCGCTAGATGCGTGGGCGGCCACCAGAACAGATAGTACCTCCCTGCTGCTGGCCCAGGGGCTGGGGTCGGTTCCCGCTCCTGGGGGAGGGGGAGTAGGTTCGGCCGGGTGGTTCCCCGGCCACAGTCAGGTGATGGGCGGTTGTGGCGGGGCGTGGTTTGCGGTGATGATGCAGGTGCGATTGACCCACCTGAGCGACACCTGCAATCACGCCTCGCCGGCTTAAAAGTTTAGAGTTTTTGGCGAATGTTGTTGTGTGTTAGGTTGAGCTGGCAGCGGGAGAGCTGCAGCTCTGTGTGTCCAGCAACCGTACCGAATAAAGATGATCACAGTGGGCCTGTCGTGTTTTTCTGTCGTGTAGGCTGTAGCTGAGGAGGTTGGTGGTTCGATCCCTTGCTGCTTCATTCTTGAAGCCAGAGATTACTTGGGCTCCGATCAGGGTCTGCTTGTGTGTGGATGTTTGATAGAAAGCACCTTAGTAGAAAAAAGTGCTTGTATGAACTGGTATGAAAACCTGAGTGAGGCATTTTGTATAAGATGAGTAGAAAAGCACTATATAAGAACCAGTCGTTTACCAGAGGGGACCCTGCCACCAGACTCCCAGTTGCTTTTTCACTGCAGGCCTTCAAAATCTGAAAGTCATAAAGAGAAAACAAACCAACTGTGACTATAAATACAAGGGCTTCAGTGGCACAGTAAAACACCGTCAACCCAGGCACATTGGGATGACAACTGACTGTCTTCCTTCTCTCACCCCAACCGGTCGCAGCAGATGGCCCCGTGAGCCTGGTTCTGCCGGAGGTTTCTTCCTGTTAAAAGGGAGTTTTTCCTTCCCGCTGTCGCCAAAGTGCTGCTCATAGGGGGTCATATGATTGTTGGGTTTTTCTCTGTATCTATTATTGTACGATCTACTGTACAATATAAAGCACCTTGAGGCGACTGTTGTTGTGATTTGGTGCTGTATAAATAAAGCTGAATTGAATAGAATTGGAAAAATGCTCTTGGACTAGCACCCTCGCTCTGCCGGTCCTGAACTTCCTGACAGATAGACCTCAGGCAGTCAAGGCACAAGACTACGTGTTCAGTCCACTCCTGTACAGACTCTTCACCTACTCTTCTGTCTCCTCCCACAGCAACACCTCCATCGTCCACTTTGCTGACGACATAATTATCAGCAAGGAAAAGGGAAGAGGGGAAAGCACATGCCCTATTATATATGACTGGGACTCGGGCTCATGTAGCCTAATCTGTCAGCCCCATGTGAGAGACTCACTACAATGAAAACATCCAGATTTTCCAGCATCAGTGGGATGGAGCCAAGAAATAATACTGTAAGTGATGACAGCAATGACAGAAGTCATTCAGAATTCACAGACAGGTTTGTGTGTGTGCAGTTCGCCAATGAGACCCATTCGTTCCGTTCTTACAATGAAGCCTTTCTCATTTCAGCCCTTCTGTACAGACAAGTTGCAAACTTTAACATCTAGCATGCTAACTGAGGCCTGCAGACTCTTAAATGTAGTTCTAGAATTTTCTGCAGTTTCTTGATCGTTGGACAATCAGGCCTTAGGTGGATTTGCTGGGACTTGCATTACTGGGAGGATTTACAGCAATCTTGAATGTTTTCTTCTTGTTAATAATCTATTTTTCTCTAGAATGATGAGGTACAAGATGTTTGGAAATGTTCTGACCTTGATGACCGGAAACCTTTGGTTCTCACGTGTGTTTCTTCCTTGGAAATGTGTCTGACACACACATGTAATGCTCCAGACCAACAACGTTTGCTTTTACAGAGTTGGTCACATTTGATTAGACACACCTGGCAGCTATTTGTCTTCTTAATTTGTATGGAAATAGTTGGTGTAATGCATGTCTATTTTGGCTTAGATGTTGTGAAATAAAAACACAGTTGATTTGATGAGCTCTATAAACCGTAGAACTAAAGACTGTATTTTCTTTTCCACATGACTGTATGTCATTGATACGGTAGCATTTTGAGGGAGTTGCATCTCCAGCTCCAGCTTTGATTTGTTGCTGTAACGATAGTCTGTTTCTCTTGTGCAGGGACGGATTAAGGTTATTGTCTGTCAATGCGACTCCATTTGTTTTGATCCACAGTAATTTTCCAGCTTTCATCAGAGTGCATTCTTTTGATTCAGTTGCTGATTTTCAGCTTTTAGCTGCTAATGAAGATTCATTTTAATCCCTGGCAGGATCTTCTCATCTCAGTGTTTCTTCTTTTGCCACTTCAATTTTTAATATCTTGAGGACAATGATCAAGTGCACATGCAGACCCTCGAGTTCTTGGTTTGGCAGATATAGTTTATATAAAATGGAGAAGTTGTTGAGCTCAGCAGAATATAGGATGAGGAATATTTAATCAGAAAGTCATTGTCACTGATTTAGTCCAAGATTAGTCACAAGTGTTTGATGATAATCTTCAGTCAGTTTTCTGGTATCTAACATGAAGCCAGGCATACGCATCGAAGCTCTTCAAGTGTCTTGAGTGTTTGACCCACTCCTCAGCCGTACAATGCAGGGGATGTGTAGCCTAATTGAATATACGGCTAATGAGGAAAATGGCAGGCTGAAAAATCAAATGCAGGTGCTCTCTTGGATTTTCTTTTGTAGAACATCCTGCTTCTATCTTTTATACATTAAAAAACATCTTGAGGAGAAAATGTGCTTTGAAAGAAGGTATTTTAAAAATAAAAGCAGGCTTGCTCAAGTCAGAAAGGCCTAAACAGTCTGAACATGGCACTGACTACAAAATGTTTTAAAAAAAATGAAATAAGAATGTCAGCAATCACATTTACATATATAATATTTTTAGCTTTGATAGCAGCAGAAAAAAAGACGTTTTATCTTTCCACAACATCTCTGATACAAAAGTGTATTCAGCCTGTCCTGGTTCTGCCTGCAGACAGTTACAGTAAGGCTGCCTGTACTGTGTCACTGCTGAATATCAAAGGACTTTAACCAACCTTTTAAAGTGAACACATGCATCATCATATATTTGCACAAAATGCAAACTGTAACACATGAAGAACATTTAAAAAAATATAGAGAATGTATCGGTTTATATTTCAGTGCTGAATAAACCTGGAACTATTACATGCATCACATGTACTTTCCTGTGTTTACACTATACTAAAGGTTGTATGTTTTCTATTAAAAATATTAAAAAGACACAAAACTAAATGTCCATCCATCCATTGATCCATATTCTTCTGCTTATAAGGGGTCAGGTTGGAGGGGCATTCGCCAAAGCAGAGATTCTCAGACTTACTTCTTCCCAGGCACCTCCTCCAACTTATCCAGGGGAATACCAAGGCATTCCCAGGCCAGCAGGGAGACGTGATCCCTCCAGTGTATCCTAGGTCTACCCCAGGGTCTCTCCCAGTAGGACATGCAAAGAATATATCACCCAGGAGGCGCCCAGGAACCATCCTTGTTAGATGCCCAAATAACCTCAAATGGTTCCTTTGAAAATGTAGAAGCAGCTTTATTCGGAGCCCCTCGGATGACTGAACTCCTCACCCTATCTCTAAGGGAGAGGCCAGCTATGCTTTGGAGAAAGCTCTGCTGCTTGTGTCCATGATCTAATTTTCTTTTGGTCAAATCAAATCACTTTTATTGTCACATCACATGTGCAGGTACATTGGTACAGCACATGCGAGTGAAATTCTTGTGTGCGAGCTTCACAAGCTGTGCATTATTGTGCAAAATACAATAATGTAAACAAGCAAAATACAAGAATGGCTACATCTGA
>NW_005187454.1:3172186-3179465 GCF_000239375.1 Pundamilia nyererei
TGTAGTGTCAGGGCTATGGCATCATCAGTGGATCGGGTAGTGCAGAGCAGATGAAGTCCCTGACCTACACTACACAAAGCTTGTGATCGTTGGTGAGGTTAGGGATGTAGATCCACCGGTCAACTGACATCTTTTATGCTCAGCTCTCTTTTCACAAATTCACTTCAGTTTCATTTATATCGCACCAAATCACAACAACAGTCGCCTGTCAATCAGACAAGCAAGTACTTGGTGACAGTAGGAAGGAAAAACTTGAGCAGCATCCACATCACAGGTCTCCCAATCGCCTGCTCCCCTCAGCTGTGTTCAGCTTGGGACAGCAACTTGTCTCTGACCAGGAGTGGGCACTCCACCCTTTTATGCTTGAGGACCATGGGCTGAGAATTAAAGGTGCTAATTCTCATTACCACCGCTTCACACTCTACTGTGAACCACCCAAGTGTGAACAGAACCATACTGTCTCCAACAGCAAAGATGAAATCCTGAGTCCCAGACCCACCTGGAACGAGTCCGACTTATGGTCAGCAATGTGGACTAAACTCTTGCAATGGTTGCACTGCAAACAAATGGCTCATAGCAACAGGCCAGACATCCCATGCTCCTGAAGCACCACCACCCCATTCTTCCAGTCCAGATTTCTACACAATGTCCAGAGACATGTCAATCAAGACAGACACTGTAAGTAGAGCACCGCTTTCCCCTGCTTAGTTGCATGACGGTTTGCCACCTTCTTTAAGCCAACCCACCTCCTTCCCACCTCCACCTGAGACACCTCAGGCTCTAGTTAAGCCTCAGTCTTCACCACCAGTGTCTAGACTCCGGGGGTCCTGTCCTAAATCCATGATTCCCATCTGCTGTTATTGGAGTCATGAAACACATCAATTTGTCTCTCTCAGTAAATCATGTTCAACTCTTCAGAGTGATCTCTCCTTATTGAAATTTCATACAGCATGTCTGCTTGTTTTTAAGGTTATTATTACTGAATTATTGCTAATAATACAGGAAACATTCATCTGACATATTTTAGTTGACATTGCTCATCATGCCCCACCAATAGTTTTGCACTGTCACTCATAATGTACTCTCTATCTGTAGGTAGTTAGTACACATTTCTGAAAGGATGCGAGACGTAACTAGGAAAGAAAAGACTTGTGACTAAATTAAATGAACTGTGCCTGCCGTGTTATCTGGGTTCATGCTTTGCCTGAGCCTGATTTCATTAGAAATATTGTTATATCTTTAGAAATGACATGAAACACAGTGTGACTGGAAGCCTTTTTGATCTTCTGGAGAGGTGCATCCACCATTTCCAACAAACCAATGCTTCCCATTGTGCTACACAAGACAGATGCAACACCCCTTGATCTAATTTGACTCAAAATAGGCAGACAAAATGACAGAAAAGTATTGCAATTTTTTCATTTTCCTGTAACTGAAGCTCCTTCCTTCAAAGGAATACAAGATGCCATAGGATGAGGTGGAGTGACACAAAATGCCATCCCTGCAAAGGTGCACTTTTCAGACACAGACCCAGAATTAATAGCGGGGCTTTTTGGCCTTCTGTAGAGTAAAATAATAGCAAAATACACAGATTTTTATGTTTGATGTCTTTTATTTGGGTATTTTTAAAGCAATTCTAATTTCCATATCTTCTCAGTAATTGCATGATATGCTGTATGCTCTGTTGTGCCCAGTTATCATGATTATATATTCGAGACAGTAAAACCAATATTGATTCTTATACATTCAAAATACTGATTTGTTAAGATGATATCTTTGAGCATCAGGAACTCTTTTCCAAGTAATCATGAATCCCAAATTAAAACATTTCTACAACAGTAGAAATAAAATCCATTCACAGGTCCATAATCTTTGGAGGGCCTATTAGCGCACAGCAGCACTGGCCTACATCACACCTACAGGAGCTGCTTGTATTGCTACACTGGAACTTTATCTGTGTTTATGTCCTGGCATGCTTGTTTCTTTTTAAGGTAATAATGTAAAGATTGTGTTTAAAGTTGTGGCTTTTTGCACGTGTTGTAGTTTTTGTGTAACCAGGAATCAGGGCTGCAAAATGTGAAACTGCACATTTCTTTCTAATTCCATGTTAATAAACTAACACAGCAAACTTTATGAAGTGTGATGATGACCTGGAAACATGCGGTAGAGTCAGAGCTGCAAAATGCACAAGTTAATGAGCCACAATGAAATATTAACACAATATTTACGCTGTTAGCTTCAAACAAAGAAGAATGCTGAGGACACGAGGAAGGATTATTATAATAAGCATCAACTCATTTTACCTTATTATTATTATGATGTTAATACCAGAAGTCAGTATATAAAAATTTGATTTAATCATGTTCATGGCAGCAGGTTATGATGTTGTTACAAATATGTTATTATAATTGTTTATCCTTGCAGGCGCAGTTTGCTTCCACAGTGTTACCGGCCTGTTGTTACCCTTACACTAACCAACTAGTCTAAAACTAGGAAATTTAGTCACAAGTTAAGTTTTTTCTTTCCTAGTTACGTCTCGTATCCTTTCAGATATCAGGTTAAACCATTTAATGTCAAAAACTCTCCCCTCACTCCAACCAATCACAGCAGATGGCCCCGCCCCTCCCTGAGCCTGGTTCTGCTGGAGGTTTCTTCCTGTTTAAGGGAGTTTTTCCTTCCCACTGTCGCCAAAGTGCTGCTCATAGTGGGTCATTTGGTTTCTGTGATTTTCTGCTATAGGGTCTCCCTTACATATAAAGCACCTTGAGGCGACTGTTGTTGTGATTTGGTGTCGTATAAATAAAACTGAACTGAATTTAATTGAATTGAATGTGTATTTGAAAGTGTGTAACGGGGGAGGATTGGCAGGTGGTCAGACACAGTGACGTCAAAGACGGATTTTTTCTCAGCCATGCTGGAGACAGTGGAGCAGCACTTCTGCGTCTCAAGGGAAGCTTCTAGTGTGTCTCTGAATTTGGCAGTGGCATGTTGGGTAACCAGATCACTACATTCGCAGAGCTAAAAAGCTAACAGTCTGGACTCAGAGAACATCTGTGGTCAAGACTTTCTCTCACTTCCTTATCTCTCTGTTTCCTCCCCTAAGAGGGCATTAGGGCTGCTGTGCCTCACCACGCATCAAAAACACAGCAGCAGGCACTGAAATCAAAAGGTTTTCATCAAGTTATTCATTTATTATTTCACTGGATTTACAGATAAGATGATTTCTCAGTATTATAGAACCAAACTTGTCCACATAAATAATTAAATTGTTGAAACAGTCGGACATTTTCGTGCTGTTGAGTGCTTTCAAGAAGAGTTATGGTTTTACAAAAGGTTTTATGTTGCACTGATGTTTGAGACTCTCGCGGCTGTCTGATGCGTGTTCCTAAACTGCTGTAGATATCCTAACCTGAAACTATCCTTAAAGAAATGACAACTCAACAAAGGGAGGCCAATATGTCTGTAAGGGGGGGGTGGGGGTCATAAACTGACGTGGTATCTTTGCCTCCTTCCTTGGTTCCTTCATGTTTATTCCCTTCTGTGTCCAGCCTGTCCCAGCCTTATCTTCTGTCTTTGGTAAGGACATGTCTCTTAGTCCAGCCCACCGCTCGTCTCTTGTGGTTTGCATTCAGTTCGACTTCCTTTATCATCTCTGATTAGCTTCAGCTGTTCATCTCTTGAGCAGGCCAGTGCTGCTGTGCTCTGATAGGCCCTCCTAAGATTATGGACCTATGAATGGATTTTATTTCACCTCTTGCTCGTTCCCTCGTTATTCTGTGTGTTTGTGTATATTTGTCCTTTGTCATGTTCTCCCTTGCACTTTTCCCTCTTTGATTAATTGCAAATTTGATGTCCTTGTTTTGTTTACCTAGATTATTTTGTACAGCGAAGCTGCTTTTTAGTTTACCCTTTTAGTTTCTGAGTCCTATGTTTGGACCTGACACAAAGCCTGCACAGAAGAATGAACCACAATGGACCCAGTGGACTCAGCTTTGCTAGAAGTGAGCAATTGGAGAGTATGCATAAGATCATCAACCACATCTTCAAGTGCCAGATTTAAAGACTCTGGCAGTTGTGCTGAATGCCATAGAAGAAATAATAAGGGAGAGTTCTCAGCTTTTCCAGTTGTCCAAGACTTGTGTTCTTAGTTGAACTAAGGGAGAAAATACAGGCGTGGAGCTGAGAGAGCGGTGCAGCAGTGGACAGGTCCCTCCCCATCGCTGTGGTCAGTCCACTCTTCATCAGCCTGCAGCAGCTGCACCATCCTCTCCCTCTGCATCAGCTACCACGGCGTCCTCGGCTCTTCCCAGCAGAAGCAAGGTTCTTCCTGTTGTTGGTCTGTGCCTCAGCTTGAACCTGCTGCTCTGCCTTTGTGTTACGACGACCTGTCACCTGGATTCTCACGCACAGATAAGTCCATGTCCTCTGTTTGGAAGCCAGTTAACGTGAAGACCAAGTTGTTTCCAAGCCATCTGATAATATGGGAATGTTTTGCTTTGTTGAGCCAGTGATGTGTTTGTTTCCTGAGCCCGATCATGATCAAAGGGAATTTTGTGTTTCTGGGCTCGTGATCAACGTTTGTCATTCGTTTCTGAACCTGCCAATCTAAAGACAGCTTCCTGTTTCTGAGCTGGCTGTAACGTCTGGGTGTTTAGTTCATTTGCTGCTCACGGTTCTGTTTCTCAATTCAATGTCCAAACTTCACCAAAACACCGTTAATGTTCCAGCTCTGTCACCTTCACCAAAACCAGTTTCTAGAGGTCCTCCTTTGTTGAAGTTCTCTGTCCAAGCAACTCAAGGGACTCACAGAGTCACACATTCAAAATCACGTTTGACAAACAATGTTTATGTGGCCATGAACAAACATCCTTAGTTGCACTGGAAGGCAAACATGCACACTGGTGAGAGTTTATTGGCTGCCTCCATATTTTCTTTTACAGTGATATGGTTTTCTTATAAAAGGAGCTATATTTACTCCATGACTCTGTGTAACTCATCCCCGTGGAGTATGAAACATTAATTCCACATTACGTATCCTAAAGCATAAGGTCACACTAATGGCACCGGCAGATCAGCATTACATACCACCCACCTGCACTTAAAAGGATAAATCATCCATCACTTCCATTTTAAATTGACAGAAAATGTATTGCTCCATACACTCTTCCTCATAGCTTCAACAAATGAAGAAGACAGTATCAGTGTGAGCACTGGGCCAGACTCACAACATTGTATTGATATTCTCCTCCCTTCACCCTCTAAGTGAGTATAAGATATCCACAGCCTCCAAGGTTGGCGCCAGCCTCTGTCTTTTTGCACCGCAAACCAGAATTAATTGCAAATCAATCGAACAAAGTACAACTGATCAGTAAACCAATTAGTAATTTTAGCTCTTTGTCCAGGTTTAGCTTTTCTTAGGCTCCTATGGCCTTGTTCCTTTCTCATTCATGTCTTGCTTCTCATGCAAAGTAGTGCTTTTATTTAACAGCACGTGAGCCAGTTTTTATCAATAACACTTGTTTATTACATTTGGTTTTTCATTCATTGTCGTTTATTCATCCAGGTGAAAAGTCTCTTTGAGATTTAAATCTAATGTCCAGCAAACGTTGCACCAAATACAACAAGTAAGAAATACGATAGTCCAGACACACAAGTGATCACCAACATGTGAGCAGATCATTAAGAGCAACGTTAAAAACAGCCACACTGACTATAAGAGTTCGCTCCATTAAAATGGACTTCAATGCATGAATTATGACAAACTCAATCAGGAGTTTTATTCATCTGTAGGCATGAAAATAGATTTTTGAACTTCATTTTTTTAAACATGTACTTTTCAAAGAGTTTGTTACATGTCCACTCAATGTAGTGCTTTATGTGCAAGTATACCATCAACACTGACACAAATACAAGGAAGCAGCCTTTGAACAGCTGTCCACTGTAGTGACCACTCTGAGTGGTTAAACTCTCCCATAGTTTCTGACACTTTTAGTTTCTCCATCCATCCGTTCTCCCTGGTTCTCATTATAAGGACAACCTTAGTGTGATATCCTATGACTAAGGAACCACGGAGACCACGTTTAACTCAGTTACTTCTTTTATTCCGAGAACCGGGGCATGCGCCACACACACAGAAAACGCTCCAACAACTGTTGCCCCCTGGTGGACGAATCCCTGCCACAACATAACACTTAGCACTGTCGCCTCACAGCAAGAAGGTGGAGTTTGCACCTTCTTGCTGCAAACTCCACCTGATGTCTCCATTGGACATCATTTATTACTGTTGAGGTGGAGGAGATCATCCAGGCCTTTATATCATCTGTCTGTCCAATAACACTTTTTTAATGAATGCACAGATAGATTTGAATGTCATCAGTGAACAGAGATATTTATTTCCAAAATCAGACCCCACTTGTGGAGTTCCTCGTGCTGTAGCTGAGAAATAAGTATATATTTGGACTGAGAAGCTCCCATTCATCAGCTAAAACCTTAACCACTGCAGAGCATTCCCTTATAATATAATGAAATCTAATATTCCCTGATAACACAATACTATGATCTACAGTGTGAAACGTGGCACTTAGATCTAAAAGCAGCAGAAAAGCAGGAGTTCCTGGATCCACAGTAATAATAAGATCATTAAGAAACACCAAAAGAGCAGTTTCATTGTTGTGACACTTTTTGAAGCCAGACTTTTCATAAATACAGCTGCCATCTAAAAAAGTTTGCAGCTGGATAAAAACAATTTATCAAGAACCTTGGGAAAAAAAGGCAGCTTGGACATACATAGGTCTGAGGTTTGACAGGAAAGGAGGGTCAAAAAGTTTATTCTTGACAAGTGGCTGCACCACAGCATGTTTGAAGGCAGCTGGGAAACAGCCTGCATGGAGGAAAATGTTTATCAGTAGCACAATAGATAACTTAACACTGTCTAAAGACAGGGGCTGCAGACTTTTCACAGTATCAGTTCTCATTGGCTCCCTGCTGAATCCAGAATTTAAAACCCTCCCCCTCACGTACAGGGTGGGCTTTCCTTTTTGCTAAAGCATATCCGGTTGTTCAGTGATGACGTGACGAATCCTACTTCCGGGTCTAAAGTAGTCTGCGTTTAATATGGCTTTTGTGTTGTTAACATGTTTAATGTTTTGTATTTTCTTCTATTTGATCTCAAAAAGCTCCTAAAACAGTCAGTGATCCCTGTTGACCTCCCTCGGCTTTTATTACCACTAATCACCAGTGTTGGGTAAGTTACTTTAAAATAGTAACTTAGTTACATTAC
>NW_005187454.1:3182580-3195668 GCF_000239375.1 Pundamilia nyererei
TGTAAGGTGAACTAGCAAACATCATCATAGCTACATGCAGCTGTCTTCTTGTTTGATGGCAGATACTCCCTTCACCCTTGCCAAAAAGGCTAAAATGACCAAAGAAAAAGAGGGAAACAGCTGAACATGAGAGGTTTTTGGACCAATTTTGTGTTCTCCATTCTTTAAGCACCGGTTCAAGCACCGTTTAAGCACCGGCACCGTTTCCAAAGTACCGGTTGTAATGTAATATGTAATAAGTATCGGATAAAACCTAAACGATACCCATCCCTACTCAGGAATGTCAACAGCACCTGGATCCCAGAAGAGCTAGGCTGAGACAGTTTTCACTGGTGCTCCTATTATCCACACCTGGTGGTGACTCCAGCCGGCTGTACTTCAGACCAGCACACACAGCTGGTGTTCGCCAGATCATCTACCAACCTGCTTTAGTGCTCAGCCGTCTGGTCCCACAGTGGATCACAGTACTTGTTTTACTCGCCTTGTGGTGTCTTTGTGTTCCTGTCATTCTTCACCCATACTCATGTTTACCTGGTGTCACGGCTCGGCAGCCAGAAACAAGGAGTGGACTAGGACTGGGCGATATATCGAGTTTTTAAATATATCAATATATTTTTATACGAGATATGAGATGCGACAATATCGTTTATATCGATATAGTCTATGTTACGTTATAATCACACTTGTGGAGCCGCAAGTTTGCCTCTCTTTCGTCCACTTTTGTCTCTACTCGGCCTCGCCTCTCCTTCACTGAACACAACTCCGCCTCCCCCATCGCTTCACCTGCAGGCAACGACAGGACGGACACGGCAGCTACCAAAGATGAGCTGCTCGGCAAACAACAACATTTGGAGATTACTATTTTAGTGCTGTCAGCATGACGTTAACGCCATAACTGCATTAACGGGGCAAATCTCTGTTAACGAGTTACTGTGGATCGCCCCGTGCGTGGGGCTGGACGGCGTCAACGCGTTAACGAGCTAACCGGGCTAACGCGTTGACGCCTAAAATCCTTTCATTTTCTCAAAAATCACCAGTGCGCCTTATGTATGAATTCTGGTTGTGCTTACTGACCGCGAACCGGTTTTCTGTGGTACATGGCGCTCAGAAACCTTTCAAACAATGTTTTGGTACGACTTTGCTAAGCTACGAAGCCGCACCGCTTGATGGGTTGTCGGAGCATTACAGCTACCGTAGGCAGGAGCCTCGCGGAGTGATACGTACTGTGCTTCAACGTAATATTTCCGTACTGTGTGTATAAGGACCATAAATGGCTCCTGTAAGAGACACGGTTAAAAAGAGGACTTCAAACTCCAGCCTGTCAGTCACGTTGGGAACAGAGCAGCTGTGAAATCTTTGTTATTCTGTTCAGCGTCTGTTAGTTTACATTTTGACTGCACAGCTCTGAGCTTTTTGTTATGCACAAAAACAACATTGTTTTATTGTATTTATGGAGCATGATTATTTAATAAATGCTGAGTAATTTCTTCATGTGCATCTATGCTGTATGTTAATAAAAGTGCCTGTGTGACATCTGGGACACAGCTTTGACTAAGAACTCTTTTTTTGTTCTTACTTTATGGCTTTAAAAATATCGAGATATATATCGTATATCACCATCCAGCTAAAGAATATCGAGATATAAATTTTGGGTCATATCGCCCAGTCCTACAGTGGACCCAGGAGCAGGTTCAAGCAGAGGCTCAGAGTGACATGGACATGAACTATGGTCTGTCACATGGGGCAGGAACATGAACCGTGGCTGGTGGAGCTGGTGGAGGGGAACAGTGTTTTGAGAGACAATGAAACAGAGGCTAAAGTCAGCATGGTCTGGGGAAATGACAGAGATTATGTCCACAGTGGCTGTCAGAACAGTGTTACCATATTTACATCCTGTGACTCACTAACCATGACACCTGAACGCTGGCCTTTCCTGGGAAATCACAGCTGTGACTCATACTGTCGAGCTTCAAGCCTCACCTACCTGCCCTCCTGCCTCCGTCACTTGGAGTCAGTGGATCATCCCGCCCGGACTCACTGCTATCGCTCACACCATCTGGATACTCACCCAGACCGCTTCAAATTCTCCGCCTGCAGAAAAGTGAGCCTCCAAAGATTCACTCGTCCCCTCTCTTTCCTGTCAGGGCCGTGCTGACACATCTCTCCCTCTGTTGCCGTGACTCAGATTCTTGCTTGTCGAACCACGACCCCCTCACTGAATCTCACTCTGGCTTCATGTTCACAGTTCCCAAGCATTTGTAAATAAAGCTCTGTTAGAAAATCTAGCACTGGGCCTCGGCCTGTATCTGCTTCTGGGTCCACTCTCACACTCTGGCCTGTAACAGGAAATAAAAACAATAAATAACCATACTTTAACATCCTGAAAAGTTTAAATTAATTAGAGTTTACATTAATAGTAAAAATACTAACATTAGAAATAATGTTATTATCAATAATAATGTAATAGCAGCAGTACGAATGCTATTTGACAACCTTAGGCTAATGGTTATTAGAAAAAATCTACTTAGCATGAAATAACAACAAAATAAACTCTGCTAATACACAGCTGTTCACATGTTAAATGTAACTCAGTGAATTTAAACATGCTCGAACTTGATTCATTTCACAGTTTGATACTATTCACCTACATGTATGTTAGCCATATATTAGGCTAGACGGATGTGCTAACAGCTCACATGATCTCACTTAAAAATAAATGAAATCTATGAAAAAAAAAACATCAGTACTGTCGACAAAATAAAGAAAACCATAACCAGCCTTTGGTGCACATGAGCTGTGTGCTAGTAAGGCTGAAAATATCTAATTTAATTTATTTAATTTATGTGTTTGCTTTTTAACTGTGCTGTTTCCTGCACGAATTGCACTTTCAAAATAAAAGCATTATATTTCATAACAAACTAACAGGATAAGCCTTATCAGATATATAGGAGCAAGTGTAATGTTGTGGTATTATGTAAAAGACTTCAGTATGCTTGAACATCTTATATGTTTTTGTAAGTTTTGTAGAGTATGTTACTTTTATTTTGAAAGGGAAATGTAGGTGAAATAGGATGAGGTGAAAACGTGATCCTACACAGAAAATGAGATTTGATATTGTTGCTATGATTCTCGCTCATGTTGTGAACAGTACATATATATTTATGTCAAACCCTTTCTTTCATAGAAAGTGTTCTGCCTTTTATAACTTAAATCGGATATTATAGTTGTAAACTGCCCCAGAGCTCCCTCTAGTGGCTGCTTTGTAATATGGGTTCGGTTACTTTGGGAAAGGAAAAAATGAGAACGTGAAGAAGAAATAAAAGATGGCGGAAAGTGATACCGTAATGTTATCGTTCTAAGCTGATACGGACCTTAAAATGTTGTTGCCTTGGACAAGATATGTCTGTAAGTATGAGTGTCGATAACATAATTATTATCTTTTGTTTTGTGTAAAAATGGTACGATAATTTGTACATTTGAAAGTTTTATCTTGTTAGTGTGCAGTAAGAAGCTAGTTTACAATGTTAGTTAGCTAATACAGTATTTTGTACTTTCAGTTTTACGATGGTCAAAGAGAAGGCAATGGTCAGAGGCAATTCTTCAATAAATCAGCGCAAAAAGGAAAATAAGTCTGGTTATTGGAGCATCGTTATCTCGCTGTCTAGCTGGTGAAACCAAGAGACTCAGGGCGAGGACAGCATAGAAAGTTTAAAACTTGGCACATATTGGCAAATATAAAATTACTCAGTGCAGTCATGGATCAAGCCACCAAATGTTTAATATGTTTTATAGCTTCAAACATCTCTTGGCTTTGGGCACTATCATTGTTGTTATTTTTATTACCGTCACTCTATGTTTTATTCCAAGTGTTGCTCCAATGTTGCAGCAGTAACAGATGTTGAGCGATGGCGATAGATTGTGTAGGACAAATCAAACTATACTCAGTAGTAGAAAGAAGCCTCAGCACCTGCACAGACAGGACTAAACAGCTAAATAAACCGGTATTGTCCAGCATGATTGTCATGCAGCAAGCACTTTTAATGAAGTGCAGTATGTAGTTTAATCATCAGTGATGCATGGCTACACAAAGTCACCAGCAGGCTCTGAGCGTAGCTGTCACACACTGACGTCCAGAGATTGGTATGTTTGATGTTTGATACTTTTTTTTAATCCCTCTGCCATGACTGCATGACAAATTGGTGTTGTTAAATCAGAGATGACTCTGATAATGATTGCCAAGGGAGTAGTGCTTGTCTCGCACACTTATACCCAAGTATATCCTGTGTCAGTTGTTTGTGCCGATACTGGGCTCAGTCATAACTATCAAAGTATTTATTCTGTCATGTTTCAGCAGAAAATCACCTCCCAATCCAGCCTTACTTTCCCTCTATCATAATAATCTCTAATTTCCATGTGTGTGTGTGTGTGTGTGTGTGTGTGTGTGTGTGTGTGTGTGTGTGTGTGTGTGTGTGTGTGTGTGTGTGTGTGTGTGTGAGTGGTGGTTTTGGGGGGTGGGGGTGAAGGGTGAAGGGTGTAATATCAACATGGGGGAGGATGGAGGAATACAAGAGCTTTCTTCACCAGTAATTTCCCCTTGCCAGCTGATAGGTAATTTTCACGTCATTTCAGAGGTGGACCACAGCTACGATTACCACTGCATATGATAAGGACTGTGATAAAACCTGCTTTCCTGTCCTCGTTCCTAAAATTCGTTTGGATTGTGCAGGAGAATATAAAGACCTGTGTTTCTTTAGTCTGGTCCTATAATACAGTCAGTCACGAACATTTCTGACAGCTGCAGTAAAGAGTTTCAACAGAGGGAATTTGTTGACATCCATCAGGTCCAGATTACTGTAGATAAAGTGTGATAATGACATTATTTATACAGCCGGAGATGAACAACAACACATCACGTATCACAAATCTGTTCAGCCAAGTGCTCAGAGAAAATCCTCTACACACCGAGTTATCATGGTAAATGTTCACAACAGTATAATTAGAACAAAAATGCCTGAAAGAAACACCTCTTCTGTCTAAACAGAGAAAAGATCCCTACAGCTTCAGTTTCATCTGAACGCATCATCAAACTGTCAGTTATGGTCAAGAATCCCCTCTCTGACAGGAAGGTAGGAAACAAACCATTGAACAGTGGTATCACCAACACTTTAACTAGTTCTTGGTCTATATGTTTGTTGTCCATCGGTCTTACGTGGGTGGGAAACCATCAGCATTATTGTTTCCATCAGTTGTTATAATTTGAATCATTAAACCAGGAGCAGACATTTAACGTGATTGCTGTAAACCAACACGAACAGCTTTAATCTCACTTTTGTGGTTGTTTAAAGATAACATTCCAGCAAATGTATCCATGGTAGCCTGTGCTAAGATAAGATTATTTGCAGATACCTGTTTGCACAGGTAGCAAACAAAGTATTCATTGACAAACACGTGAAACAAAGACTCCAGTCGAAGTAGGAATTTCCCTGGTTGCAAAGGTCTCAGAGAGTTTTGACAGTGCTGGAATTTCTTTATTTTTTATAAATAATCTGCAAAATGATTTATTGAGCCTGGGATGTAACCAATGGCCTTATCAATGAGTCACTGAGTAAGTGGCTATTACAGTAAAAAGTTAAAGGCTAGTCTGAGTGCAAATGTTTGGGCTACTAGGTTATGAAAACATTCTGGGCGTGATCTTCAAATAATAATCTCTTATGAAAAACTAGTACAGAATTTATAATGTTTACCAAAGAATAAATGACAGATGGGATATGCCTGGGAGCCTGCCTTGTTTAGAAGTGGGTAAAGAAAAGAACAAAATCTATTGGGGAAAATGACTGACTCAGGCTAATACTGTGATGTACCATCTTAGGGCTCTAAGATCTTTTTAATGTATTCTCATCTCTGGTTGAGGCCTAAAAGGGAAAGGGAAAGAGGAGAGCTGAATGGATTCCATTAATTTAATTGAAGCAAGCCCTGACAAGAGATAAAACATCTTGGGCCCACATCTCTTCAGCGTTGGCACCGGGGTTCATAGTAAACAAGCTGTGATCCGTAAACAAAGCCCAGACAGCACCGCCATGCTCTCCAGAGACTTCAAGGCCATGGAATATGTCAGAGATGGGCTTGAATGGATACTGAAGTGCACCTCGCCCCTCGCACACTCCCCTCCACACTTAAGTATTCAAGCTGTGTTCTGATCATTGTGCCTCGGGGTGTGGATATTTTGATGCTGGTAGCTAGAGTAGCTATTTCAGTGGCAGTACCTGCACCGGATTAAGTAGAAAGAGAGACATTCGCTGCAACAAGGCCATTGAAATATGGATACTATTGTTGAAATCTGGGCATAAGAACTAGATGTTTCACTGAAAGATATTATACACTCTCATAAAATGCACTATAAGGTAATGTGACACACTATGTGTTCACATGCAAGCTTTATGACAAATATTGCAGCTAGTTCTGCACATTTTCATTGCACACACAGAAGAGTCACGTGCTAGCTATAGTTGCAAGTCTATACTAAGGTAATACTGTATAAGTAAAATGAGAACATGCATGAATCCAGCACACTGGTACTGAAACACTGAATAAGAGTGTGTAACACACATGTTGTTCGACCACTCAAAAAGCAAATGGTATTTGGGTATATGACATTATTCTCTGAGTCGTTCCTCAGGAGGCGCTGGCTTTTCATAAAACCCAGCAGCAACCATTAAAGCAGGAAAAGCTTTATCTTCACAAACTTGAGAGCAAACGGCTCAGACAATACAAGGCACCTATCACAAACTGGGCCTGCATGCACGACAAATGTGCACAGGATGTCAAGGCTGAAGCCTTTGTCCACATGTATTTTTTACCTGGACTGTGGTACGAACATGAACCACCATCGCAGCTACAGTAAGCCCAACATTAAGTGGATATTGTAAACTTATTTGATTGATTTACCTCTAACTGACCCAGTTGATAAATTTGATGCTCTTGGTTGTGAATGGGTGAATGAAGCCAGTTGTGTAAAGTGCTCTGAGTATAAGAACCAGTCCATTTACCGTTTATACTCCAGTGAACTCTGGGTTCAGTATCTTGCCCGAGGAACAGTCAGGGATCAAACCACCAACCTTCCAGTCACTAGCTGAGCTGCTCCTGTGTGTGTGATTTGTGCAACATCTCTAAAATTAGAAATATCCTGTCTCAGAGTGACGCTGAAAAACTAGTTCATGCATTTATTACTTCCAGGCTGGACGACTGTAATTC
Organism: Pundamilia nyererei; assembly: GCF_000239375.1. NCBI lineage: Eukaryota > Metazoa > Chordata > Actinopteri > Cichliformes > Cichlidae > Pundamilia > Pundamilia nyererei. The sequence continues at coordinate 3,189,832 of NW_005187454.1, forward strand.
ATTATTATCAGGAAGTCCAAAAAACTCCCTGAAAAGCCTTCAGCTGATCCAAAATGCTGCAGCAAGAGTCCTGACAGGGACTAGAAAGAGAGAGCAGATTTCTCCTGTTTTGGCTTCCTGTTAAATCCAGAATTCAAAATCCTGCTCCTCACATACAAGGTCTTAAATAATCATACACAACACAGACATGAGATGGGGAGACAGGTCGGAGACCGGTGGTATTTTGGAAAAAACACTGAAATGTACAATACAATGGGCAAGACGGGGGGGGGAGACCTCTACTCATGCTGGGCTCCTATGGGAGGACAGCATGAGAACAGAAAACAAAAAAGTGTCCACATCACAACATCATGAAGCACGTGACAAGCAACAGGGGTGAGTAAGGGGTGAGAAGTAAGCCGATGCAGACACCCTGCCCTGCAGCTATTCATCCAGCGCTGGGCCCAGACCCGCCGTCCGACTCGGCCTTGGAGATAAGGGCACAGGGGCGTTTGGAACGAAGAGTCTAAACACAGTTTGTTATGTTCAGCTCCATCCTTGAGACCGCAGCTGCGCTGATATGGTAGCTGCATGGAATAATGGTGGTGTTCTTGCTTTAGTGCGAACCACTGCATGTCAATTTTACAGTCGATCTAATGTCCATCACTGGTTCCTCACCATTCCCGTTGAAGAGCCGTGAGCCTCTCCACGATGTTATCATCCATACCGAGATGTTATCCAGTTTGCTCATAGAGCACGAGTGTTCACGACAGCCGTGAGCCTCTCCAAGATGTTGTCAGATTGTCAGAGTCTCAGCACTCACAGTGGCCGCAAGCTTCTCCAAGATGTCCTCCGTGCTGCGTCTGATGAGTGATGAGCTCATTCTCAGAAGCCACGGCTCGCTCCATCGTTCCAATCAACACAGCGGGCAGCATTGTGGGGATTTGAACAGTTGTTTCCACTTTCTTTATTCTTCCATAAGCCAGGGCCAAGCCAACGCCGATCAGCAAGAACCCCGTTATCATGGTTCCGAAAAGATGTCTTCAATGTCTTGTCACGGGTGTCAATTGCATTCAGGGACCAGTTGATCAAATCCATAATTCCTTTAGGTTTTAGAGAACAGACTGTGAGACTCTTAGAGGGAGAGAAGCAGACAAGACTAGACAGAGACACGAGAAAGCCAAGCAGGAAAGATAAGGGAAGGGAGAAAGTGCGACCGCCTTCGTCAAGAGCCAAACGAGAAGCTCCAGTTCTTTGTAGTACCATATCACCCTGTTAGAGCACTTCACTCTCACACTGCAGGCCTACTTGTTGTTCCTAGAGTATTTAAAAGTAGAATGGGAGGCAGAGCCTTCAGTTTTCAGGCCCCTCTTCTGTCACCATAACAGCAGATGGCCCCGCCCCTCCCTGAGCCTGGTTCTGCTGGAGGTTTCTTCCTGTTAAAAGGGAGTTTTTCCTTCCCACTGTCGCTAAAGTGCTGCTCATAGGGGGTCATATGATTGTTGAGTTTTTCTCTGTATGTGTTATTGTAGGATCTACCTTACAATGTAAAGCACCTTGAGGCGACTGTTGTAATTTGGCGCTATATAAGTAAAACTGAATTGAAGTGAAGTGAATTAAACCAGTCTTTGACGGACAAACCAACACAGAGGATTTAAGTCGACAGGTCCCACTCTAAAACAACAAGAACATCAAATCAGACTTTTCCAGAAAACATATTAAACTAGTTATGGAAAAAAACTATTGAGAAAGGATGAACACAAGTGTGCACACAATCCTGGCTACCACTTATTTCTCTTTGTGATTGGAAAATGGGAAAGGTAGATTGAGTGATTTATTTATATATATGTGGAAATATAAATAGAGATGCAATGTAAAAAAAAAAAAAACTTGTAAAATTCTGACGAGCTTAAAAGTCAACATCTGTTTTGACCCCCTCTGACACAGCCTGAACTTTTTTTAGTTCATCTTCTTTGTCCTCCATTTGTTTAGTTTCATCTGATGTTTAATGACACACCATGCCAACATATAGTTCAGGTAATCACTGTTTAGAAATAACCTTGTCTTTCATAAATGTGTTATCTTTGGTATTTCTCACAAATTCAACTAAAGAAATGCAAAGAACGTCCTGTGTTTCTAAAAAAGCGCCTAAAGATACAATTTGAAATTGGTTCTTTGCTAAGCTGACTGTTGTGCATAAATACAACTCTGGTTCATCCCTTGAACCAACAACAAACAACACAAACAACAAGAAACCTAATGATTAAGTACATGGACTGGACTGAAACTGAGCATGGATATCTACTGCTCAAGACTGTAACAAAATAAAGAAAGTGTGGCTTCTTCAAAGCAAATATAAAGAAATGAGACTTAGATACCGATTAAATAAATCCAATAGTTTTTAAAGTCAGACAAATGGGATGACCAAATCTGTCACCTGATTTCACCGCAGCAGAGCGTTTTTATCAAACAGGAAGCAGCTGAAGACCGCTGCAGTAAAGAGTTTCAAGAGTGGAAATAAGTCGACATCTTTGGGTTCTAGATCACTGCAGAGGAGAAAATGTTTAAAAATGGCTGTAATCCCTTAATGTAATACTTTTGTTTAAGGTCTTGAAATAAAGCTGAAAGTCTGCACTTCAGTCTTGTTTGGTTTCAAATCCACTGGAGGTGACCAGGATCACGATTATGTTGTCATTATTTCTAAAACCTTTGGACCTCCCAAATTAGGTCCGCAAACCGAAGTATCTGGGACGCCCCTGAAATGTGTGTTGAGGTGTATATTTTTTCTGTTTGTTTGTCAACAAAGTTATGTAAATACTGTCAAACTAAATGAAATGAAGCTTCATGGAGAGGTGAACTATGGGCTGTGTCGATGCATATTGCTTTATTTTAAATTGTGTAAAGCATATCTGAGCTCTCCCAGTTACAACAGCTTGCCTGTTTGATACTAATAATAAAACAGTTGCACAGATCAATAGACAAAATGAAAACTTTGATAACATCCTTCCCTACTTGAGCCCTAAACTGGGTGCAGACTGGGAAGATGAGCGTAGCTCTTCTTGTCTTTGAAGTCATTTTCTTATTTTTTGCATTTTCTTGCAGGAAAAAACATTTTTCTTCTTGTAGTCGAGCAGATGGCCTAAAAAGGCTGGTGAAATCAGAGTATAATGACATTGTGTGATCATTTAGCCTTGCGGATACTGCTCAGGACCTCTAAAAGTAACTTAAGAATATTGTGGCGAATCAATAATGAAACTATGTAATCTGTTTTACTGTCCACCTTTTCCTTTGTTAGATAAATATCACTTTTGGATGTGAGCTATAAAGTGGATTCTTGCACTGGAACAGCAATCCAGTAATAGAGCAGACGATGCAACCAAATCCTGTAATAAGTTGTTTAGGTGGTAGACCCTGAGTAGTTCATATATCGTGGCTAAGTGTTCTGAAATGCTCTGCACCATTTCTCAAATGCACTTTGCCTTATTTTGTGGTGCATCTTCTCTCTTTGTATTACCCTCATTAGATCCCAGCTCTTTGTCATCCTATGGCTGACCTTGCAACAGTTTGGAGGAAAATACTTGCAGATCACGTATCTCAGCTGAACATGCTATTGCACGTAAGACCCAATCAAAGCAGCGAGAGGAACGCCTCGCAGTCTAAGCATCGCGCTAGATAGTTTTGCAATAACCTGAATAACAATGACCAGAAACAACTGAAATCGTTATCAGCAGAATTTCTTTAGATGATGGAAATTACAATGTTTTCAAAGCCACACATCGAGTGTATCAGAATGATAACATTTACACACCTATCAACACGACAAACACTCACTTCAGAAGCATAAAAGATTATGCTTGTTCACTGCAATGTTTTTATCACCTCTGACGTCTAATATCATCAAAAATATCAGCCTTCTCTTGTTTGCTCTTTTGTAAGACTGTTTATTTTCCCACATCGAAGCTCAGCGTCTTTCTCTTGGCCCTTACATACACAGCAGTGCAACACTGTTATGAATATCTGTGTTTGGACTGATTAAGGCAGGTTATGACAGGCTGGTGATAAACGGTTGTTACAGAAAATATCATTATATCATTTCTCTCTTTGAGACATGCAACCTTTAGTCATAGACTCATGCACAGTCCTGCCAATTCTCAAGTTTGCTTTCCAGTTATTTGGAAGCCTCTGCTTTATCAAAGTAATTTCCCTGGGTAATGATACAAAAGCAAAGTTACAGAGAGTGCCATTGTCCAGTATAAAACAGCTAACATGCAGCTGAGGAAGCTGATTTAGGAAGTTCTGGAGGCCTGTAGCAGTTCCATCAGCTATAATTCAGAGTTAGTATTTCTTTTGTGAAGTTAGAAACATGTCATGCAAATATTAACATACAGTTTCCACATTGTTCCCACAGTGAGAGAGGTGGGCATACATATAAACATTTTTTTAATACTAATATGTAACACGAAAAAACTGATGGCACATTTTTAAGTGGTGGGGAGAGTATTAATGCACAGCAGCACTCGCTTCATTATATGAAACCTATATTGACTATTTCTTGTTGAGAGGCGTTTTAGACTCGAAGAACATCGGCTATGCACAGCAGAAGGACTTCACCCACCACACGTCCCAACAATGGGGGTCCTGAGGCCCGTGGCTCTCATTGTTGGGACCATCGGATCAGCTGATGGGCCTGAAAAGGTTGAGACACCTTGAATTCTTACAGTATAACTGTTAATATAAACAGTCATGATAGCGCGCTACCCTCATGAAAATAATGATCTGACAGTGCATTTCATGCACAACAATGTTTATCTCAGTCTGCTCAATCTTTCTATCAGTGCAAATCATCAGTGTGTCTTTGCAAATGTTGAAAGTCTACGATGACTATCTGGCAGGAGAACATTGTCACACATCCACATCTGCAGCTTTGGCATTTTGTTCCCGGTCTTCAGAGATCAGTACTCACCTTTCAAAGCAGACCTGATGCAGGTGTTGTGGAAATACCCTCCCGGTGTTTCACCTGTTGGCTTTTTAATCAGATCCCCTTATGCTGTGGCCCACACCTCGGGACCACTTTATCTGCTCTTGAATCATCTGATAACCCTTTCCTCAATCAACCTCCATAACTGGATGAAAAGGAGAAACAGATCAGTAACACTTGAATGCATGCATGGCCTTCTTGCTTAACATCTGTGTGCAGAGTGCAGCGGAGAGAAGGAAACACCAGCACTTGTGCTGATTGAGATGAGATTGGATTCACCGACAGAACAAAGGGAAGGAGAGCTAGGGAGACTGTGAACCACGTCGTGTGGCATTGCATCATAGCTGTTTCCATTGTCTCACTTTAATTTTGAATTGACAGCACTGAATCACTGCCATTTCAAAGTGTTCCTGGGCAATTGTTCTCCAGGCTCTCTGAAGATCTTTTAGAGGTTTGGCTGCATTTTCACTCATTTTAAGTTCATGACTTTTTAACAGGAATGTGTGTCAGTGTATTTTTTTATGTTATGATGCCATGTAATACTGATTCATTCATTCTTTCCTGTCTAAAAAGGGGCTGAACCAAAGTTGTTTCATCCAGAATGTGCAGTTAATGAAGCCTGGGTGCAAATCTCATTTCAATTTCTGTTACTTGATCTGTGTCAAACTCTGCAATGCAAATGGAAAAGAACCATCCAAATATTATTTACGTGGTAAAACAGAAACAAGCTAGAAGGTGCTAAACACTGAAAAGACTGAAGACATATGCCAACATCGTGTTTAATCACATGTAGTGCATTTTGATTAAGACCACCTCGCCAATCAATAAAGTCTTTGAACTTAAATAAGTCACTGCTGGCTACTCACAATATTGCTAACTG
>NW_005187454.1:3197214-3200735 GCF_000239375.1 Pundamilia nyererei
ACTCTAATAATAATAATCATCATAGCATCAGAGAAACAAAACAATCATTCAAAAATAAACCAAAACATAAGAACTCAAAATGCTGGGTCGAACCTGACACGAGTAGTTAACGAAAACAGTACAAAAGCATATACAAAGAATTGTTCATTTTTTTCATAGTTATCATAGAATTAGAGAACAGCTGCTCACAGAATGATGGTAGAAACCAATTATTGCCTGATTTCCTGTGTTGTGTAGTATTAAAATGAATTTGTCACAACAAGTGCCACCAAAGAAAACAAGTGTTCCAGACTGGTACTTTAAAAGAAGAAATTACATGATTTTATAAAGCATATTTACAGAATTTCATTTGTTTCCAACTGTGTCTGTGTCATTGCTGGATAAAAGTAACAGATGTTTAATTTAATTCAATTCAGTGACAACAGATGCCTCAAGGCAATGTTGGGATGTGCGATCAATGTGATTGAACAAGTAGCCATAAAGTTTAAAAGTTCAACTACATTGGTACTTTTTAAAATACAAAGAAACTGTCTTTACAGTTTCTTTGTGCAACATCAGGGCTGAAATGGCATGTGACTGTTTTGATTTCATTTATATTTATGTCTGCTGTGGCTGGAGAGCCTGGGGTCCTCTAATCTTCATGTCAAAGCATCCTTGAGCAAGATACTGAACCCTAAGTTTCTCTCGATGAATCCATGTGAATGTGTGAATGATACATCACACCTTTCTGCAGCTTCAGATGTTGCCTAACTTCCCTCCGTGCTACCTTGATCGTGGCCTTTAATCTCCTTCTCCATGCAGGGTACTTCTCCTTGTGGCTCTTCATCTTATAGCCATCCATCTCTGTGATCACTGCCATGGTGCAAATCAGCTGATTAGTCTCAGTGATGGTCGCAGTAGGGATTGTCTGTAATGCTGCATTCACATCTTCTAGTAGACCTTCAGATGGTACTTCATATAGTCTTGATAATCGGCCATGAAGGGTTTAGGTTTCTGGCTTCACCATGATCCCGTAGGTCAGGTCAAGTGCTCTCACACTCTCACACCTTCAGTCGTACTTGGGGCTTTAGTACCTAATCTTGTGTAGGCGCGATGATATCTCCCTGCTGACTTGATGTCCTGGTTCCCCCTGATCTGACACTTGGAATTGCTAACTGAAGGCGGGACAGTCCTGAACCCCAAGGATGACAAGAAGGGACCGCTCCCATCCAGCTACCTGCCAATAACCTGCCTCAGTACCATATGCAAGCTCCTATCAGGAATAATAGAGGCTAAGATGAACAGGGACATTGGTCTATACATGAGTGGGGGACAGAACGGAAGTAGCAAGAATACCAGAGGAGTAAAACACCAGCTCCTCCTAGGCAAAGCAGGTAAGACCAGACTGACCAACTTGTGCACTGCCTGGATTGACTACAAGAAGGCCTATGACTCGATGCCACACACCTGGATCTTGGAATGCCTAAAAGTGTACAAATCAACAGGACCCTAAGTTCCTTCATCGGGAACTCAATTGGTATGTCACAAACTACACTAGAGGCCAACTTCAAGCCAATAGCACAAGTCACCATCAAGTGCGGGATCTACCAAGGAGATGCTCTGTCCCCACTGCTGTTCTGCATAGGCCTGAACCCCCTCAGTGACAAGACTGGCTACGGATACTGACTACAGAATGGAGCAATTTTCAGCCACCTCCAGTTCCAGGCATGAACGAGACATCGATTCACGGATCCACACCACCAGGATATACAGCAATGACATCGGAATGTCATTCATGTCGTGTTATACAATTATACGCGGGTCCACTGTACGATTCATAACCACCTTTATTTACTTGTTCTTGCTCTGCCCCACATAACACAACATTCTATAAAGAAACACAGCGGTCTCGCCCTCTAGCTGCCATCAGCCTAACTACACTGACCGGCTGCATTAACATCTACTGTACAATGCAATTACACCACAATTCAGACTGGAAAAGTGTATTTGGATGGTAACAAAGTGACGGAAAGAAGTCAGAACTGAGGGGATCGCGCTACCGGATGGCAACATTGCAGACATAGAGGACCACTACCTGCAGAAACCTCTAGCTGGGGTGGAGTTGGCTGGAGCTAAGCTGGGCACTCAGACCGCAGCTACCAGTATTCAGTCTGCTCAGGGCACTTGTCAGGCAGAGAGAGCAATAAGTAGTCCATATCTGGCTGAATGAGCACATCAGAGCTCTCAGCTGACTGAAGAAGACTGGGTCGGCTCGCCTGAGCTCTCATCAGAGACAGATGGCTGAAATGGCTGAATGGGCTGCACCGGTTTAAAAACCTCCAGGGGTCCAGAGGTGCATCGTGTATCAGACTCACACACAGCCTTAGTTGTAGCCAGCTCAGCTGAAACAGTCTGTAAATCTAATGAGCAGGAATTAACTGTCTCTGTCATTATAATTCCAGGCTCAGAAGGAGCAGGATGAAAACAGTCTTTAAAGTCCATAGAGCTGGAAATAACAGCCTAGAAAAGACAGACTTGGAGTCCAAACACTCTGGAAAACGTGCCTGTGAACAGCTAACAAAGTCTCCGAAAAAGGAGTCTCTTTATCTCCAAGCTCGGAAAGAGTATGAGCAAAATAGTCTTTTTTTACTTACCACTGCCGGGTGCTCTGCAGAAGTCCCAGCTTCCGGCCGTGGTCTTGTGCAGCAATGATGCGGACGCCGCTTCTGCTTGGAAGCTACCGGCTTGGTAGCTGCGTTACTCCTGGGTGGGTCCAGGGTGGGATTGTGGACTTGGGGTTCTGGAGGTGCTCCGCCTCCAGGCTGGAGTTGTGGCTGGGCCTGAGGGCCTGGGTCACCAGGTGTGTTGCCAGGGTTTTGAATGGGTGCATGCATGGGGGCCCGGCCCTTGCACCGGGGCCTTTGGTAGATCGTTGGAACGGCAGGCCTCTTCACCGGGCCTCTTCCACTCCCCTGTTGTGTTTTTTTTCTTTTTTCTTCTTTTTCTTTCCAAGATGGCGCCACAGTAGGCAGCGTGTTTCCTCAGCTCCCAGCTTTTTCCTTTCCTTTCTGTTTTTTCTTGTGCTTTAAGTTTTTTTTACCCGACAGTCTTGGTCGTGTTTTATTTGTCGTGCAACGGGACATGGACCCACAAATTTTCGTGAGAGTAGTAACATGTCTTCTACTCTTTTTGGGACTTTTTACCACCACTTCTGGAGAATCTGTAAGCTAAGCCATTGTTTAAGGTAGGGAGCAGCTACTAGCACTGGGCAACAGGAAAGTACTCCCGGAGAAGCGACCCAAGATTCCGAAGGAATTACGATGTCGGAGGAGGGGATGCAGGGCTGGAGTTAAGTACCAGGAAAGAAGGAGACGGGACAAACCAAGCATTCCATCCATTCTCATGGGTAATGTAAGATCTTTACCCAACAATCAGAATCAGAATCAGAAGGGGTTTTATTGCCAAATGTTGAGCAGGTTTACAACATTAGGAAATTGCTGCGGTGCTTCAGTGCAAACATACTGTCATAAATTACGCTTAAA
>NW_005187454.1:3212682-3222895 GCF_000239375.1 Pundamilia nyererei
AATGAATTTTGTTCACTCAAATTTAGCTTTTCTTCGCTCAAAATAAATTTCTCCTCAAAATGCAACACTTGCATCTGCAAACTTTTTTTACGTGCGCTCAGAACAGTGGCACAAAAACAACGGCATACTCACAGACACACTCTATCTTAGTCGACTGCTGCCTCTGAACATATCAGGTGTTATTAGTACTGTTTGCTGCTCAGTAACATTTAACATTATTTACTATTACTTTTGAATATGTTGGTTGGTGCTGTGCTTTCCCTACTCTGTTGTCTTTTGCTTGTGTTTTGAAGCAGATTTTCAGTGTCTTTTCTCTCTTCTCCTCTAGTTTACTCTCCTTCTGTTAAGTTTCTTTCTTACTTTCTTTTCTTTCCTGTCCTCGGTCCTGTCTGTTATTATTGTAATAACTGAAAACAAAAAAATTCTAATAAAAATTTAATAAGCTATGACCTTAAAGTGGACCAGTATAGCAAAAGCCATAATGGTCCAATTGGGAAAGTAAGTGTTGGGCATTTTTCTTGGCCTTCAGACAATAAAGCTACTGTTGCTACACTACCTGACAGGACAGGAAATAAGTACCACCTATTAGATCCCAGTTCTTTTGTATTCTTTACGGCCAAAACAGACACGGCTCAAAGTGGTCTTTTACTTAAAAAATGATCTTTAATTTTACATTTTCCTGAACACACGAACACACAAGCTCAGGTCTCAAGCAGAAAAAGGAAGCCAGGTTATTTATGTACTTCTCGACGTCACACCACACTTTAAGTTTCGATCAAACACTCTGCTTAGTTTGCACGCAGTTTCCCGTCCGTACTTTTAGCTCAAACTCAAAGCTGGCCCTCTCTTATACCTAAACCAATATAATCAGCAAATAAGATTCAAAATACATATTTCAAAACTCAACACACCTCAGTGTGCTTGGGGCCGTATAGTAACATGGGCGAAAGTTCTGTGACATCATTTGTATGTGACACACAAAACACAACAATGGAGGACTTGGTCAGCATACCTGCTGCTACACCGATGGAAAGCCTCTGGACCTTTTCGTTGGACCAGTGTTGGTTTTGCATGAGGCATTTCCTTCTTTGTAGGGTTTCATAAATTGCATGTCTGTAAAGGAGTCGCTTTCATGAGTTGTTTGGTGATGCTAGTGACTTGCCAGTTGGCGGCATGGAGTCTGTTGGCATCACATTTTCATTTAGTCACCTTCTGGAAACACCTCCCACCTTGGCTTGTCTTACAACACAGTGGATAACCAAAGAATGTGGCTGGGCGGCAGCTGATAACACAGCGCTAACTTCATGTCTTGAAAGACAAAATCTATCAGCAGGCTGTGAATTGCAGGCTGAGCACCTGATAAAGACAACAGCTGGATGAGACAAGGTTACTGTTTATACCTCCTCATTTGTGCGTCTCTGTCTTTCATTTTGCCTTCAGTAACTGAAAAGTATTCTTTACTGGGCTGAGAGATTACTGACTTGGTCACTGAAGAATATCCAGTTTTATTCGAGAACGTCTTAGTTGGCTTTTGCAGTATGTGGATAATTATCCCTTTGTGCAACAAAAGCATTATATACTTAGTTTTGCAGCAATAGTCTGGATTTGAGACTTCGTGCACTTCAGAACACACTCTACTACTTCTATCTTCATCAGTACAACCTGGTTAAACTGTGAGACTGCCTTCACCAAGTCTGAGAGATTAATAATTAGTAGGTGGTACTCATAGGGATCATTGTTTTGGAGGAAAAGTCATATGAACCACAGATTGCCGCTTTTAGATTGGTTAGCTGCTGCTATCACCACATCCTCCATGTGAAAGCTGTGGGGAAAATTGGGGTTAACTGCATGAGTTGATGGCCAGCTTCATGTTTATTCTGATGCAAATCCTAACAGAGTGACAGACTGGCTGCAGCTGCCAGCCAGAGCTGTCACCCTACAGCCTCAAGTTAGTAATTAAAATCAAACTTGAACCCAAATCAGTGTGTTAAGGTCTACTTCCTTATACTTCATTTCTTACAATGCTGGACCTAACAATGATCAACTTCCTCCTGTTAGCAAGTAAATCTGAAATAAATCTATTACTAAAGCAAACATAACAAAATATGACCTTACATGAGAGTGACTTTCCCTTATTTTGTGACACTAGACATCTCTGCCTGTTTCAGCAGTCACATCCTCCGCCTCACATTAGCTTGTTTACCTGTTAGGACTGCGGGTACAACCCAGTACTACAGCACAATGATGCTAGCTGTTACTTCAGTTAGCATGGGGAGGAAACATTTCCACAAATCTTAACTCACATTACTCATTACTGATAGCAGTTGCTGTAAGCTAACTGGATAATTAAACTAGCTTACATACAAAACAAACCTCATTAAAAAAATTCACATATATAACAGTCTGCACTCCTGACTGATATTTTGAGGAGAGCAGTGCTATTCAGGCAATAGTTGCCTCAACAGTACTAACAATAGCTGCACTTTGAGGCAACTATTGTTGTGATTTAGTGCCACACAAATCAACTTTTTACTTTTTACTTTCCCTCCAGATCTGATGTAAATATAGAGGACAGTCATTTTCCTCCTTTCCAGAGGATGGAGGAAACAGAGCTACATTCATTTTCAAAAGTAATATACTAAATGAGATGATGAGAAAAGTTCATATATGCAGATTCAAGAACTTCCCAACTACCGTGATTATAGATCAACAAAGTCAAAATGTACACGGTGCATCAGGTTATATCGCGTATAAAGCAGGAATGTGATCATGTGAGTCACATTTAGTTTATTACAAGCATACGACTAAAACCTTTTAATGTCTCATACTGTATTGCGAAGATGGCAGCAGGATGTTGTGTGTTTCAGAGCTGTTGTTGTACCCAAACACAGGAGTGCGTTTCTATTTCCAGCTCATTCAGTACAAGCGTCTTAAAAACCTGCATAGTTTCAAAATGATGTCGTCTACTGTGCATAAGGCTATTTCCATGGTTATGGTTACATTTTTATTCAACGTTTTATTTTGGTGAAACAGTCATCTAATGTTAGACAGTTACAAAATGCTAAATACGTTTAGCATTGTTGCCGTCCCAAACACACAAATCATGTGTTTCTGCACAGAGTACAGATCAGAAATAGTTCCAGTAAATCTTATAAACATTTACAAAACTGCGAGAAAAACATGACTTTATTATATATATTTTCAAAGAAGACAGCTGATACTTTAATGTATATTCCAACATTGTGTGAATCAAAAGAGAAATCTTTACATTTGCTGTTTGGAGTGTGATTATCAAACACTGATTCAAAGACTTCAGTGCGCCGTGTTTGTGAAAAAGCTCCCTGGTGCGGCTGCAGTGCTTTCAGGTACAGACACCGAAATATTTAAACAAGTTATGTTCTAGCACGTTACATAAAACACACGTCAGGTCCTGCATGGCTTTGTTAGTTTAGTGTACCTGTCATTGATCAGCAGCACTGAGTCTATTGTTGTATTTACACAGGAATAAATAATAGTTTTACAAAGTGTTAGCTTAGTGTTTGGTTTATCTGAGGTTAAACGTGTAATTAGATACCAGTTAACATCCTGATAACAGACGCACTACATGACAACGAGCATTTCATTTCCAGTTCATTCCAGGTCAAACAAACATCAGAAAAGCAGACAATGACCCTCAGTCTGACACAAGCTCTGACATTATCCATAAAAATAACACTAATCCCCTCTAAATAATCCTAATCCTGTTCAAAGAAAGAAAAAAGGCAGCATAAATCCTTGGATAAAGATACATCTGTCAGTGGGGAATGGGGGTGCAGCTATTTAAACAGAGCTGCTATGTAAGTGCATGCATACCACACAGTGTAGAACAATTGGGTGAACAGCTCCCTCATGGCCCATATTCAACCTGGAAGCCATGTGGCACAACAAAGGCTGTTCGTCCTGCTGCCGACCTCCCCTCGCTCTCCCAGCAGCACATTGTTAACACTCAGCGGGTCTCTGTATTGACTTTGTGACCCCACTGTCTGCTGGTGGTGGAGCTGTTTCTTTTTCTTCACAGATTAGCATCTCTAAAGGGAGAAACAGGGGGGCTGTCCAACTTCAGCCAGATTAGAAGCTTCTTGTCAATTTCAACTCAATCTGCTAAACAACAAACAACGCTGACTGTGGTAGTAAGAGTAAAATCAGGGGAGTTACACCTGATCCCACAGCAGATAGCTGTCCGCTTAGCCAGCCCACACATCAGTTTCACATGCAGCTTCTGTGTTTCTTACATTTAAATGTTACAGTGTTGCTGAATGAACTTGTGAGAGGCTTTGACAAACACATTTCATTATTACCTGCTAAACAGTTTGTGTTGTTTTTGAATAGTTTGGACTTCTTTACTAAAGACAAAGCAGGACTCTGATGACATAAAGGACTAACTAAAGGATCTGCTGCTGTCCTCCCACAGAGCCACCTCTCCTTCACACCGCATCACTATGGTTGCATGTTTTTGATCATTGTTATTTAGGGGTGAGGACCGGTTTCTCAGTCAAGGCTTATATTCATATTTCAGACTTGGTAAGCTAATAAACGTCTTATAATATAACGTCAGTAAATGCAGACAGAGGCTGAGAGGGCTGTCCCTTTGGTGAGGGATGCATGCTTGTGTAACACAGCGAGCAGGTGATCTGACAGGGAGAAGCACAGCTCACTCCTTCTCAGTAAGTGGACACTCATCCACTGGTCAAGTGATGACTTGATAGTAATGCTTGTGGTAATTGAGGAACAGCAATTTTATTCTGCAGTATGTTATTGTGCAGCTACAGCAGATGGTTATTCATGAGGTTTGCCATCAGATATGGAACAATTCAGTCAACCAAAGGTTTCTTTCAAATATTGGTCTATGAAGTTTTACTTCAGCAGTGACTTTGATGTAATATATCAGGTTTGACAAACGAACCGAGGGACACCTGCCGCATTAAGGTTAGACATGAGGACACTTGCCCGTGAGTCCTTGTGTCTACGGCCGTGGCAGATTAAATACAGTCAATTCACCACACGGATGTAATTCTGCTGCTATTTCAGTCTCTCTGTTACAAATTCTTAAAGCGTTCTTACAAAGTAACCAAAGAGAGTATTAGATGAGACGTCTGTGAGCTTTATGACACAAGGAAAAAACTTTTTAAAAGCCGTGTCTGTTACACTTTCTTGGTGTATTCAGTTCCTACCGACCTGCCGTCCTCTCTCTAACTGTCAGTTCAGCCTCAGTGTTGCAGGCCTTTTACAGCCTGGCTCTGAAGAAGAAAACAGACGAGTCGGTGCAGGACTGACGGATGACCAAACTGTTGTCCTTGTCGGCAGTGATAAATGGCTCTGTTTGAAATTGTTGAGGTGGGGCCCAGAGCTGTTTGATGAACCAGAAAATGAAATGATTGCTATTGGGCATCTACTGACTGGACTGCTGGTGACACTCTTCCATCCTCCCAAAGGTTAATTGGACTTGAACCCAGAAAATCAAGAGGTTAAGCAGGGTCAGCGTGACAGCAGGTCCTTCTGGGAACAGACCTCTCAAATGTTTGCTAATCAGATTTGTTTAGGGGCTTTCCTTATGATGATGCCTCCATGTCAGTCTTTGTTGTGGGTGCACTACACTGCAGTATTGATTCTCACATAATAACATTATCTTCAGCGACTGCAGGGGGTCAGTTATATTCACTTGTTTGCAGTCTGGAAAAACACAGCTTCCCTGCTGCTTTGCTGATATTTCTATTGGTGTTCAGTGATCATCTATTGATGTCTGTGTGTGCGGCTCCTACTTTACTGATGAATCTCTTAATGTGTAGTTCACAGGAGTTGTGTGTGTATTGAGCATGGTATAATGATTGCACACCATAATCATACAATTATTAACACATGTTGAAATAATTAAATAGGAAATAGTTCTGATTTACTGATAGATGCCTCAGGTCTTCTTCACTGAGCTCTGCTCAGAGCACATGGGCTTCACACGCATTCATATTATGTTACGAGAAAAACGACATCTCAGTCGATGTTCACCGCGTCTCTTCTTCTGTGGTGTCCTCACAGCAGACTGAACAGCGGTGGCATCCTTACCTACAGCAGTAACAGCGTGGGTCAGAGGTATATGGCAGCACATGCCACTGTAGCACACTTTTATTGCCACTATTTGAAGTGTTCCTTGTTTTTTAGCAGTTGCAGTAAGATAGCACGGCCACTAGATGACACCATGAGATAACCACTTTTTTTTTAATTTTTAAATTTATTTTCTAAAATTTCACAGCTTGTGTAACAGCAACACTTGGATTTGTGGTAATCCTGAAAGTGGGATGTCTGCGGCTGTGTTGGTTCGATTTCCAGCGTCCTCCAGTCTGCATGTTCACGTGTGCTTTGGCAAGACACTGAACTCCAAATTGCCACCATTGTGTAATAGATAAAGAAGTTAAGAGTAAAGCACTTTGTGAATGTGACTTTGAGTGATGAATAATACCAGAAAAGCACCGTATTAATGTAATTTACCATAGTTTTGTGTGATACATGGGCATAAAACCAAAGCTAGCATTATAGGACTTTATACCTGCTGCTGATACGTGTTTGCTGTATGTGCGACACACTGTGTGAAAGACAAGTCGGGCTGCTCTTGTATGTCGGTGGCTGCGCATCAAGTGTCTCCTCTATGAAAATACGCCCCGTTTGTCTTTACATGCTGCGCAAATAAGTCCAGGAAAAAGTGACTTTGTATCCACCCGACTGGCACATGTTCCAGACACGTAGCAAACCAGGCAAGAGGAAGAAAATAATAATAAAAAGCCGTCATCCTTCTTTTTCAGATTTAATGTGACAAAGACCACCGTGACTTAAATCAGCGTCCACATTCATCTCCTGCAGCTCATGAATGCAGCCTGCAGCACGGCAGCATTTCTTTAGAAGACAAACACAAAAAGTGGGATTGCATTAAATAAACAGACACAAATGTAGCCGTGCATAAGACGACCTGCTGAACCCTGCAGCCGGCTACAGCCCTCTGTAGCTTTCTGAACTGTGTGGCAGTCAGGTTCATTTTTATCGTGCTGAAATAGAGAACCGAAAAAGGGCTGTATCTGACAAATGTCTCAATCGTGGAAATTAAAGCAACGTATTTATGCAGGAATCTGTGCACACAGGGTGCTTCAGGCATTTAAGCTCTCCCAATCCCTTTTCCATTCTCTGAATGCTGCATATAAAGCAATCCATTAGTCTTAGCTCTGCCAGAGATTTTAAGTGGACACCTGTCCATTAAGACCATCGTTTTAGCAGTAGCTCATCTCTCAAATTATTTGCCCTGAATTAAATTCTCCCAAATGTAATGGAATTCATTTTTATAGTATTTTCTCCCCATTTTTGCCATTCACAA
Source organism: Pundamilia nyererei (assembly GCF_000239375.1). Classification (NCBI taxonomy): domain Eukaryota; kingdom Metazoa; phylum Chordata; class Actinopteri; order Cichliformes; family Cichlidae; genus Pundamilia; species Pundamilia nyererei. The sequence goes on from NW_005187454.1 coordinate 3,220,076, forward strand.
ATGTCCTTGTTTTATCACTTTAAAAGAAGAAGCTTCTGCTTCATATTAATATTTTGTTCCGTGAGGCTTAAGTCAAGCGATGCACAGTGGCTGTCTTGTATTTGCACAAGCCAAATATGACGGGAATATTCTCAGTCCGAGTACACACAGCTGTTAAAAAAGAAACACAGCAGGCTTATCCACTGTACACGGATTCTTGCAAAGCTGAATTTATATAGAAATTCACAGTAACTCCATATGTTGAGCACAAATTTGACATTTCAGCATCCACATGTAAAAATAACGTTCTCATCCTGAAGCAGCCGGCTTTTCAGCTTTGCTGCAATTTCCTTCAAATTGTTGAATTACACGAGTTATTTCTGTATGTTGTTATTTTCAGAATAAACTGAAGCATTTAGAAATTCGAACGTCAAATTATTTGTGAATTTGGGCCGTATGTGTGCTGGTTTTAACCACAAATATCTGTGGAAGAATTTTGATCGATGATAAGCCCAATTTTCATCTTTATATTTTTGGAGGGGTTATACTGTAGTCATCAAGGATTTATGTGTGACAAAAATTCAGTTTAACACATTTCCAATAAGAACTGTCAGCTATAAACATCTTTGACTTTAAATTTCTCTTTGATAAAAATGCAAAACAAGATTTGGCCCGACGGACTGTCAGGCTGAGAATCTGTCGGTGAAGTGACATAAAACCAGGGACGAAAAACACCGAACAATCATTTGCAGCATTATTTTTTCAGTAAGGTTGTAAATCATCTGTAATAATGAAAGATGTGAAATGATGAAGGAAGACTTGAGACAAAGTTGTATGTTTCTGTATATTTGTGTTTGTACACATGCGCAGATCGGTTGACTCTTTGCATATTAATCAGTGATAAAACATACTGTAGGCTCGGACGGCCTCATCTCCACAGTGCCGGTGTCGCCTTACCAGGGTCTAAATCAGGAAGGAGTGGCTGTGGCTGTGATAAGATCGAAGACCTGCTGGTTTCTCTTCTCTCAGCAGGGTTTTCCTTTGAGCACATTATGGCAATGAGTTTGAGGCTTAAAGGGCCGGTGTGTTAGCCCTGTGCCAGAGGCATAAGCCCCAGTCATCCTATCAAGCCTGAAATTAATTAAACAAAGCCCAGCATCAATCACGAGAGTGCAACACAGCAATGAATATTAGGGGGAAAGGGTATTGTTTTTTCTCTTTGGTTTAATGAGTGCACTATTTGAGGTGAGAAGCTGCTCATATTAATATGTTTTTACAGCTTGTGTGTCCAACTACAACTGCATGAAAGCAGCATTTTGAGCCCATCTTTGTGCCGTTTGTAAAATGCTTAAAAATACTTTTTTTTACCTGTATACTCTGCTTAGATATAAATAAATTCTCTCTCCCACTTAAGAGATATTTGTTATAATGTAAGCAGTATGAAAAACAAATATAGCAAAAAAGAAGAATAGTGAACAAAGCCAAAAGATGATAAAAGTGATATAGCCTTGTGTAGATCACACTTGTAATTAAATAAATGAAAGGAAAAGGCGATTCAGTGCAACGCTTTAGTTATTTTGTCCAGCGCACAGCCGACTGGCCACTGTGGAAGCTCAACCATAGACCTTGGAATAATGAAAGGGGGCGGGTGTAGTAGGGGGTTGATGGATAGCTGCTAACCACAGCTTCTGAACGCCTCGCAATCCAGGTATAATTAACAGCATCTATTTAAACGAGTGGCGGCTGCCAACGGAGAGCAGAGGGAGGAGGTTGAGACTGTCTGGCCTAGGAGGGATTGCAGCTTTGTAGCCTCTGCAGGATTTGTTTCACCTCTTTGTCTGCTCAGTCGAAGTGGCCTGACAGGCAAAACGTCTCCCGACCTGGCATTGTTATCTGGCTGCAATGGACTCGTTCCAATCGCATGACAAGCTCTGTCGCAGTTCAAATATCCCCTCCTGTTGCTCTTTCTCTTTGTGTGCGATTTGTTTGTCGTGATCATTTACAGTGTGTTACACACCAGTAGAAGTGGTTTTTCTACCATTGCTAAAGTTAAGGAGAAGAAATGCCACATATATACTGCAAATAATTGTGATTAGTATTAAAAATAGACATGTAACATGCTTTTACTTTTTCCAGAGCGTAACCAGCATAACCGTTAGCTTCCACTCACATTTATGTGTCACGTTGTCCGGGCTGTCGAGTGTGTCCTGGGCTAAGCTGGGAGCCTGTGGATTCTTCCACTGTGGACTGCAGCCTGAAAATACAGTTAAGACAACCTGGTTACAACCTCCTTCAGTTAATCAATGGTATTGTGAGATTTTCAAAGCTAATGGATGAATTTGGAGAGCTTGCATTAAAGATGATGAAGATGTGGGAACTACTTCAGCCTTTATTGCCACCTCACACTGTGAATGCTTCACAGGTTACCATAGAACTAAATATTACAAAGAACAATTATAATCAAATCATATACTTTATATGCAGTACGAGAGCGAGAAACTTTCTTTCTGTAGGTGCAGTAAAACAGAAAAAATCATACAAGACTTTTACTCTTTTTCCCCTCTCACATTAGCAAGCAGTGCTACAATATTAGTTAATGTGATTATGTTTTTGATGCGGGTTAATGGAAGAGCACAAAGGAGGCTCAACATGTCCTTCTGACTCCATCTGTGGTCCTTGTTTCTTTGTTTGTTTAGATTGATTCCTTTAGGGCTATAAGTGCATGTTTGAAACCGTCTTTTTATCATGCAGGAAACACTGCTCCGTTTGTCTGGGAGCAGGTGTGTGTGTGTGTGTGTGTGTGTGTGTGTGTGTGTGTGTGTGTGTGTGTGTGTGTGTGTG
>NW_005187454.1:3222923-3228968 GCF_000239375.1 Pundamilia nyererei
GGGGTGAGGAGAGGGGGTTCGCGTTTCAAGTTACACACTTGGAAAACAGTTACTTTCAGGTCCTGTTTAGATCCATGATTACCCTCTCTGCACAATCAAAGTAGTTATAATGAAAATGCAACAAATCACCATAGAATCCGCAGCCTTTTGTGTGGGCCACCTTCGCCCCACCCCTTCTCTTTACACTGAAAGAATGGCTCTGACATTTCAGCCTGGGAGCAGAGAATAGAGGCAGTTTGTAATGTGTGCAGCCTTGCCTTTTCTTTCTATCCTTGTAGTAGTACTTAAGTGTCATGTTAAGCCCAAGGCAGGGAAGACTCTCAGTGACCTACTCTGGCTCACAGTTTGTGTTTACTGTATTCTGTGGCTGCTAAAGCGTGAGCAGAGCCCCGTCTCTTATCAGGATATAAAGCTGAACCGATTGGAGACTCAAATTTCCCCTTCCAGCCAATGTTGGTTTTCCATTGTCTGTGCTTGACAATAGTTTCACATACCCTAGAGCTTGAGTTTCTCTCCTCTTTATTATGCTGCATATTACCCTCTGTGTGAATGCTGGGTATTTGCGAGCTAATAACAGTGTTACCCAAAACAGGCCACTTGGTTAGGCCATGTTGGGGTAGGCGGGTGCCAGGGATGCCATGCTGTTGGGGCGATTCGTCAGTTAGTTGTGACTAAAGGCTAGATCTGAATCTGTTTTACAAAAGGTGGAGAAAAAACATCAACAGGTGCTTCGTGTCAGTGAGTAAAGACTGCAGAAAACGTAAAATCATGCTGTAAACTGCACTACCATTAGCTGCCAGTATATGCCTAAAGTGTTTCTGTTCTAAATTTAATCAGATGTTTAATTGCTTGCTTTTTTGTATATTATTTTCCAACATGAACTGAGACTAGACATGGATCATCACCCTACTCCAATTATCCTTCTCTGTCACACCAACCCTCTGCATGTCACTACTCCATAACTCTTCTTTGAGGTTGTTCTCTTTTCCTCCTGCCTGGAAGCTTGATATTTAGCTTTTTCCCACATCACTCCACTGCAAGTGCCCAAACCATCTCAACCTCTGGTAAATGTAAATGGACCGGTTCCTGTACAGTGGGTTTCTACTTGAGCACCTGAGCTGTCGCTCTGATGTACTTATTTCTATATTTGTCCATTCTGGTGACTCCCAATGGAAAACGTCAGGTCTGCCACCTCCAGCTGAGCCTGTCTTTTTGTGAGCACATCGTCTCCAAACCATACATCATTAGCAGGCCTCAGTACCATTCTGGAAGCCTCCCTCTTTCTCTCTTGATATCTTTGTATCGTGACTCACCCCTGACACGCATTGCCATCCACTCCACCTTGCCTGCGCTGTCTGTTACTTTGGGTGGGGTGGCTGTAGCTCAGGAGGTAGAGCAGGTCAACCTACTAATCGAAAGGTTGGTGATTTGATCCCCATCTGCCCCTGCCTGGATGCCAAATACCCTTGGGCAAGATACTAACTCCAAGATGCTCTGCGATGCATCCATTGGAGTGTGAATCTGTATGAATGTTAGATAGAAAGCAGTGTTGTGAATGAGGAAGTTGTATAAAGCTCTTTGAGTACTCAGATAGCAACGTGCTATATAAGAACCAGTCCGTTTACCATTTGGATGGTTGATCCCCGGCATTCAAACTCATCCTCTTTGACTGTCTCTATTCCTTGAAGCGTCGCTGTTCCACCTGTATCCCTTTCCTCTTCTTCCCAGTGTATACCTCCACCTCATCAGGCTCTTCTCTCTTCACTGTCACTGCACATCACAAAGATCACATACAGTACTTCTCTGCCACACTTAACTTATTCATGTAGTACCACAGTTCCTCTTCTGGCAGCCTCTTATATACTTTGTTTCAGTGTACAAAGACACAGTGCAGCTACTTCTGACCGTCTCTATATTTCTCCATCAACACTCTTAAAGCAAACACCAAATCTGTAGTGCTCTTTTTCCCTTATTTACTATTGCTCTGCACATCTTGATTCACTATGCCTAACCCACTTCAGACGGTAGATCAGACCGCAACCTGGTCCTGTTAACACTTTAGTATGTTCCCGCTGTACCAAAACTTCCTGTTGCCACCAAATTGCCACAAAAATATGAAACGATGCACATACATATATCAACAATCTTCTTTTGGTGTGTGTGTGTGTGTGTGTCTGAGGCCATCGCTGTGATATCTGAGACTCCATCCTCCCACCAGGAGAAGGAGGGAGTTCCAGGGGCAATTGGCAGCCAACCCCGCTAGAGGCCAGCCACCCTGGTACGAGCTAAGACCCGTGGATGGGTTGGTTTAACAACCACACCAAAACATCCAGCCACGCGCCCTGGAACCAATAGGTATCTGCATCCCAGGTAGAGGGAGCCCTTCCCTCCATTACCATGTCCCACAGCGACCAAGGCTCAGCAAGCCCCAGACCCAGGCAAGTTGCCACCAGGCTGAATAAGGAGTCCTATCGGGCTTGGTTAACCTGTGAGATTTTGGAGGCAGCCGATAGGTACCAAGAGGCTAAGCTGAACATGGCTCAGGCAGTGGCCGAAACAAAAACTCTTGTGTGGTAGAAGTTTGAAGAAGCTATGTAAAAAGACTTTTGGACTGCCTCGAAGAGTTTCCGTCAAACTGTAAGGTGACTCAGGAGGGGGAAAGCGCTGCTGACTTCAACTGAGAATATTGTTGGGCAGTTGAAGGAATACTTTGAGGACCTCTTTAATCGCATTGATACATCTTCCGTAGAGAAAGTGGAGTTCTGGATATTTTAGAGCTGTCTTGGTTGACAAGGCTCTACAGTGTTGCGTGGAGATCAGGGGCAGTACCTTTGTACTGGCAGACTGGGGAGGTGGTTTATATCTTTAAGAAGGGAGGAAGGTGTGCTCCAACTATAGGCGATCACTCCTCAGCCTCTCCTAGGAAGAACAATGCGGTTTCCATCCTGGTTGCAGAACACTGGACCAGCTCTTTTACCCTCTATAGGATACTTGATGGTGCATGGGAGTTTTACCAACAAGTCTACATGTGTTTTGTGCACTTGGAAAAAGGACTTGAAAAAAGAATATTGCAAGTGTCACTTGTAATGTACACACTGGCAGATAGAGGTGTGGCCGACATCCAGAAATCCTACCAGTGGCTGAACAAAGCTGAACTGAAAGACAGCACAGAGGCACTAATCATGGCAGCACAAGAACAAACTCTGAGCACAAGATCCATAGAGGCTGGGGTCTATCACACCAGGCAAGACCCCAGGTGCAGGCTGTGTAAAGATGAGACAATCCAGCACATAACAGCAGGGTGCAAGATGCTAGCAGGCAAGGCATACATGGAACGCCAGAACCAAGTCGCCGGCATAGTGTACAGGAAGATCTGTGCTGAATATGGCCTGGAAGTCCCACAGGGCCCTGTGGGACTTCCAGATTCAGACGGACAAAATGATGGTGGTTAACCAACCGGACATAGTGGTGGTAGACAAACAGAAGAAGACGGTCGTAGTGATCGATGTAGCGATACTGAATGAGATCAAGATCAGGAAGAAGGAACACAAGAAGCTGGAGAAGTACCAAGGGCTCAGAGAAGAGCTGGAGAATATGTGGAGGGAAGCAGTGACTCCCAAGCTAGGCGAGTGGGCCCAGCATGTCCCAGGAACAACATTCGAGATCTCTGTCCAGAAGAGTGAAATTCATAGGAACAGCAGGTTAGGTTACTTGCATAGTAGCATTCAAATCACACCCTATTTTTTATCTCTTGCCAAGTTATAACGTATGTCTTGTTCCAGTAGCCCACTTCTCATCAGGGGTGCCTGGTTCCTCAACCTGGGCAACGTCCAAGCTGGCTTCATATTCATGTCTGTCGCTCATGTCTCAGGTAGGCTTGATTAGAATGGGGGGTCTGGTGTAGGCTCTGGCAGAGTCCAACACCAACTAACTTGGTTGTCCAACTTACTGGTGACAATACAAACCAAGCTACGATTGTATAAGGATCAAATGGTCCATAGTGACAGTCCATACACCCCATTCTAGTGAAGCACCTGCAACAGGATACCTCGAGGGAAGTGGTCATATGCCTTCTCCAAGTCAAGAAAACAAATATAGGCTGGTTGAGCAAACTTCATGCAGCCTTGAATATCCTTGAGTGGATGACGAGCTGGTCCAGTGTTCCATGACCAGGACTAAAACGGAATTGTTCCTCCTGAATCCAAGGTTGCACTAACAGGAAGCTGAGGAGTCTGATCTCCCTATAGGAGTACACCCTCCGGTCCTCCCTTCTTAAACAGGGGAACCACCAGCCCCGTCTGCCAATCCAGAGACATTGCCCCAGACCTCGACGTAGCAAATGCAGTGATCCAGGCTTAGGCCTAACTATATAATGTCATAGCAATGTATCATGACATTTGCATTTTTGTTATTCATCAAATTGTGAACTGCAGTTTGGATGAACCCCTAACTTTAGTGCAAACAAAAATATTTAGAAATGTCATGTGTCATGTGGCTGTCAGGTGGCAGAGCAGGTCAGCCACTAACCAGAAGGTCGGTGGTTCGACCCCAGGCTGCTCCAGGCTGCATGCCAAATATCCTTGGGCAAGATACTAACCCCATGTTGCTCTCTGATGCGTCCATCGGAGTGTGAATGTGTATGAATGTTAGATAGAGCACTTAAGAGCTTAGAAAAAGTGCTTGTGTGAATGGGTGAATGAATTAGTTGCATAAAGCGCTTTGAGTGATCAGACAGAGTAGAAAAGTGCTATATAAGAACCAGTCCATGTACCATTTACCATGTCTCCATCATTAACAGTAAATTCTGATTGTAATGACTACGTCTCTTCATAGTCACCTGAAAGGTTAGCCCAGCCAGCAGCCCCCATTCAGTCCTCACTGTAGAAAACATGGAATCTTGGGAACCAAATATGGGCTGATTCCTATCACACAACTTCAAATATATGATTTGATACTAGTTTATCTTTAATATGCATTTATTTATTTTATTATTTTATTTTTATTTGTTATTTTATTTATTATAACATACTACCTGTAGTGGGTAACATAAAAGGTCTACAGAAGTGGTAAGAGGACACTATATGTTTTTTTTTAGATATTTTATTCCTTTTCCTTTTTTATAAAACAAAGTTGCAGCTTATGGGCAGGTTAGCTTATTCTGATCTTTCAGAGTTGTTACAGAGAACCATGTAGAAAATCATCAACTGTAAACTAGTTAAACAACAGTTTAACTGGTAATACTGGATTTGATGAGTAAGTGGTTGGATAAAATCCATTCCCCTACTGTTACCATTAGCTAAGTTGAACAGTCAGCTCAATAAGCTATAGGGCGTGAGCTGTTTTATAAGCAGCAGTCAATGAAGTTACCTACTCGTCTTTGCAGAGAAGAATTCAACAATTATTAAAAAAAAGTGATATCACAACACCAAAAATACTGGCCAATTAGAATGCTGCTACAGGCACCTTTGCTTTTAGTAGCAACTTTATTGGTCAGTATTTCTCACAGAATTTTGTGGATTTCACCAACTTCAAACCAAGCGTGTCACCTGAAGCCTAACAAGATGAATTCTCCCTTGATCATGATCATCATGCTCATCAATTAAACAGCTTTTGTGTGACGCAGTGGGAAATCAGGAGCTCACTGTTGAAACTGTCATTAGATTAGAAGTAGGACATATTGGCCCCAGGTGCACTGACCTGCTTCTTTTAATAAACAAACTAGTGTCATTTAGTCTTTTACATCTTTTTAGCAGAATAAGAAAAAAGTTTGGGCAGGAATTTGGAGAATTTAAAACAAGAAAGTTTCTCTCCACAACACAGAAACAGTTAAAGGATATAAAGCAAACATGTTAAACATACATACATAAACAGAGGTTTATATGTGCTGCATATAAACCTCTGTTTATATAAACCTCTGTTTATATGCAGCACAAATTAAAAGGTTTAAGATGCTGGCACAGCATGCACTGGCAGTTCATAGTTGCAGCACAGAGCTTTGCAAAACGATTGACCAGAAACATATATATATATATATATATATATATA
>NW_005187454.1:3229114-3231379 GCF_000239375.1 Pundamilia nyererei
CCAAATCACTACAATAGATGCCTCAGGGTGCTTTATATTGAAAGGTAAAGACCCTTCAATAATACAGAGAAACCCCAACAAATGAACTACCCCCTCTGAGCAAGCGCTTGTTCCTGATGGGAGAAAAAGATTCAGAAGTCATGTGAATCAAGTGACACGCAGTTGGGATTTTGGAAGACTGCACAGGAGGACACTGGGTGAAAACCCCACCGCGTTGCACTGCTGAATTGAATTCTCATGCAGATGGACACATTTGCTGTGCCATAAACTACGCTTCAGTATGTCTCCATAAACGCTGTGTCAGTTGTATCTGTTTGCACAAACAGAGAGCTATGCAAAAGGACACAACACAGGCTATAAATACACGTTAGGTTACTCGACTTGGATATTTGGAGGGGATATTTTTTGCAAAATAACTTTCAAGATAAATTTATGCTTCTTTTGTAACTCATCAACCAATCTCAAATCTGAAAATGACTGCAGACTGTGTGTGGAAGCGCTGATGAAGGCTCACAAAGAAGCAAAACACATAAGACAAAAGGTAAAATCAAACTGTTGCTGTTGAAACCCACCCAGCGTTTCTCCTGTCAGTGATCTGTCACTGGCTCATAACTTTCTTCAGTTTTGCCTTCTGTTCCCGAATAAGAAGGGGAAATGAATCTCAGAGTGTTAACTGAGAGCTCAGGTTTTTTCATGAATCCCATGGTGCAACACAATGCAAGTCCGTCTGCTAATCAGCTTACTATGTAAACAACTAATTAGGTGTCTGCCGGCCCCTAATGATGTGCTGACAAACACACGGAGCAAAACACTGAAACTGATAAACAGCAGGAGCTGATGATTTATTCAGAGCCTTATCTCAAAGCTGGAACAAAGGCTTGATTAGAAACAGTTGTGTAGAGGAAAGTCAACAGTTTGGTGGTCTGAAAGGAGGAAGCTGGTCTTAACCTTCTACCTCGTCTGGACAACTGGCAAGAATGCTCCGTCTCTGTGTGGTGTTAATGGGCCACATTTGATTTTGGTCCAATGAAAAAGTTTTTAAAGAATTAAAGATTTTGGTCCTCTAATGCATCTCAGATAAACTTCAGAAAATCGTTTTCTAACAACAACAACAACAACAACAATAATAATAATGATAATGATGATGATGATGATAATAAACCAATCACATCACGAGGAAATGGCTGTGTTGACTGTAGTCACAGCAGCTGCATTCATCAGTCCATTAGCAGCCTTTAGAAACAGTGCCCACTTTAAGACTCTCTGATGTGCTGAAAGACGTGTTGTACTCCTTTTTATCGTCTTTTTGTTACCAACAGCAACCTTTTCTCTTTCTGGCCTTGCTCTTTCACTCAACATTAAATCAGACTCTGCTATTTAGAAATCGTTTGGTGCACAGTTTCCTTCATATTCTTCTCCACAGTGATAAAAGGTTAACCTGTGACATAAATCAGATATAGGTATGTCTGAATATCTTTATCACTGATCCGTTAAACATTCTTCTTCTTACATTTTTTATCCTGCTTGGTGAGCATGAGCTATAAGTACTTCTTCTCCCTAACTGTCAGTACATGCTGGGGTCAGAGGGCAACATCAGAAACCATCAACATACAAATGACAAATGTATTTATTTACCCTAATCAAATGTTAGTGTGTGTGTCTCCATTCAGGAATTTTACATTATTGAACAGCCCCTTAAACTGGAGCTGAACGTGTGGATCAGGAAGCTGCATTTGGATTATTCAGTTTAACCTCCTAGGACCTGCGTCCACTCACATTTTGGGTTATTTAGACCAAAATACTACATTTTGCTCTACAAGGGCCTGATATCCACTAACCAGGACATTATACTGCTGCTGTTCTGTCGAAATTTAACATGAATATCCTCATATGTGGATCTAATTTTTCTCAGAAACAAAAATTAGGTAACAAAAAAAAATCTGGTAATTCTTAGTTTTTACACTAAGTAAAAATCAGACCAAATATCAAAGAGAAATTAAAAATGCTGCCATGGAAGAGTTTGGGTCTCAGGAGGGTAAAATAGACTGTGGTGGCATACAAAGGCCACATTACAAAACTGAGCAGTCACCTGTGTACCCTGTCTGCAAGATCGATTGCTGCAAATAATAATAATAATAATGATGATGATGATAATAATAATAATAAAAATAATATTAGTTATTATTAATATTGTTATAATAATAATAATAATAATAATAATAATAATATTAGTTATTATTAATATTGTTATAATAATAATAATAA
>NW_005187454.1:3231470-3240260 GCF_000239375.1 Pundamilia nyererei
ATAATAATAATAATAATAATAACAGTATTTAATTGCTCAAAGTACCTCTAACACTTAAAAGGTTTGTTGGCTGCACCGCCACATTAAGTACTCAGCACCAGCTTGCTCTCCAGAATAAGCAGAACAGCATCACTGCTGATTCTTCCTCTTATACAAATTGAAGGTCAAAATGAAACTTCTAGGGAGGATGTATCACTTTTGAAGGAGTGTAACTGAAAGCATGAGGCGAGTAAACTTAAATCAGATATTCTTATGGTGTTGTAGATTTATCATTCTTAAAATTAAACGCTTTATCTACTAAACAGAAGTGTTTGTTTTCCTTCTCTTTTGGAAGCTGAATTCAGACACAGATAATAATAAATAATGCTTCTGTGCTAAAACAAAAGTTTTGTGAATGTAAAATCTTTGAACTCTTAACCTTTTTTAAAAGTGAGACAAAATACACAAAATATTTTAAAAATGTTACACTGTTGTAGAGCTGGTGCAACTTTGAGGCTTCTCAGGGTCAATTCTGACGCTTAACTGTTCAGAAGGAATTTTGATCCAGCGATGAATCAAATCAGAGAAAATGGTCTCAGGGAATCTTGGAAATGTGAAACTATATTTGTAGTGTCCTCAATGGGTGGTAGTTGAAGAGGGGCAGGTACCTGCTGGTCTTTGAAAATAATGAAAAAGTAAAACAGTGTAAGAGTGAACATATATGTGCACATAAGGATCAGAGATCAGAGAGAGGTCAGAGGGCGACTTAGGTGCATTTGGGATCACTGGTAATGAGTCTTTCATATACCTGTGGAGGACTTTGGCCCACTCTTTTATGAATTTTTTCATTAGTCACACTGAAGGCTTTTCAAGCAAGAATACCCTGTTTAAGCCTATGCAAAAGCATGTTAATTGGATTTAAGTCCCAAAATGACTAGACCACTCCAAAACCTTGTAACGGGAATGATGGACCCGACCACATAGTTCGTCCTCTGTACCTGAATGCAGCTTTCCAACTACACCCACACACAACAACAACACCTCAGGTCGCGGTACACTCTTTTAAACAGGAGGGTCGTGATGAGCTGATGGAGCTCCGGTGTGGCTAGGTGACCCCTGCAGTTGCGCCCAAGCCACACCCCGCCACATACCCCCATAGCCCGACCTGGGCCGCAGTTCGAGCTGAGTGGGTCCCCTGATGTGTGCTGAGCTGATGGAGCTGGGACAGAGTGGACACACCCGGGGGCACAGCTGAACAGAATCTACCTGAGAAAACAGCGGAGCAAAACTGAACATCCCTCACACACACACACACACAACCCCATTCAGCTATCTTAGTGAGGACCTTCATTGACATGATGGTTTCCCTTGCACCATAGGGAGGAGTCAAAAAGCCTATAAAAGGAGGGGCAGAGAGAAGTCTCCTTTATTTGAATTCGGCCTCTGATGCATGAGCACAGCCTGAAGAAGGAACAACACCGCCGAAAGTTAGCGCCAGCCATGCATCACCAATAAAAATGTTTTGTTTGTTGTTTTAGTTTGTTATTTTCGGGAGAGGGTTATTTGCTGTTTTTTCATTTTCTTGTTTATTTACGGCCTAAAAAAAATAATTTAAAACCTAAAAGTTGGAATTCATGAAAAACAACACGGAGACTAAAATTCATTGGAAAAATACAAACTTTATTAAAAGCACAATTAAAAAAAACTGAGTGAAATAGCAGTGAGTTTGACAAGTGTTAAATGGGCTGGTTCTTATACAAGCTCAGAGCCTCATCCACAAACACTTTTTCTTTGCTCTTTCTGTCTAACATCCACACTCTGATGGATGCATCAGAGAGCAACATGGACTTAGTATCTTGCCCAAGGACATTTGGCATGCAGACTGGAGCCGACGGGGATCAAACCACCAACCTTTCCATCCCTGTGGATACATCACTATCTGTATGGAGAGGTGGCAGATTAGTTTACACTCTGACAACTTTCCCCCTTCCAGTTGTAGCTCACATGTCCAGTCCAGTGAGGTGACTGGCCTCTGTTAGGTCTTGGTAGGTGCCTGGGGCTCTGGTGGAGGTGGGAGCGCTGGTGTGCACTGTGGACGATTAGGTTTAGAGCTTGTGTGTCCGTCTCTGGTTGTTTGGGTGTCCTGACCCCTGCCTGTTGTGTCCTCTGTCTTCTCCAGAAGCAGAGAGATGGTTGGAATGTTGGTGAAAAAGGGGGTGGGGCACTAACCATGAATCAGAGTAATACGAAGGGAGTGGTTTGTCAGCCTGTATCACCAACCTCCCGAGCTACAGCCACGCCACTCATGACATGTTTTAAAACTTTAACACGTTAAACGGTACAGTTCTTTCAAGGAAGTGTTTTTAAAAGAGAAATTAGAGATAATTCATTTATTAATGCATTTAAAAAAAGCATTTATAATGAATCTTTTTTTCAGTTCATGTAAGGCTAGCTTAGCCACTGACCTAAGTGGGCAGGGAGCGTTCCCGAGGCCTACAGCAGGACAGCTCCCTGCTCCTGCAAACTGTCAGCCACACCACAGGTGTTGATTTATACCATTAATAATTCACAAAGTTGCTTGCTCTCTTCTGTGTCGTCCAGATGCCTCTCTGTTCTGCCAGAACATGTCAGCTGCACACTGAACTGGGCATGTCACAGATGCAGAAAAAAGACATAAATATTTCAGAAAATATAGAGCAGAAACAGCCAGTCAGACGGGCTGCACATGTGAGAGGACTGCTGTGTTTTAGTGGCCATCTTCTCTTTTTTCTAAAGGTGAGAGAGAGAGCCGGGGAGATGTGCCATCCAGACAGGAAAGCAGAGTATCTCCCTGTTCCTCTGATTGCTGCTCTCTAATGAGCATGGCGGTGAATCTTTTCAGAGCAAATTGTTGAAGACATCTGGCCAAGCTTTCTCTCTGATGCAGCCGAAATGTCCCTCTAGATGGCGTTGGCATGGCAACCTCTAACTGCTATTCAGCAGCGATGTGGGTTGAAAGGTTTAGGGTCCATAGTTGAAAATCCATTTGGGCCTCTAGCACTCCACTCCCCAAGCTGGAGGTGCAATAAATACTCCCTTGCCCAAGGAAAAATAGATTCTCTTTATGAATTGATGGCACTCATGGCACCAACATGTCTTTGTTGTTTGCCTTTGTTATACAGGCCTTATTAGTGGTAATACAATGGATTGGTTTGGCAATGGTAGTGTCTTGAAAATTCTTGCCTTAATGGAAAAGTTAAGACCCATTTTGTCATGTTCTTACATAAGCTCCCGTGTGGATCACTCTTGTGAAAATCCGAATATATCAAAAAATTGCAATAAATTGCATAGTGCTCTACAACACCACACCCAAGTAGCTCGAGAGGCAAAAGCACTGCAATGGAAGACTACCTGTATGGGAGAAGTGATGGTGTGTAATGGGGGGTGGAGTGGGGGTTTGGTCTGTCCCCACAACAACACTTAATGACCCCCGTACTTCAGCTGAGATGAGATACTCCATCCACAGAATTATCTGAAGGGCAGCGTGTTGGAGAAAATTATCTCATCCTCAGAGACAAAATTGCAGCCAACTTATCATGACAATTAGCATACTTTGGTCCTTTGACTCGTTTAAGTAGGGTAACCGAACCGAGCAGCCGCAGCGGTGTTCAGAATTAGTGTTCAGCCCACTCGCGTCCTTCATTAGTGTTAGAGCATTTGGATTTCACTGCTGCTGCGTGGCACACAGTGCTAAGATCACTGCACATGTGAACCTGACTGAAGTCTCTCCTGTAGTCTCACCAGAAACACTAAAACCAGCCCTAAGCTCCCTTTGTCAGAAGAGATGGTTCCCCCACCGATCACAAAGCCCACAGTGAATATTCAGCTATGTGGAAAAAGACGAGAGAAACATGTCACAGGTTGGATAGATCTCTCTCTTAATCATTAATGTCAGACATTTAAATGTTCCTGAAACGCGTACACTGGTCCAGTGTCACGTTCCTGTGCACACTTTACCTTATAGGCAGATGACATCATCATTCATTTCTCAGCCTGCTGTACGACCAATGAGAGAACGCTTTGAACACACACCAGGTTATAGATGAATATATTTAACAGATGTGCGTGTTTTTATTTCAAATCCCGTCTCTTTGCATCTTCAGTGCAGCTGCCAGAGACTCTCCCTCATTCGCCTCTCAAATGTATGATTATTCTCTCAGGATTCAACCTTGACATGAGTTATTCACAGCTCAAGAGTTACAAATGTGCTGATGGCATATGCATTGCTAGCTCATGTGACCATCAATTGCATTTTCCCCTGACCTAATTGCCTTACATTTCTCCGTATTCAATACAAATTCTCTTTGCTGTCAAATGACAACCATTGTCTCGCCACGGCACAGACATGAAGATTGGTTCAACTTTCTGCTCATTATTATGTCGCTTTGTCTGACTATGCAACACACACACACACACACACACACACACACACACACACACACACACACACACACACACACACACACACACAGAGGTGTATTGTCAGATATAGTCACAGTTAAACTCGCTGGGCCAGATGCATAAAATTCCACATAAATTTATGACTGAAACTGTCCGAACAGTCAGAAGGAAAAACTCCTGAAGGGAAACATAATGGAAGCTATGAGCTCTGTGAGCAAAGTAAGAATGACAACAGCTGCTTTTGTTGGTACCAGGTGTACGCATGCTTAGCACAAGGTGTGAATTGATTGGCTCAAGGTTGCTTTTGGTGCCAGCCTCTAGTGGCCACTTCAGGAACTGCATTAGCTTTATGTTTACCTCTAAAAGTTGCTGCTGAATGGAAACCTCTCCTCGTAAGATAGCACATACAAAATACTGTGTTCTCAAATAACCCAATTCTATTATCATCTAGGGCACCATGTGGGCCAAACGTACATGCCAAGACATCTACAGAGCTGTAGTGTTGGTGGATGGTAATGTATCATTTGATACAGCTGATCAGAGTGTGTATATACACCTGAACTTGTAACTGTGCCAGATAAATAGACGGCTCATCTCTAGCATGTATATCATGTGCATACACCCAGAATGTTTAACATAGTGTAAGTTCAATTTATTTATATCGAGCCAAATAACAACAGCAACTGCCTCAGGGTGCTTTACATTGTGAGGTAATTCAGTGTCATTCATTATTATTCATCATTCTTTCTGTAGTACGGTGTACCTACAGTTTGCATTCAGTTAAGAACATGAATGTAGTGGTTTGCAAAACCACAACTTAAAGCGGTTTTCACAAATGAACAAAAGAAAAGATTTGTTACTTTATTCTTTGCTCTTTCCTGAGATTTATCTGGTTTCTAACTATATAAACAGTAAATCAGCTGAGACACACTGTGTCCCATCTTCATATTTCTGTTTGTCTTTCTCACTTTCTCTGTCATTCTTTTTACTCTAATATACTTTAATAATAATAAAAAAGAACATTTTACCTTTTACTTGAATGTGATTTTGTACTTTCATTATCGTATATTTTATGTAACTGGAATAATTTTTTTCACAAGCCTGAATTTTCACGAACAAATAAATAAATGTCCTTACGCTCATAATAACGTGATATGAGACAACATATTAAACATGAATATGATTGGGCGATATCAGCTGTGTACGTTGATATCCAGCTCCGTGTCATTTCAGCTGATTATGGTATAATTGTATAAATAACACAACACAGCAGAAATATTTTCTGTGGTACAGAAGACAGATTGAAAGGAAGTATCAGGGTTTTGGATGTGTACTCCCCGTATTTCCATCATTTTCACTGCATTTGTAGGTCAGTTGCTATGGCAACTGGAGCAGAGGAAGACTAGTGTTTAATTGATCCACTAATGCATTTAGCTGCACACTCACCACTAAGTTGCCTTTGTTTCCAGGTCACATTTTAGGGACAGACATTTACATAAAAGCATTTTCTGTTGCCAGAACCAATGATTATCAGCAGTTTCTACTTTTTGTCTATTGGCAACAAATGTGGTGTAAACACTGACTATTAAAAGCTTCAATATTGCCTCATCAGGGAATTATTATAATACTAATGCTGGTGAGGAACATAATAAGTTTGGCAGGAGCTTTTCTCCAAACACTGTGTAATATGGGAAATGCTAATAAGTAGTTGCATTACAAACAAAAGCAAACCCCAGGACTCAGTCACCATTAAACCACTATATATCCATTATGTTCTTTTTAACACATTAGCTGTAGCGCACAAAATAAAACATATGAATAATAAATCATTCAAATAAATCAACACACAAACCACGGGAGCTGAAAAATGTTTGGTGTAAAAATATCCTCCTGATATTTTTTTTTACAGTATTTCTACCAAAGTTCTGTTAATATGAAAACATCAACAAAGGCACTGAAAACAGAGTCTACAAAGACAAACAACGACCTCTGTTTAGAAGATGAAAGAGTTGGTTAGACTCTAAAAAAGGCCTGCATCACCTGTAAGATTATTATTACCTTAATTTAAGCAGGAAGCTGCACAGAGATCAGCTCTGCTCTGGGAGGGAGGCCTGGCCAACACCAAAATCACATCTTTGTGGTATTTTGTGGGAGCATTGCAATTTCACATTCCTGTGTATGACTGTAGATATGGTCTTTGACGATAAAGCTGACTTCACACATCTACAGCATCACAAACACAAAACACATGGTTGCCGTTTCTTTAAAGGATGTCTATATAAGCAGATACTCTCATGTGAGCAAACCTGGTTAGACCCATGAACTAATCTCTGCTACCGTCGTTGTTATTGTTTCTTATCAGGATGTCCTGATGGCTCTGTGGAAAGCTTTCAGATCAGCTGGACTCCTCAGTGGACTGAGAGGAACAGAAGAAAAGAGAACAGGACATTCTTTCTGTAATACAGAGGTCACGACCTCACAGGGTGCTGTCAGCTCACTGCCACGCTGAACAGCAAAGGCTGAATGATTTTAAAGAAAATGTTAGTAAATATTAAAACGATTGATTGTTTTGATGCAAACAAACTCTGTATTTTTAAACACCTATTAGCTACGAATACAAACAGTTTGTAATGAACACCTGAGTGAAGTTCTTCTGTAGGTTTAGTCTCATTGTCTTTATATGAAACACTCCTTCGTGTCGATGTCACACATTAGTTCAGCCTCAGAGGATTATTTCACTCTCTTTGCTGCTTTGACCCACACAACACGGACGTGTGACTATAAACAAACAAACAACAACTACTGTGTTATATTCTGTTTGAATGTATGACAAATATGTTTCTATAGCTCAGGCTAAAAATGGGGATGGACATAAAATATCATTTGCTGCTTATACTGAGAAAAAATGTGAACATTTGGAGAAGTTTCCAGGAAAGCTGACGGTAAAGCAGTAAATCACCAGGTGAGGTAACACGCCACGGTTGTATTTGCCCCATGTCACTCGTAGCCAAAGGAGAGTGTGTGTGTGTGTGTGTGTGTGTGTGTGTGTGTCTGTGACCAAATCTCTGCAGCCACGACTGCAATTGGGAGAAAATTGGCAGCATCACACAGACAGACCTGTGAAAAGCAGGAAAGTGCAGGACCGAGTAAGTTCCCACAAAAACAGGAGACACGAGTCGGGTAAAAGTGCGACGCTTTACACGTCTGCAGTAGATTCCAGTGTATACAGTGAGACATGAAGGGCAATTATTAATTATCCCAGACAGTAATGCTGAAATAGATAATTATGTGACAAACATGACATCTTCAGTCTTGCTTCTAAGTGATGAATGTCATGAGGAGACTGCAATTATGTCATCTCATTCAAGTGGGAGCATGGTAATTGGAGAATTAAAAGCACTTCAGCTAATTTTAGCTTATTCCTTAGAGTCTACTCTTAAAGGTAGGCTTGTAATCACTGCAGCACCCAGAAAAACACACAGCTGTACATGTTTAGGTGACAAAAAATCAGGCGCTTTGCTTTCCACAGGAAGGAGCCACCAGAGACGGAGTAGTGACAGTAATGATTCAGGGTTAGGATGTAAATGAGCCCGTCTTAAAGGATTTAATAAGCACAGATAAAGTCATTTAACTACATGTGTGTGTGTGTGTGCGTGAATCACTGCACAAACAGTGCCATGAATACACTCACCGGCAGTTTTACATGTTTATTTCCTAGAAACTCCTGGTTCCCATCATGTATACATCCTGCACCTTACAGCTTACTTACTACAAGGTGGTGCACCTGTGCTGCACACCATCACATCAAACCAGTGTGCAGTGAGGCTCCAACATTTCAGCTGCATTTGTAGCACTGTGTACAACTTCAGTCATCGTGCTCATTTTTCATAAGAGCTTTCTATCAGTGCATCTGTGGAACGTAACTATTGCCTCATTTAAGTCATTATGTAAACAGTAACCTAATAATAAAAATAATACCTAATATAAGTCATTAAAGACCTTTCAATATATATGTGTCGTTTACTTTGCATAATATTAAATAATTAAAAGGATAATTTTGTACTAATCTGTGCAACACTGAGAAGCAAACAAAAAGAAGAGCAGAGACACATTTTTACTGACTTGGATCTTTGGGGTTGAAACATTAGAATAGTGGTGACCAAGAGTTGAACTTGGGCACTTCACACCGTTTATTAGGTGCAATTACATCCCAGCAGCAACCAATGGTTTAGCTGTTCATATGTTCTGTAAGTGTGTCTGCTGGGCAATTAGTCTATCTATCTATCTATCTATCTATCTATCTATCTATCTATCTATCTATCTATCTATCTATCTATCTATCTATCTATCTATCTATCTATCTATCTATCT
>NW_005187454.1:3240280-3248169 GCF_000239375.1 Pundamilia nyererei
TATCTATCTATCTATCTATCTATCTATCTATCTATCTATCTATCTATCTATCTATCTATCTATCTATCTATCTATCTATCTATCTATCTATATCGATATAGATATAGATAGATTTACACACACGTACACGCACACACACCAATGGGAAGAGCATTTTAACCGCACTGGCATTAAAGGAAAAGATGGAATTGATTGGGCATTGAGGTCCGAGTGACACTGGAGGGTATCTGTGATGGCTGATTCCCACTGCCATTTTAACATGCTGCACAGTCTGCCATGAGCTGGGGCTGCTATTGAGTGTCTTCAGGATCCTGATTTAACTGGACATGCGGCCTTTTTCCATTTTGCTTCATTTCTTTCTTCTTTCTTTTGGTTTCCAGAGGCACATGGGATGCCCTTGGCTGAAGGGTCCCAGGCTGATTGCTGGTTACTGGGGTTTGATTGGTGCTGCTTCACTCCCCACAATGGCACTAAATTCGTGGGACGGCACGTAACTGAGAGGGATTGACCATATTGTCCAGAAGACAGTAACCAAAGCAATAGATGAATGAGGGTTTGTGATTTGTAGTTAGCAGAGAACACGTCATGATTGTAGCAGCGAGTTCTCATGTTCCCAGAAAATAAGTGGCTTTTTTAATGTTTTTATCTCGGATGTTCCTTTGCCATCACTCGGGCTGGCTCTTATTCTTGCTGTTCCACTCCTCTGTGTTCCTTCTCAATCTTTATGTTATTTCAGTTTGACAAAGTTTGATTATTTGTCTCATTAAAAACATGGAATAATGGGAATCTTTAAAGTTTCCTGTCACGTTGCCTGTTATAATATTCTTTGGTAAAGGTTGTTTTTGTTTAGATTATGGAAAATTCTGCACTGTACTTTTAAAAAAGTGTTTCTTTTTCTAATCACATATTGATTAAAGCACATTAGATCCATGTAACACTGCATGGATCTAATGTGGCTGCTCATAAAAGCTGTGTGTCCAACTCTAAACTTACTGTTTACACAGAAGCTGCTGCACCATCCGGCCGAGGCCTTCCTGTGTGCAGTTTGCATGTTCTCCTGTATTTGCATGCTCCAGGTACGCTGGCTCAGGTGTACCCTGCCTCTCACCCCAGCCTGTGACCCTGATACAGATAAGCAGAAGGCGATGGACATATATCTGACTGCATTACATCTTTAAGACTTTCAGAACAAGAACTGGGTGTTGAATTGCTGTTTGCTACTGAAATGAGCTCAGACCTTTGCATAATAACACTTCATATATCAACACTGATATTTGTGTCCACTCTTGAAGTATCATTTAAACACAGAAACATTCATTTATCAATAATTTATGAATGCACACATATGTGTTTTTTCTTGATAAAAGGTGCTTTTGTTTCTCTGCCCCTGAGCCTGGTTCTCATGGATCCCTGTTAAAAGGAGTTTTTCCTCCCACTGTCACCGAATGCTCTGATTTTTGGATTGTCTCTGTGATCGTGGGGTCTTTACCTTAAAGTGTGCTGAGGCGACTGCTGTTGTGATTTGGTCCTATGTAAATAAAATCAGACTGAACAAAAAGAATTCTCCCACCATCTCAGATTTCATCATTTTAATTTTCAGAGTTTTTCTCCTGCTTAAAGTTGTATTTATAAATGTTAACATTTAGGTTTTTGTTTGTAGGAGAAAATTGAAAAGATGTGATTTAAATATTGTTGTGAAAACATTTATTACTTTTAAAACAATTTTAACAAACCAAGCAAAAAATGAAACAATAGAGGGAATAAGGCATTGAGACGGACATGGATCAAAATGTGTTTTCTCCTTAACCAGGCACGCTCTGCATGTTCACAGCAGTGTCTCCATCATAATGTGTCTTTACTTTCTGTACGCACATCCCTGGATATGTAGTCAAAGAAAAAACTTTAGCATGGAGGATGCAAATCTTTGCAGCTATCTTTCAATCAGGCGATGGGTTAGTGCTCTTGGGATGACATTGAACGAACATTTCCTTGCTGCCCTGCCTTTCCTATTTCTCCAATGTTCGGGAGAAAAATGGAGTTAATTAATTGGCTGGGAAAACACGGGGATAAAATGTGACACACAATACCACGCGCAATTTATCTCCCCTCTACAGCTGCTTGTGAGGGCGTCTTTGAATGAAGAGCACGTCATTCTCCGCTGTGGTCGCTACAACATCGCTCCGGCTGGGCCGGCGCCCTGAGACACAATCGCTTTAATTAGAACATCTTCATTTAAAAGGACGTAAAGCTACATGTGTGTTATGCAGAATATAGGGAAAGTGTTTTTCTTTCCCGCTTGCTCATTTTGATCGGTGCTGGTGTCACTCTTCGTACAGGCCAGTCATTGCAGTATTTGGCAGTTTATGTCTGTTGGATTAAACAGAAATTTGATTTGCATGTGACATCGGGGGTTTAGTGCTTCAAACTGTAGCTTCCTGGATTTAGCATGTAGACAGGCCTATCCGTATGAATGCGGCTGCTCTGAGAGGTTCAAACCACTGCTTTGTGTTGGGGCAAGAGGTTATGTAGAGACTGGAGCCAGCCCTCTCCTCATCTCAACACTTACCTCCCTCTTTTGTACTCTAGAATTGATGCACTCAATAGTACAGTAGGCTTTCTTTTAATCTTGCTGAATTGATGCCACTGCTTTTTGTCTGCTTTAGCTCTGAGTTCAGAATAGATGTTCTCAACAGTGGGTGCTCTTTTGATATCATCACTGAATCTTCCACACCCCCCCAGTTTTTGAAAAACACATGTGCAACCAACAAGATGTAAAACCTTAAAATGTTCTATTCCTCGTAGCACAATAATCATGTCGCGCTTCTTGAAAGAGTCCTTTCTTCACGGAGAGTTCGCTGAATCAGGGAAACATTATCTCATTTTCTCTCAATCAATTCTCCCCCAAAGTATTAAAGAGTTTCACTTCAAATGCATTTTGTGCCTCAGATATTATTTCATGTTTCAAATGAATAAATAATTTCATTAGATGTATGTCACCTGTACCACCAACAATCATTCTCTCAAATCTGAGACTAAAGAAAGGGATTTTCGAAGGAAAAGCCTGGAAGACGTGGATTTGAAAATCAGCATTTTTGGTTAGCATTGCTGTGGCCACTTCACTAAAGCCACGGCAACCACACACATGCTCTGTGCCATCTACTGTACAGGAGGTAGATTTACAAAGATAAACCCCAGTCAAAAAGGAGATAGCAGGATAAAAATGAAAGCCTACCATACATCACAACCAGAGCAGAAGATGTTGACGGGCACGGCAGGAGTCAGAAAAGCCGAGACTTACACTGTTGAAGCTACACTGGGGGAATATCCCACTCACCCTGAGGTAGACGTTTGCTGTACTGGCTGAAAAACACTAGAAAGGGTTTAGTGTGTTCACAGAGTCTTAGTCCCGGTGTACTGAAACGTGTCGGAGGTTTTAGGTTAAACTTTGCTGGTGCTGGTTTAGCTCACTGGGATGAGCGGGGGGCCATATGCTGTATGGCTGAGACCACATGTCTTTATTACTTGACATTTTCTTTAATAGTTGATTATTAATAAATAGTTGCATCAAAACTACTCCAAGCATTTCCAGGTATTAAGGCGCAATAATAAACTCAATATTTACACTGTTACCTTCAAAGAAAGGAAATTACCTAGTAAAATATCTGCATTAGTAACATTTCACCATTATGATATGGTAATATCCAAGGCATTAGCTAATATTACCTTATTATTATGGGGTTACTATCACTATACAGTCAGTGCATAAACTAAAAGGCTGTTGTAATTTTATTCCTAGCTAATTTTGAAAATGTTACAAATACAATTTATTATTATACTGTTCCTGTTTCCACATGATTACCCACAGTGTCTGGCCTCTTAATGCCTTATTATATAACGTTCAGTATTAGGAGCTAAAAGATGTTCATCAAAGCTATTACTGAGTTATTTCTTGGGTAAGAAATTCCTATTTCTGTATTAGTACCTTCTTGTTTCCAACTATTACCATATTGAGTTGTAACTAAGGTTTCAAATGCAGTAACCCAAATCCATCTATTAACTTATACTAAAGTTTGTCTTATCTTTTCTAATTTTGATGGAAACTAATGCCTGTGAAATATTGTAATTTTTGTAGCATTTGTATTACAGCTCGGTAATAAAGTGCTAACAAAGGGTAACAAGGCAGAAACACAAGCGTAATAATCTGGTCATTTCTTTCTTATTCTTATTTAGCAAAGTAATGACCACTTAAGTAATATAGTGATAGTGACAGTGGTTCCAGTGCAGTAATATTACACTGAAACCTATGTAACTGGATTATAAGGACCCAACAACTGGGTGTAATAATGTGGAAATACAGCTGAGTAATAAAGTGGTAATAATAACAAGACAGAAACAAGAATTAATTAATGGTAATTTCCAAGTTATTACCACTTAATTCCTTGTGGTCATTTCTAGCTAATAAGCAGGAAACAGAGCTGCAAAATTGCCTGTTTCTATTTATTAACATATGAATAACCATGTTTATAACTTATTAAAACACACAAAATATTACCGGGAAACACCTGCGACAGTGTCTGTGCAATAAGCAGGAATACCATGGTGCTGTGCCACACTGATCATTGACTGACCCTGGCCAGCCATAGATCCAGCCTCTCCTGCAGCAAGTAGCACCAAGCCGCCTGCTTGCATCCTGGAAAATTCAAAGTTTTGAAAGAAAAACAACGTTAAAGCAGTTTCACAGATACAGACGGTTCTATTTCAAAATGTATATAAAATGTGTCCTTATGATTTGTGTATAAAGTTAAATAATTCATTCATCTTTTTCATCACATTGGAATATTTGATGTCTGTCTGATATAACAAAATAAAAATTCCCCACTCGCCCCTGCGGGCGGTCTAGCCTCCAAGCTCGGGTCCTCTACCAGAGGCCTGGGAGGGTCCTGAGGGTCCTGCAGTATCTTAGCTGTTCCCAGGACCGCGCTTTTCTGGACACAGATCTCCGATGTTGCTCCTGGGATCTGCTGGAGCCACTCGCACTGGAATCACATGGATCTCTCAGGCCCACCAACAACAAGAGGAGCCATAGTAAGTGGTCAGTGCTGAAGGCCTGGGGGTCCAATCACATCTGCTCAAACTAGCTTTAAGGACCATAATTAAAATGATCTAACCCGTTTGAATAAACAATAATGTAGCATAAGTTCTACCATTTACCATAACGTTAAGGTTAAACTACAAACTGCTGGCAAATAGACAAACAGGCTTTTAGGAGGACAAAGATAGTGAAAGTGTGCAGAGAAGCATATATATCTAAGCATGTCTGAAATCACCCACTGAGCTGTAGAATCAATACATGTGTTTTAAGCCCCACACCTTATCTTAAGACTTTAACATTAACCTTCCATTAACCATTACACAGGCACTTAATTCCACTGCAATCGATAATGTTAATTCAGAAGAGCTTTTGCTTCACTTTTAGAGACATGTGTATTCATATTATGGAAAAGTGACAATCTTTGGACGGAGCTATTAGAGGCCAAAAATGCTAATAGAGCCTGAAATATGTCACAAAGACATGAGTTATGACACCAAATGTGTTTCTTCGTGCTAATATAAAAGGTCAGTGGCTTTTAGGGCAGTGATACCAAAATGATGGGGATACCCTCTGTCTTGCTTTAACCTCCCACTCTAATTTTGCCCAGTGGAATACAATAAATGGTGTGTATAATTGAACATTACTTCCCTGATGATTTCTGGTGTGCCTGGCATGGATATTCCCAGGTCAACACTTATGTCACTGTAAGGGAAAAATGGGACTAATTTTGCTCTTTGATCTCTTTTAAATGATAAGAGAGGCAAAGAATCATTATCAGTCTTTGAGGAAAGGAACTCGGAGGAAGTGACTTCAATGAATCATTTCTAACTCAGCCAAAGTGCATAAGAGCGTATGCTGCGTGATGCATGCAAGGCAGAACAGGAGACGCAGATTACTGACGTGGACACTGCAGGTTTTGTATCTTTTAATTCATTTCAGTTTTATTTATAAAATCACAACAACAGCCTCCTCAAAGTGCTTTATACTGTAAGGTAGACACTACAATAGTACAATAATTAGAACAAGGATAACTGCTTTACATTAAATTCACGTGTACTGTGTGTGATTTAGTTACTGACACACTGGCGTCTGTGGTTTTGGGTTATTTTGCGTGCACCGTTTGGATCTTCAGCTGTCAGAGTTGTTGTCTGAAGGCCAACGGATTTACTTTACCAGGTGGATCATCACTGCTGGGTCTGGAGATGGTTTTTAAGGTACGGTTTAACTTATTATTGTAGAGTCTTTACCTTACATTAGAAAACGGCTTTAGGCAGCTGTTTTTGTGACATGGTGCTATATAAATTAAATTGAATCAGTGTGTCCTGGTTCCTCAACATGTGGGCGTTTTTTATATCCGGGTGACGTCCATCCGATATAGCTTCAGTTTTCTATCTCACATATGGCGGACCGGCGTGGGTAGCATTGGTGGCCTAGTCTGGGGAGCCTTACTACTTACACATGCCCAAGCTGGAAGCTGAACCCTCTCACATTTGATTATGTACCATTTCATTGTATTCACCTAACACAACAACAACGTTATTCTGGAATTTCATACAAAGATGCAAAACAGATTTAGACAAAATAACACGCAGGTTAGTTAAAGGAAATATAAGAGATGCAGCGATGAATTGCTTCCAGATTTACTGTCCTATGAGCTGAACCCTGCCCTGCGATCACTCTGTGGAATATTAATGAGTGAAATCTTCCCCCGTCAGTAAAGCACAAAGCCATCAGCTGACCCTGAGTGTGACGTTCTCTTTTCTGCATGTGTTTACAGACCAGATGTTTATCCCTCTATAATTTGTGGAATAAAGATGTTTAGCTTGTAGCTCTCATCCATCCTCTTTTTAATCAAGCTAATGGAGACAGCATAGACTGTATTGATCCTTCTCACTGTGGTTTTCACCATGAATCAGCCACTCCAAGCAGAGCAGCCATCCAGCATTTCTTATACCCCCCTCCCCCGTCCCTCCCCCATCATTTTGTGATGTTTGAATAAGCACAAAGAGGCACATCTCTGCTCCCCAACTTCACAAATCTCACACCCTGCTTGACTGATGTGTAACCTCTGAGTGGCTGAGCTCTTGACCTGTAAGGAGAGGCTAATGTCTGCCCCCTGCTAATCTGGTTGGTTCGGCTGCCTGCCGCAGCGAGGGCAGCAGGCCAATTCAAAACTCCAGTAACAAATCAGATGGCACCCAGCCAAGTGTCATAAGAAACAGACAGGTAATGACAATTCACTTACCCCCTGTGCAAGAATCACTTCTCCCACAATGTACCTGTCACAGAGCTCTCGGTAAGCTGAAGCTATTTCTTCCTACTGTCTGACACGGTAATTGCATGTTAATTTTTTTGCACACAGCTTTTGGGAGGAACTGTGATGAATCATACGAATCATGCTGGTAAACTTTTTTCTCCCAGTGAAACTGGATCCCACCATGGCAAAAATAAATGCAGTCATCCAGATATATGAATGACACCAAGGAAGAAGGCTGTGCACCGCATTCAATTAACTTTCTGCCATATGTTGCAGTACTGGACATGCTTTCAACAGGAAAAGGTGCTGCAGGCTGCAGGACACTTGATGTTATTTTAGATCATGTGCAAAAGCCTTGAGCTTCCCGCATACGTTACTAAGAAAGTGAAAAATGTACAGAACATTTATCAAAACATGTCCAAACATACGAGGCACAAATAAAATAATGTAAAGCTCTCCTTATATCTATCTACCTGTCACACACACACACACACACACACACACACACACACACACACACACACACACACACACACACAC
>NW_005187454.1:3248189-3250249 GCF_000239375.1 Pundamilia nyererei
CACACACACACACACACACACACACACACACACACACACACACACACACACACTCACTTTTTGCTCTGAATGTCTTTTTGAAACATGTATCGCTCATTCTTGTCTCGTGTCTCACAACATACACAAAAACGAGTAGCAGCCGAATGACTGATCAAACAAAAAATACTGTGAACTCCCAAAATCGACGTTATGATTTCCTGCCCCGTTAAAGGCACTGAAAGCAGCATGTTAGTGCTAACAGGCATGTCTCTCCAGCTGATCCAGAATCAGTTGCTACAGATGATGTCGCTCCTCTGTGGAGGCCCACAGGCTCAGGTGATGTGCACAAACTAAACGTTGTTGGAAACGTTTGCAGATCGTAGCTGCAGTAACATACATACATGTAGTCAAGTAAAGCTCTATAATTTATTATAACTTTGTTTATATTCATTTGAAATTTCAGACTAACTAGGTAACCCTAACCTAAGCCCCGCCCCCATCCACAATCACATGAGGCACAAAGCCTGCTGCCATGTTTGTTTTATAGGTAGCTCCTTTGTGTTGTTTGGACTGTGGAAGTCTGTTGCCGGTTCACATAAGTAGGTCAGAAGCACAGTATTGCTGGCGTCTGTCCACGCTGACCCACAGAGAGATGAGTCTTTCACTTCTCTGACAAAAGTGTTGAAACTCTTTATTTTGGCCTGAAATTTGATCCGAGGGAAGAGAGACGGCTCTCTGTAAGTGTCTGAGGAACACAGAGACGGCAGGATGGCTTCGCCGCTCAGGCTGCATGACACATCCAGCCTGCACAGCACACACGACCACTGTGAAGCAACATGTCCTCTGATCAGATACACTGGGGGTGACATCTTGGCCCTCCCTGTGATCCAAGTGTTGTATTCAGGCAATAATAGTGAGTGAGCGGCACTAACATTAATTTGGTCCAATAAAAAACAGAAACAGGATTTTAGTTTATAATTTACAGTTTATCTCATGTTTTCCTTATTGGTGCAAGTAAAACCACTGAGCAGTCTTTCTGTTCACGTCCTCCATCGTCTCAGCGGGACAACGCCGCGACTCGCCCCAGCACTGCCAGGCTTCTCCTGCATATAACATGTGTCATTTTCCTGGGAGATGTTCAGTTACTGCTCTGTGAAAACAGCCATTCTCTGTTCCGTTGCACTGTCCTGGTACTTCTGCCATAGTGATGGCCCCATATCACTTTGCAAACAACACAAAGCGGCTTCAGAGATTAACCTGGCTTAATTAGAAATACAATAACCTGCTGGTGACAAAAGTCTGAGGCATCTTTCAGGCCCGGTGAGGAGAGCTGATGATTGAGAGGAGCACAGGGATTGACACTGGGGGTCCCTGATAACTGCCCTAATTCCTCCTCCAGTGTTTCTCCTATTTGAAGAAGGACATGGCTGTAAAACAGAAACGCGTTACACTCGTATGAACAAGCTTCACTGAACTGTGGTGAGCTCAGCAGTCTTTTTATAATAAGGAAATATGGTTTAATATCACTCTGGCAGCAAAGATGACATTTGTTTGTCTATGAATAACCCCTGTGGACTCCACCAGGGCCTCGTGGTTCATGTCCACATTTTAACATGATGAAAATTTAAGCTGGTAAATAAATACAAATATTCTTCTCATCTTGGTTTATTTAGTGAAACTTCATCTTAGTTTTAATAAGGAAGCCCCATTTAATAAAAACAGCATCATAAAAATATATCGCACAAATACTGAACAATTTTAAATAACATTCAAAATTCAAAGTCTCTCTTTTATTCCACTTTATGAAACAAGCGAAATTTCATCGTCGGCTGTAGCGATGGACAGACCAGTCTTCCAGTGATACTTTAGCAGCCAAAGCCAGTATGGAACTGGAACGGCCACAGAAAAGAAAGTGGATCTACCAGGTGGCTGCACACTTGAAATTCTCATTATAGTTTCAGGGACACAAAGCAGGACAAGGTAGTGAAGACAGGGTGACAAAGAGAATCACCTTCCTCACTTTCCTTCACCTGGAGAGGGCCTTCAATGGCACACACACACACACACACACACACACACAC
>NW_005187454.1:3250269-3279320 GCF_000239375.1 Pundamilia nyererei
CACACACACACACACACACACACACACACACACACACACACACACACACACACAGCAGCACGTCAGTAAAATAACCGAGTGACGTTGTATTATGCTGTTTAAAGCTGCTGTACTCTGTCATCTCACAGTGTAACACTTTAAGATGTCTCCACCGTGGCTGCCACAGAGTGTATGCCCTGGACTGAGTGACAGACAATGCTCATTTAAAACACAAAAGGACATAGAGTCTTATTCAGTCTACAGCTGCCCTCTTTCAGACCTGTATTCTAAAGCCACTTTCTGTTGTCCCCTACTCAGGTTTTTCCCCACGGAGCGAAATAAAGCTGGGGCCCACTGTATAGCATTTGGTGTGAGGGGAGAGAAGGCTTTGCCTGTTTGAAATAAATAAAAAACCCTCTCCACTGAGAGGACACCTTAGAGGTGCACCTTCTTCTTTGTCCTGGGCAGTTGGCAGGAAAAATGGAAGGCAAAGTAGGAAGGGAAAACATAATGCAGGTGGGCAATTCATCCCTAATGTGTTTATGAAAGATTCTTTGATAAAAGTCGTGTGTGTGTGTGTGTGTGTGTGTGTGTGTGTGTGTGTGTGTGTGTGTGTGTGTGTGTCGGGTGGGTGGGGTACGTCTGCTGATTCCCAATGAGGTTTTTTGTTGCTTTTCTCCAAGTTTCCAATTTGGCACCTTCCCGGCGAGCACATTGTGTGCTTCCAACTAACCCACTAACAAAGCCAACATGTCTTTGTTCACGGTGAGCCGCGAGGATTTTCCTTCTTCAACGTACAGATTTTCACGTTAGCAAAAGCATCTGAGATGATTGTCGAGCTCTGTGTGTTTTACCAGAAACAAACGTTGTGCTGTTTGTTCTGTTGGACCTTCATGAGTCTCCTCCACACTGCTCTGGATGAATGACACGTTATTCATGCAGTCAAGTCAAGATTTTACTTACAGGCAGAATTATGTTGTTATTAATATGAAAGGTGTAATGTTCACAAATGATATTTACATGTTTTGATGAGGATCATGAAGGTAGAAACACAAACACATAGGAAGAAAAGAGGCAGAGTGGGTCACTCACAAGGTTGATGGTCCAATGCCCAGTCTCCCAGCAGGTTGCTCAGAGGAAGAGAATAAAGCCCTGTGTGAGCGTCCGACTGCGCTCCATAACGAAATCTTTTAAACGTCTGTTTGTAACGACGCATCCGTCTGAATACACACACGACAAACTGAATGATTGTAAATACAGAGAGATCAGATCACAGATGAACTATGTGGTCAGTGAGAACATAATTATACATTTTTGGACTGTGGAAAAATTTTGGTTCAAACATGTTGCCGTCACCTGCCAATAATCTCCTCCAGAGCAACAACCCAGTCTCCATATACAGTCAGCACACTATCACACTGATAGTACTATTGAGTGACAGATGATCAGCTGCAGCAGACGTTGCCCAGACTCCAGCAGTCAGGACATCAGCACACGGACAATAATAATGCCTCACTAGTTTTAAACAGGAAGCGGAGACGCTCCGGAGACGCTGGGAGCGGATTTCATTTTTATACTTTTGTGAGGCACGTTCTGTTTTTGCACTGTGTCAAAATATAGGTCTGATTTTTGTTCTCTTGCAACTATCTTGTCCCAGTTCAGACCTTTTGTGGTTTATGGGGCTGAGATCCTGTTTCCAGCGGAGCCACCTGAGCACGAAAAGTACGTCTGTGACGAGCAGCAGAACTGCAGCGTGAACCCGAGGTGACGGCGTCAGAGGCAGCTTTAAAATCTCAACGCACTGAGTGTCACTGTGAAATCGAGACTGAAAATTAAGAGAGTTGTGTTACCATGAAGTGCGTGGAAGGTTATAGAAATGTGCAAAACATGTAACAAAGCTACACACGCTCCTCTCTGCATACTCTTCATAAAGGGAAGGACATCAATGGTCTCAAACAGGATTTTGTCAGAAGTTTTTATTTATTTCTTTTCTCTAATTATTTACACATATATTGGTTACACTTTCTGTTATTCAGTGACAATAAAGCAAATTATTATCACTTCATTATCAGTTTTACCTGCAGGCCTGGTTATTAAACGACCATCAGGTGTTTCTCTGCATTAAACACAATATTTGCATTGTTACCTAGAAACAAAGAGACTTCAACATTAGTAAGAAATATCTGAATATGTTAGAGCATCTGCCAGTATTACCTCACTACTTGAAGTTATTTATAAAATGATATAGATATGTTTCTTTAGCAGCTGCTAGCAGATGATCATTTTCTTAACAAATTATTGATATATCATTATAAATCAGCTTTGGCGTAAATGGTGAAGCTGTCATATGAATCCTGAGTGGTAAAAAGGCCTATTGTCAGAATTTAAAAAAGTAAATTAATTAATCCATTACTAAAAAAACAGAATAACAAGTATGAAATAACACAAAAAAACGTCCAGGTCAAACTCTTACAGGTTCGTCATGCATTTCCTTTCCTCACACTGTTCAGATCTGTACTGAGCGACCTCCTGTCCAGCCTGCAGAATTCAGCTGCTTTGGACCTGATTAAAAATCTGTAGCAACAAAAATGAAAATGAGTGTTTTTCATGTTTGCTGTGTATTATTTTTTGCAGCATTAACATTATTAACATTTTTATACTAATTTGAGCTCTTTTTCATGTGTGAGGATTTGTTGCTGCAGCTTCAGTTAAATCTCTTAAATACAGTGTTTAAAATGATGAAATGAGTCCACGTGTGTAGCTTTAAGTTCAGACCTGCTGTTTAATCATTATTATCACAAAAACACAGCCGTAGCATTTGCTGCACAAACTTTATTCAAATCATAGCTATTGAGCTGCGCAGTGAGGATTAGCTGATCTACATACATATAGAAGCAATACTTGAGA
This sequence comes from Pundamilia nyererei, assembly GCF_000239375.1. Taxonomy (NCBI): domain Eukaryota; kingdom Metazoa; phylum Chordata; class Actinopteri; order Cichliformes; family Cichlidae; genus Pundamilia; species Pundamilia nyererei. The sequence goes on from NW_005187454.1 coordinate 3,253,156, forward strand.
TTTGTTATGTGAACAGTTCCACAAATATATTTCAAGTAGTGGAAAATGAATGCAATGAGTAATTTTTCTGTGACTTCTCTGAATTTACTTGTCAGTCTTTTAACCTGAAACAGTTGTGGTACAAAATGCATGCAGATATTCCCATCTCAAAAGTCAAATTGCTGGCAATAGGTGTTATTAAATGTGGACTACAACAGACATGACAGTTATTAACCTGGGAACGTACAAAATAGTGAATATGTACAGCCGACAATTTCCACGGTGAACAAAGGTCATTTTGATTTGTCGATGAAATCTGTCTGCATAAATCAGGGAAATAAATGTAAGTGGGAAAAGTGTTGAGACGTGAAAATAGAATTTCCTGCAAAGAGAACGACAACGTCATTATTAGTTTGAAGCAGCTGCTCTGTCTTAAGTCCTCGTGCGAGCTGCAAATATGACAGGTTTTGGCACTTTTATCTGATCCTATTGTGTAATAACAACACATTGTTAATCAGCTCAATAGATGAACAAACCTGAGATCCTGTAGACAAAGGCTTTGTTGGCAAAGGATTAAATATCACTAAGTATTTATTGCTCTTCTGTGATGCAGATTCTCAGCATTGGCGGCTGTTTCCTGATGTGGCACTAAAGTCAGCACAGTCTCAGTCTAACGAGTGTCCAGCATGCAGAGCAAAGAAACTGACCGACACAGCGCATTAACCATTGCTGCTGCAGGCTTGGAGTCAACTGTGATCAATGGAAAACTATAAAGAATATACGATGTCATATAAATATATAAATGTCTAAGTGTCTATATTTAGAAATAAAAACAACCTCTGTTGCTCTTCACCTGGAAGTGTTTTATCACAGAGGGTTACTGAGAGATGTCCAAAATATTATGGACACCATTTATATACAGTGCTGATGTTCACCAACATTATTCCTCACTGCCATAAATTATATTTGTCACTATGAAAACACGACCATGCAAGAAGGTTAATTTTAATAGAGAGGGAATCATGGCTCGAAGGTCGACAGCCCGATGTGGAAATGTAATTATTCGGTACAATAATACAGAGAAACCCCAACAAGTACAAAAGTTCAGCCAACACCTGTGTACTTCAATAGGCTATCGCTAAAACAGGGGAAATGCTCCCTTCATGACGAAGAGAGTAAATGATGAACATTTTACACGACTGTAGTAAATACACAAACGTAGCTGATTTTTAGGGCTTCAGCTGGAAACTTTCATCAGGTTTGGTTGACCCAAGAAATGTGACGGCATCAGAATGCCTCAGATGTCTGCCACACTATGTCCATATGCTGTATGAATTATATCTGAGTATGACTTCACACCACAGGCTGTGACTTGTAAAACCAAACGCCTGCAATCTGTAAACTTTTACAGGGCACAACAATGCAATGTTTACAATCTGCAAATAATGCAGCGCTCCCATCTCGTCCACAGATATCTAAGTGCTATTTAGCTCTGGAATAGCAGACAGGACATCAACGAGTGCTGCTCAGTCTACCTGGTAAAAAGAAAGAATTTAGCCCTGCAGAATAAAGAAAACTACAAAATCACTTCAGTTGTTCAGCAGCTTCTTTTCACAAGAACACCCTTGGCAGATCCTTAAAATAGAAAGTTAGCTGCTTGTGTCACTCAGCTGCTGACAAGCATAGGATAAGAGAGCATGCTACAATCTCTGTGTACTGTATCTGAATCCTTAAACAGGCTACTGGACAGGGACAGCACAAATTACAGTGGCAGGGCATTTATAGAAGTAGGGGATCCTAGAAGCTACTAAGTGGTCCCTATCTGTTTTGGAGAGCACACTCGTGGTTCACTCTGACTCATGCTGGGACATGCACATCAATGACAAAGCCTGATATGTATACACACATATACCCTGACTGCCGTGAGGATCGAGCCACCAGCAATAATGCACCGCAGACAATTTGCATAATTTTTAAAAAATGAAGAAAAATTATGCAAGTTTAAAACAAAAAGCTGTTTGCTGTAGCTCAAAACACAGTCCTGCATGCAGGCAGTTCTAGACAATATAGTATCGGGCTACATACTGTCACACGATAAGAACAAATTTTCACAAAATACTGGCCCCTCATATACCTGGGCCCTGTGCTTCGTACGTCGCTTACTACATCCAAGATCAAATGAAACATCCAAGACCAAACCATCGCGCTAACCGTGAGCGCGCTAATCTGGTTCCCCGAACACACCTGCTGTTGACGATTAGTATAGCTGGACGCAGTAATGTGACATCACTGGGTGTCGTAAAAGGGGCTACGCATCGATAGTAGAAACATTGATCGGCAACCCTCTGATTGGTCGGTGAAAATGTCGAAGGAGCGCGCTCGGTATTTTTCGGCAGCAGAGCAAGAACTCTTGAGTGAGGGATTTCAGGAGTTTCAGAGTTTAATCAGAACGCAAGGGAACACTGCAAAGGCTGCAAAAGCAAGGAGAGAGGGCTGGCAGGAAGTTGCTGACAAATTAAACCCGTAAGTAATTTAATAATAACAATAATAATGGAGTGGATTGATATAGCGCTTTTCAAGGCACCCAAAGCGCTTTACAATGCCACTATTCATTCACGCTCGCATTCACACACTGGTGGAGGCAGCTACAGGTGTAGCCACAGCTGCCCTGCGGCAGACTGACAGAGGCGAGGCTGCCATATCGCGCCATCGGCCCCTCTGGCCAACACCAGTAGGCGGTAGGGTAGATTTATGATATTACACTATATTATCCAATATTATATTACATTATATTATATTATATTATATTATATCCCCTTGAACCTAGAACATGGGAACAAGTAAAAGTGAAATATAAGAATATTTTACAGAATGGTAATATTTATCACTTATATTGCTTTTCGTCTCTTGGAAAGAGACCCTGGAATAATCTGTTTGTTTGTTCATAACAGCAACCAAGAAAAGGGCAGAGCAAAAAAAGACAGGTGGTGGTCCTGCACCCCCTCGTCAACAAGTTGGTTAAGTGAATAATACCCTCACGGGAATATCGATATCTCTCTATGAGCACACTGTCGCGCTGAGCTAAAGGATCCTGTCTGTCCCGCAATATACGCTGGATTCTGAAAACTCTCCTTATCAATCTTGCACCTTCCGCAATGGGTGGCTCGCGTAAACGGACAGGACATGGCTGCGACAGGCTTCCCAAATCCACCTTTGCTTTTATAGCCGTGGTCTCTCATCTTGATTACATGAAGTAATTTACAATTACTACTCTGAAATATGAATTACATCTGTAATAATCACATACATGTAATAGAATGTTAATAGTACATTTCCCTTTTTTAGGAAATGACCTGTATGTATCTGTGTGACATCAATAAAAGGCTCAAGTGCTGCATTATCTTTAGTTACATTGATGTTATTTATTTATGGTGAAACAGTGGTAAAATATCGCTGTTGCTTTCGTATAAATGAAGCGGACATACCTGCGTGGCCGCGATCTAATCCTGTTTACATAAAGTAAACCTGCTCCCCAGCAGGTTTACGCTTACGGCTCTGTTGCTATGACAGCAAGTCCCGGATGGGCTTCGGGGAACCGAACGATCCAGGATTACGCGAAATCGTCAACAATCTCATCCAGCTAACTCACTTAGCGCGGTACGAAGAACAGGCCCCTCATATACCATACCTGGCACTGAATTAGACCCGTCCGCGTGGCGTGCTCAAAGTCAGGCCAACAACACTAAAAAGAAAAGTAAACATCAGAAGAGTTAGTGTTAGCATCGTTTTTTAGTGAAAACTACATGACTCAAAACAAACTCCATTAAAGTTGAACCTCATCTCTGATTCATGCTGGGATGCCTCTAAGACAACCAAGCTGCTATACATTTATACTCAAGGAACATACTGGTGTCATCCAATTAATTTTAATTTTTTAAACTCAGTTTAATGTGATGTAAACTTGTTTATATTGTCACAACACAGCTGCCTCGAGGTACTTTGTACTGTAAAGACCCTGTAATAATGCAGAGAAACCCAGCAATCATATGACCCTCTATGAACGCTAAGGTGGACAACGAGATGAGACTATACCTGCTGTGCTGTCTGTGGCCTTTTGTCACATGTGGGGATCACTGCGTTGTTTTTGGAGCCATTTCCCTCGTACTATTTTGGTACTTTGTACCAGGTACTGTCGCTTAATGAAAACCCTTGAAACCCTGGCAAGTTATTAAGTTCTAATAGAAAAGGGCCTTAGATTTGGGCCCTTATTATCCATTTACATACATTTCACTGTAATGTTACCCAACTGTAACCACTGTTACTACCACTATATTACTTGGATATTAGGTGGTTATTACTTTGGTAATTTATTGTTAATAACTTAGAAATTACTACTTTATTACATTCTTGTTTCTGTCCTGTTACCATATTGTTAGCACTTTATGCTGCTCGGGTTCAGTCGATCCCAATCAACTTGAAAGATTGCCTCCAATGTTATTTGACCATAGAAAACATGACAAATTACAAGAGGTAGCAAGGCCACTGTTAACCTCACGGTGATGTTCCTGCGGCATTAAGGTTAGAGCTAGAAAACCATATCAAAACATATTGATTTGGCTTGATTAGACTTAAATTACTTTTTTACTATGGATTTGAATAATTGATATTCTCAAAATCTGTTCTTGTTAAACCAATTTTGTATAACTAATCTGTCAAACTGACTAAAGTTCCTTTGAATATATGTTCCAAGTATTTAAGTCCTTTACAACTCCAATCTGGGAGTTTATCATATCATTGTTCTGTAGTATGTCAGGGTTGTTCCAGATAGGCGTTTGCATGAAGACTCCATCATTGTTACAAACTCCCACCATGCTGTCAGAGAAGAGCTGATGTTGATGCTTTTAAAGCATCATGTCGTTTGATGTTTGAGCTGATAAATGGTCTGAAATCTCTGGATTAGTGCTCGTTTTACATCTACCCAGGGCTCATCTAAGAGGGTGTGTTTAAACCATCCTGAGATGAAGCCTGTGGGCTACGAAGTGTTGTTGAAAGTTAGGCAGATCTAGTCCTTTGTCCTTGGTCCTTTGTAGTGTTTTTAATCTGATACACGGGTTTATCTTTCCAAAGGAATTTAGAAATGGACAAATCCAGAGATCTGAACCAGTCTGGTGATGGTTCACTCAGGATCAGTGAGAATAATTTATTTATTTTTGGCAAGACAATCATTTTTATTGCAGCGACCCTTCCCATGAGTGATATGGGTAGAGATTTCCATCTAGCCAGATCGTCTCCTACTTTCTTTAGAACTGGGATGTGGTTTAATTTAGTTAAATCTGCAAGCTTAGTAGAAACATTAATAGCTAAGTATTTAATATTTCCAGATTGCAGTGGGGCAGAAGAAGGATTATGGAAGGAGCAATTCAACGGAAGAACTACAGATTTTAACCAGTTTATTGAATAATCTGAAACTCTTGAAAAAGAGTTTATTAGCGTGACTATCTCAGAGAGATTGGTTTGTGAATGTTGGAGGAAAAGCAACACATCATCTCCATAAACACTGATCTTATGTTCTATGTTCTTGCATTTTGTTCATTATTTCCTGACCTTGGTCGGACACGTAGGCTTCTTCTAAAGATTTGATGTTTTTTTCTAGTTGCTGAATGTTTTTGTTTTCTTCTTTCTTTTTATGTGATGAGAAAGAAATTATTTTCCCTCTCATCACAGCGATGGACAAGTGAGAAGAAAGAAAATTCCTTACTGTTGGGGTGAAGAGAGCGCCATGTGTCGCAAAGCCCAAAGTGGCTCATATACTGTTTGATTATATTTGTGTACTGCTGACAGCGCTGAGGTCCTGCTGTTTTGAACCTTTACATTTCTTTCCCCAAGACCAAGTGTGCAATCTAGGTGTTCAGAGACGTGACTGGGAACAGGACCTTGCGTCGTTCCAGGATCTCTTTAGGGAACTGGTCGTTCATGCTGAAGTCCGTTCCTTTCAGCTCCCTGCTGCGACTCTTCACCTGCTCCTTCTGCTTGAAAAGACTAAATTTGGCCACAATAGGACACAGTCTCCCGACACCAGGCCTCATAGCTCTGATACGATGGACTGAGTCGAAGCAGTTGTTCTTTATGGTGTCCTCAGGAAGCTTCAGGTGGGTCGTAATGAAGGTTTTAACCGTTGATTCGGCGTCCTCTCCAGCAGACTCTGGGATACCAGAAGACACAAGGTTATCTCTCATGCTACGGGCCTGGAGATCAATGACAGTCTCTTTTATTATTTCATTTTCAATATCAAGCTGGGTCACATTCTCAGTTAGAGACTTGACCAAGTCCCGTAGTGAGATGTTTTCAGCAGCGAGTGTTTTCACCTGCTGCTGGCTGATTTCCCTCAGGGATTTAAATTCCCGGTGTAAAATCTCCACCAGGGACAACCTCGCATCGAAGCTGGACAATCACTTATCGATTGACTCCAGGATGTCGGTAAAGTGTTTACCGACGATGTTGTACTGGTGGAGTCTGCCGGATGACTGCCGGCTGGGGAAGATGCGCTCTGGGACCTCTTCATAACTATCCGGTCTTTAAGTCTGACATCATTAGCCGTGACTGGGCCCAAACTCCGCTACAGGTCTCAGAGTCAAACGAACACTGCGACATCACTGAAGGTTACAAACTGTCTAAATTCTTTCATCTTTAATCAAATGATCAGCATTGCTGCTTTACCAGGTGTAACAATTACGTTTAACAGCCATTTATCAAGACATCACATATTTGCATAAGTGCTCTAACGTTTTCGGAGATGCCTGTTACCCACCAGCTGACCGCATAGCTGGACTGGCCATTGGGCATCCCGGGCAATGGTAATTTTTCATTTTTATGCTTGTTTTTGTAACGGTATAAACGATGAAAGGTGGTGGATTAGCCAATTGGTCATGGTCATTGGTCACAGCTGTAAAAGCTGCTGCTCATGATATCGGTTTGGAAACATGAAGGTGATACAAATCAGGCATATATACCAACAAGACAGTGTACATCACTGTCACGAGCGTTTGTTTTAGTTCAAAGGCTTCATGGTTTTTCCTATAATACCTGGTGGTGTAGTCGGTGTTTTTTTGCCAGTTCAGCCTTTTATATTATGTTTAACACGAGTGACCACCCGGTCAGCTGGTGGGTAACAGGCATCTCTGAAAACATTAGAGCACTTTTGCAAATATGTGATGTCTTGACAAATCGAGCAGGTATTTGAAGTTTACACAGAAACATTCTCACCTGAAAATATCTTTAAAGTTTATTTTGTGACGTAGAAAGAGTAATATTTCAAACTCTGCCACTCTGTCTTCCTCCGCCACTGCCTCGTTTGAGTTTTGAACGAAATGCATTCTGGGATATTGCATTTCGTCATTTCGAGCTGATTGGAGACCAGAACAGCCAATCAGATTTTTTTGCATCCAAGTCTGTGATTGGCTGGTTTTGTGGCACAAATATAACGGTGTAGAGAAAGAGTTGAGCGCGCACGGGCAGAAATGTTGAGAGCGCGAGCGACACATTGCGAGCGAGCGCAAATGCAAAAACTGAGCGAGAGGGGCTGCTGTTGTGTGTGTGGATAATAGCAAACACGGAAATACAGTTTTTGCACGCAGCAATAAATTTTGTTCACTCAAATTCAGCTTTTCTTCACTCGAAATAAATTTCTCCTCAAAATGCAACACTTGCATCTGCAAACTTTTTTTTACGTGCATTAAAATCTTTTTTACGTGTGCTCAGAATAGTGGCACAAAAATAACGCCATAAATTAGAAGTTAGCAGGAAGTTAGCTTGCTAGTTTCCACCTAAACATGATATAGCATGTTCTGACTGAGAGATCTCTGAAAAAATTAAAACGTACAGCTCTGCTATCACTTCCAACATAAATGAAGACAGAAAACTAAACAGCAGTGATGTTTGTAGGGTTACTGAAGTTGGGCTAGCTGCTATATAATGATGTGCGACGTGATCGCTAGCGACACAGCTATGTTAGCATAGCATAAACAGTGAAGCTGGAGGATGAATGCTAACTTTTTTCCACTTGATAAAAGTTAACATGAGGGCTCCCGGTGGTTAGGGACAAATGCAATCGCATGGCAGGATGCTGTAAACGGACCAAACTTATGCCAGGAGAACAACTGAGATAATCCATCCACAATACGAGGTTAGTCATTAACATACTGCTGCATGGGCTGGGCTAGTTACATTGTAAGGATTTAAAAACTGAGCTTTAAAATGATTAGCGGTAATAAAAACTGAGAGAGGCCGACAGTGTTTTTAGGGGCTTGTTCAGATTGATTAAAACAAGATACAAAGCTTTAAAACATGTTAAAAACACAACAGCCTTATTAAATGCAGGGTATTTTGAGCATAAAGCTCACTCGCATCACAGTCTATGCCTGCATCTTGGGTCCTCCTTCTCAACACCACACTGCTACCCCAGCCGTGACAGACAACACGACCAAACATGGACCCAGCGGCATTCGTACCTTCCGAGGAGCTTCAGGAGGAATTAACTGACTCTGTTTCGAGGTGGATTAGCCTGTGACTCGGGCATGAGCAGAAGGAGTTTCGTCACGCCTTGGAGACAGGGGCTACAGAGAGTGGTTTCCGGCATGCGCAGCTCCAGTTTGTCTCATGTGTGACAGAGGTCTGCGTGCCTGCTGATTCTGTGACTGTTTCCACTGGGGGGTCCGAGGAACTGATCCAGCCTCCTGCTTTTGCTGGAGGGTCCGCTTCAGCCTTCCATCTTTGCTGGGGGTCTGAGGAGCTGCTTCAGCCTTCCGTCTTAGCTGGAGGCTCCGAGGAGTACAGTCATCACAGTCACCTGCAGCTTCCACCGGAGCGTCCGAGGAGCCGGTCCAGCCATCACCGTCGCCTGCAGCTTCCACCGGAGCATTTACTCTGATGGTCTGTCATGACAGACCATCAGAGTAAATTTACAAAAGATTGATAAGTGTATTTGCTCTTATGTGAATGCATCTTTTATCTGATGAGCTCTGTAATGACAATCTACTACAGTTACATTATTACACAACTCCAATATGAAATCCAAAAAGGGCAAACACCATTGACTCAGCTGTTTACAGGGCAGCATCACAGTTCACCTTTACTTTTATGATCAATGAATACAAGTGCGTGAACAGGCAGATGAACTGAATGGGAACATGATAATGGCGTTGTTAAATGTTTTTTCTTTTTTGTGAACTACTTGAAACTAATTATATAAAAACCCTGCAGTCTTCATTTAAAAGCTCTCAGGTTATAATTATCAGGGCCTGTGAGATCTTTTCAGTACTCCTATAACCAACAACAACTCAGGGCCTGGCGGGAGAAATCATGATTGGTTGCAAAGTATTATTGTTAGTATTAGCAGTAATTGTATTAGTATTATTATAACAATGATTCAGCCTTCAGCTGGAACTGAGCAGGTATATGTTGGATACTAAGATGGCTTACTGTACAATATCTCTGCTGCACCATGCATGTCACTGTTTCTTCACTTTTTTATTATTTATTATTATTTTATGACTATCATTGAAATGATCACATAATGAAACCTTGCAGTGTCTTTATACTAGGCATGTTCCCAGCTGTCAACTAATGTCTTAGTTGGCTAAATTGAGGGAAAAGAAATTAGATTAAGAGACTAGAGTAAAAGTAAGAAACCCCCAGAAATGAGCTACATAAAAAAAACAAACAAACAGGTTTTTTTTATTAGTAGAAAAAGCTGTAAAACTGGTGAAAACACAGTTAAAAGTCCAAACACTCTGCTTGTGCATGTTTGTGGTGAGCAGCAGATCAAACATGTTAAGAATTATAAATGACTTCAAGCACATTCAGACCTGCGAGACTCATTCAGACACTGAGCCATGGCTCTGTGCTACATGCACACATTTCTGCATCTCTGTCATTCAGAGACTCTTTGGTTATGGATTATTTATCTTAAATTCAACACTGAACTGTAAGTTTAGTCTTTTTCAGGGAAGCAAATTTTTTATCCAGCGTTTTCCTAAAAGCCTTATTTTTATGCTATACTGCCAGGCAGGACACACATGAGCTTTAAGGCCTGTACAAGTTTGAAACCTTTTGTCCTCTGCAATGAAAAATGGATTAAAATAAAAATGGGTATTACTTTAGCCAGCTCCTAATCTGATAAATTCTGCACTCAGTGTTGCAGTCTCCAGGATCACTGAAATGCAGCCAGATGTTGCTCATTTTATGTTTTCCTTCGTTTCTTCAGTTTTTTCCAACATACTTGCATTTAAATTCGGCTCCCTGGTCCCCGGCCTGTACCACTACACTTCGGAACATCCGCCCCCCTTCCTTCTTTCACATAATGGTATGATCCTAGTCTGTCTTTGCATGTGATTGGCCACATGATGTGCCCATCAAAGTCCCACACCTGCCTGCATGGATTCACAGCACAGCAAAAGATTTGACTCCCACATAGCGATGGGCCATTAATGATTGACATATGAAGTTATCTCGTGGGCACGATGTAACTGTATCGCAGGCTGTGAGTCTGACACTCCTGATGTAGATTAACAGATCTGAGGCAACACTGGTGGGCCATCAGTGGCTGAGGAACACAATAACACAAAGGACTGGACTGGCAGGGTTTTACTTGAGACACATGGAACACGTTATGGAGCCGCATATTTCGGGGCAACTTGAGACAGACAGAGACCGGGTTAACCAGAGAGTCAATTACAAACGGGCCAATGAAGGTGGGGGACAGTTTCTTGGATTCAGATCTGAGAGGAACGAATTTGGTAGATGGAGGGTGCAGGGGTCCGGTGACAATCCGCCAAGTGCTTGTTGTGATCCGCTGTGTGAAGAAGGGCGGCTCAGGTGGTTGTGCAGGCACATCAACACCTCCGAAGATGCTGCTGGACAAAGGGGACAAAGTGCTCACCTTCAACGGCCTGAAAGAGAGGCGGTTGGTAGCCCAGAGACGCTTCGAAGGGGGACACTCTGGTGGCTGGGGAGGTGAGACTGTTGTGGGCATACTCGATCCATGGGAGTTTCTCGCTCCAAGTTGTCTGATTGGTGGACACCAAGCACAGGAGAGCCACCTCGAGTTCCTGGTTGGCCCGTTCTGTCTGGCCATTGGTCTGTGGGTGGAAACCGGAGGAGAAACTGACCTGAGCTCCGAGGGCATTGAAGAACTCTTTCCAGACCCGTGACGTGAACTGTCTGCCCCTTGTCCGCGATGATGTCCGTGGGAATCCCATGAAGACGAAACACGTGGTTAGTCAAGGCCGAGCTGTCTCTAGAGCCGTGGGGAGCTTGGGGAGGGTGACAAAGTGAGCAGCTTTAGAGAAGCGGGTCAATGACAGTGAGGATGACAAAGTTACCTGATGAGGTAGGGAGGCTCGTGATGAAGTCGATTGCAATGTGTGACCATGGACGACCAGGGGTCGGTAGAGGTTGGAGAAGGCCGGAGGAGGGCTGATTGACATTCTTGTTTTGAGCGCATGTAGGGCAGGCGGCAATGTATTCGCAGGCGTCCTTAGCCAAGGATGGCCACCAGGCGAAGTGCTGGAGAAAGGTAATGGTGTGGTGGACGCCAGGGTGGCAGGTGAATCTGGCAGTATGAGCCCAATGCAGAACTAGTGACCTGACTGAAGAGGGAACGAAGAGTAGGCCCAGGGGACCCGTCCCAGGGTCCGGCTTCGTCCGTTGGGCCTCTCGAATAGCCGACTCAATCTCCCAGGTTAGAATCCCGACAACATACATGGGAGGAAGGATGGGGGAGTCCTGAACTGCGTCTTCAGAAGCGACGAATTGGCATGAGAGGACATCGGGTTTGACATTAAGAGAGCCGGGTCTGTAGGTGATAGTGAATTGAAATCTGGAGAAAAACAGGGCCCACCTGGCTTGCCTGGCGTTGAGCCGCTTAGCTGACCGGATGTACTCCAAATAAAGTTTTGTGGTCCGTCCATACAACGGACGGTTGGGCAGCGCCCTCCAGCCAGTGACACCACTCCTCCAGGGCCAGCTTGATGGCCAGTAGCTCCCGGTCCTCCATGTCATAATTTTTCCCTGCAGGATAGAGACGGCGAGAGAAGTAAGCACAAGGCAGGTCGAGCCGGCTATAGTCGCGGATGACACGGCAGAAAAAGTTAGCAAAAACCAAGAAACTCTGAAGCTGCCTATGATTGGATGGAGTGGGCCAGTTAACAACAGCCTGAACTTTGGCAGGGTCCGCCCTCAAATTACCTTGTTCGATAACATCAGTCCTGCCGCACGCTCGTAGATGCTCGTCCACCTTTACACACAACGTTATCACATCAGACAAAGTTTTAGGTAGTTCTCTCATCACCAATTTGCCCTTTAATTCGTCACACACATTGTTCAACAAAGTACTTATCAATGCCGGCTGCCCCCACCCGGTCTTTTCGGCCAATGTCTAGAACTCGATGGAGTATTCCGCCATACTCCGTTTTCCCTGCTTAAGGTTTAGCAAATGGTGAGCAGCTGCGTTGTGCCGGTACCTCTCTCAAACACACATTTGAAGCAAGAAAATCCTGGTTCGTTATTTCAGTGTCAGTTCTTAAAACAGCTTAAGCCCAGTTTAAGGCTGGTCCGCGTAAAAGCTGGACAAAAAAGCCAATCTTAGCCCCATCTGTTTCATATGTCAACTGGGTCAGGAAACTCACACATTTGTGAAACTCACCCGCAAAGGGTTCCGGTGCCTGTAAAGCTCCGAGGGAGTGGGTTGAGGTGGGGCCAGAGGCCCGGGTGCTGGAGGCTCGGAAACCGGTAACTGTGAAGAGACAGAGTGAGGAGAGGCTACTGGGCTTACCAGAAGTATGGGCTTAGTGAGGGCACACTCACGACCGCAGATCCACTCTTCACACTCGACACAAAGATTCACACAGGGAAGGTGTCCAGGAGGTCTGTAGACGAGAAAACGAGATTTAATTACAAATTTCACGATAGACTCTTGACTTAGCTGTGCTGTAGTTTTGACTCTCACTGACGCGTGGCAGACAACGATCCAGCGAAGACCAGCAGTCTCCTCCTGGCTTAAATGCCAATCGCCTTGATGGGCATCAGGTGTGGTCCCCTACCGTGGGCGTGGGCCGAGGGCGTGAACCCACAATGAGTTCCGCCCCGGTGACAGAGAGGAGGAGAGAGAGCGAGAGAGAGAGAAAAAGGTAGAAATGGCCGATCAGCATCCCGCTGATTCCCCAGGCCGTAACATAATTAGATTAAACGACTAGTAAGTCTGGTTCAACAACAGTGACTGTTAGTCAGCTAGTCGACTAGTTGCTCAATAACAAAGGACGATATTAAGATTTTGTGACCCTGACCCATCGAATGAAATAATTAAATATGGAATGCACTGTAGATGAGTTCTCAGTTCAGTTTTGCCGATATGATGTCAGATCACAAAAACAGCTGCTTTATAATGTCAAGATACAACAATAATGTATTTGTATGTGTATCTATGGTCTCATATCCAACATCCCATTAACAGCAGAGCTGCTGTCAGCTGTCATTTAAAGGTTAAATGCTCTTTTACAAATACAAGTTTAAAAATACTACAATAGATACTCTTTAGTAGTCATATGGTCAGCAGCCGCCTGAAGGCTCTTTCTATTGTATGTTAAAGATGCCACAATAATACAGAGACAATCACACGACCACTTGGTGACAGTAGAAAGGAAAACCTCCTTTTTAACTCCTTTACCTCACAGTATCAAGCTTCCAAGGGGGTTGTTGTGATTTGGTGCTATATAAATAAAACTGAAAAAAATAAAATAATGCTACTGTTAGTTTGTATCTTAAAGTGGGGAATGCAGCATTTTAACACTAACTAACATTAAAGAAGTGATTAATATATGGCTACAACATCATAGAACAGGAACTCAGAAACAGCGACATCTCTGAATGTTTGCCTCTGCCACCACCTCTGCAGACGACTATCTTATATCCCCTTTTTAATCTCGACAAAAGTCAAAAATCTGAAAAGCCATTAGGGATCAAATCTGCAGCTTTCAGAATGGCCTCTCAGCTAATGTTGATTTATGTTCTCTCTAGCCCATCTAACCACCTTACTGCCTATATTCTAGATTTTTCTTTTATTATAGCCGATGGCTATTGTTATCAGAGCTACGAGAACTGAATGTGAGGCCTCATGTTTAGTCACCCTGAGAGGCAGTGACATTCTTCCATTAAATAGCATGCACTTAAACTTTGTGTAAGTCAGTCTGAACTCAGCTGGCACATTTATATGACGGCAGAGTTTGGATAATCTTTTCCGAGTGCAAACACAATAATAAAATGTTCATTATTCATTCTTCTTTAGTATAAAACAGTTTAATCAAATGGTTATTGGCACTCACATTTTCATAAAGTGTATTCTAATCAATATGTTTTTGTTCTACATACAGCGATCAGACTGGAATTTTGGATAGCTAGGCGAATGTGAAGGAAGTCAATGACACTGGATGATAACACTAAATGTCAGATGTAATAAGTCTCAGTGTGACTGTGCAGTACGTGGGTTGTCTTTTTTAGACCTGTCTCTAGGCAACAGACTATTATTTTAGTCTGTAGATAGACACTTCAGTCTGATTTTGCTGCCAAATATGCCAAACAGCATACACTAACATTGTTTAAGCATGTACTGTTACTAACTTAGTTATCACGGCACATCTCGTTCCTTTTGGTTGTTCACATGCGGCGTAGACGGTGTGGTTACTTAACATAAGATGGCTGAATCCCAGGAGCATTCCCTGCACACAGTTATTCGATTTGCTCCTACAGTTGCAGCCTAAGTGCTATACAGAGGCATATGGCCAGGCTTGTGCAAGCCTAATTACAGGCATTATCTCATTGACTATTGTAAGGGACTGTTGTGCCATCTTCCATTTATTTAATTTGGCTTTTCACTTATTGGAAAGGCCCAGTTTTGGATGAAAACTCCACATATGGGTTGAGAGAATATGGCCATTGTGAGGTGTTTTAGTGTATTAAAAATATATTCCACATTTTGTTCTGATGTGGAGCAATTTGTTTAACAATTAGCTATACTAATTAAATTTTTGTATGGCTAATCAAACGAATATGCTAAAACATTCTTTACATTGCCAGTCTACTGTCTGGACCCATTTAACTTGATGGCTTAAAAGAGCCTCCTACTCCTGGCTTCCACTCCACTTGATCACCTAATTTGCATTTTATATTGGTAAATCAAATTAAGCACCCGTGGCTTTTAACATGATTGACTGTGGCCAGGGCTGCTCAGATGGGACTTATTCTGCACAGAAAATTAGACCAATTTAATGTGCAGAGCAGAGAGCCTGGCTCCCCTCACATTCAGCAAATCGCATTCACTCTGCTAATTAAAATGATTTTTCCCCCTTTTTGTCTGTGTTTGCCAAAGGGCTTTGATAGATTTGACCACCTGCTGTTTTACTGTACATCTCGTTTTCCTGCTTTTCCCCCATGTTGGGGCAAAAAAGCAGGTAAAACCCTGTGTGCAGGCCTTTTTAACAAAGCAATTGTACTATTCCCAGGCTACTGTGCAGGATTACTGTTGTACTGGACTGTGAGATAAAGCGATAGATAATCAATAACCCTCTGTTTTGTGTGTGTGGAGCTTGACAATGCTTTTTTATAAATGCTAATGATACAGTTGCAGTAGCAGCCTAGTATAATGACCTACAGCATTACACTGGGGGCTTCCCATGATGCACTCAGCATTTTTTCTTTTCTCATGTGGTTATATACCACTACAGTCTTTAATCGTTATTAAACTGACTCTTACTTTATAGTTTTTTTTTTCTGAAGACCAGCAAGGATACCAAATGGATTTACTTTGCCAAATGGATCATCACAGCATTGCCGTATTGGTCCATTTGATCGACCTTTGTTGTTATTATTTATTTTATTTTATTTTCAGTTGTTACAGATGGGACAGACATGACTGAGGGATAGGAAAGGGAGAAAGAAAGATGAAGGGGCATCCGTGCCACCCTCCTGGGAAGAGCTGAGGAGAGCCCCAGACAAGGGTCACCCAGTAGCCATAGAGCAGAAGCCAGAGTGGGCTGCACTGGCGTGCCCGCCGGCTCTGCCGGTAGCCAGTTGTGCCAGAGTGAACCGAGCCGCAGGCCCAGAGGGCCAGCCCCGGACACCAAGAACCACCAACGCACCGACCCCTGTGGGCATCAGCCACCAGCAGGGAGTGTGGTGAGGGGAGATAGGCCTCCACACTTTGGAGGGCTTGGGAGTTCCCAAAGAGGTGGAGTCTAAGACCCGACCTGACATATAGACACAGACAAACAGGCACACACAGATACAAATATGCAATCCCACCCTCATGCACACGTATACAAATACTCAGCACACAGTACAATTCAATTCAATTCAATTTTATTTATATAGCGCCAAATCACAACATAAGTCGCCTCAAGGCGCTTCATAGCTACAGAGAAAAAAACCCAACAATCATATGACCCCCTATGAGCAAGCACTTTGGCAACAGTGGGAAGGAAAAACTCCCTTTTAACAGGAAGAAACCTCCGGCAGAACCAGGCTCAGGGAGGGGCGGGGCCATCTGCTAAAGTACACACAATCACACTCCCCAAACATACTCTATACCACGGGTCCAGGTACCCTCGCCCCCAGAAGGGGAAACGGCACCTAGACCCAGGAGATGTTACCCTTTCCCCCGGGGTGGAGGCAAGCAGACCGCCCCAGGCTCTGCAGCAGCAGGGAGGCCAATCGGACAGACAACATCTCCTCCCAGCCCCCCCGCCCCGATGGCTGAGGTGTTGGGGGGGGGTGTACCTCCCTCCTCCCGCTCATGTGTAGTGTTGCTGTGTGTTGCTCTAAAGTGCATTTAAAACACGGGAGGGCATGGTGCTTACTTTATAGTTTGCCTTTTGTCCTGTGTTGCTCACTGCTCTCTTCTCTTTCCCCTCCAGTGGTTGTGGTGGACAGCTGCCACCACACGGCTCCAAGTCAAAGCGTAGTGCATTTATTTACAGTGAATATTAACAGTTTCAAAATGATCAGAACAATTGTGGTGGCCCCAGACTCCACTATGGCTCTCCATATTTTCCAGACTCTCTCTCAAATCCAGACTGTTCACAGGGGATCCTCCAGGGAAACCTTGGAACAGGGAAAAGACAGGTAAGAGGAACCATAAACTCAAGGAATTAATGCAAGGCAAAGATATAGAAACTACTGAAGCATTGTGTGGAGGCACACACACACAGACACACACACACACATACAGAGGAGAGAGAGCAACAAGAGGACAGAAAGACTGAAAACAGCAAGTCGACCAGTGAGGACAGAGGAACAGTGATATTACCCTCCCCTTAACAATAGCCTCCTGACGACCAACCGACCCGATCAGGGTGTGTGAGGTGAAAGACAAGACCATTCCTCCCAAATAACCAAATATTGGAAGCCCCTCCCACACTGTCTGGAGTTCATAAACCATGTGCTCAAGAACGCCGTTTGCTGTCAATGGCCAGGGTGGGAAGGTGCCTTGGAAGGAGGGCACATAGAGCCAGACTGGGCTGGCTTTATCTGGGAGACACATTGTGTACCTTCATGTTGTGTGATAGTTTTAAACGGGCAGTGACAGGGTTAACGATGGTCCCAATTTTAAATGGTCTTGTGTAAATGGGTGCAAATTTCCCAGACTCTGTGTGAAGCAGGATATTTTTTGCAGCCAACCAATCCTTCCGACCTGATTGGTAGGATGGGCTCCGGTGTCGATCATCCAGGCATTTTTTTGTATCTTTGAGGACTTACCAGATGGACCTCCACAAACAGTGACAGAGGCGAAGGTTGGGTCATACTAGCTGTGAGCTCCATGTAGATTAGTTGGATGAGGTCACGCAGCGAGGAGCTGATTGGCATGCTCGGTCTGACCATTTGTCTGTGAATGGAAGTCAGACGATAGATTAACCTGTGCTGAACATAATTCTTTCCAGATGCATGAAGTGAACATTGGAGACAATGTCAAAAGGGATGTCATGTATTCTGAATACATCCTTGGTGAGTAACTGGACGAGAGGCGAGGTACACCCTGGACAGTCTATTACAGGGCTAACACGTAGAGACACACCCATTAGACACACCTATGGGCAATATATACTCACCAATTACCCTATCCACTAACTGCATGTCTTTGGACTGTGGGAGGAAGACAGAGTACCCTAACCCATGCAAACACAGAAAGAACATGCCAGCTCCACACAGTAAGGCCCAGCCAGGTGGTGGAGTCGAACTCGGCAGCACTGTACTTTGACTTGGAGCCCTTGTTGCTGTGAGGTGACGGTAATAACACCATGTTACTATAACTTTGATCCTACAATAATACAACAGAGAAAACCCAACAATCATATGACATCCCACTGTCGCCAAAGTGCGAAAGTGGGAAGGAAAAACTCCCTTTTAACAGGAAGAAACCTCCAGCAGAACCAGGCTCAGGGAGGGGCGGGGCCATCTGCTGTGATTGGTTGGGGTGAGAGAAGGAGGACAGGATAAAGACATGCTGTGGAAGAGAGACAGAGATGAATAACAAACATGATTCAATGCAGAGAGGTCTGTTAACACATAGTGAGTGAGAAAGGTGACTGGACAGGAAAAACTTAACGCATCATGGGAATCCCCGGCAGCCTATTGCAGCATAACTAAGGGAGGATTCAGGATCACCTGGTCCAGCCCTAACTATATGCTTTAGCAAAAAGGAAAGTTTTAAGCCTAATCTTAAAAGTAGAGATAGTGTCTGTCTCCTGAATCCAAACTGGAAGCTGGTTCCACAGAAGAGGGGCCTGGGCAGGGATAGCTCAGTAGGTAGAGTGGTGGCCCCATGATCGGAAGGTCGGGGATTCGATTCCCCTGAACAGCTACCCTGAGGTACCCCTGAGCAAGGTACCGTCCCTACACACTGCTCCCCGGGCGCCCAATGGCTGCCCACTGCTTCACTGAGTGAATGGGTTAAATGCAGAGAGGGATTTTCCCCACGGGGACCAATAAAGTACACTTTCTTTTCTTCTGAAAACTGAAGGCTCTGCCTCCCATTCTACTTTAAATACTCTAGGAACAACAAGTAGGCCTGCAGAGCGAGAGCGAAGTGCTCTAATAGGCTGATATGGTACTACAAGGTCATTAAGATAAGATGGAGCCTGATTATTTAAGACCTTATATGTGAGGAGCAGGATTTTGAATTCAATTCTGGATTGAACATGTGCATTGATATGTGCGTTGAAGGACATGTCCTGGTCAGAAATGACTCCAAGGTTCCTCACAGCGTTACTGGAGGCCAAGGTAATGCCATCCAGAGTAAGAATCTGGTTAGATACCATATTTCTAAGCTTTTCAGGGCCGAGTACAATAACCTCAGTTTGATCTGAATTAAGAAGCAGAAAGTTAGCGGCCATCCAGGTCTTTATGTCTTTAAGACATTCCTGCAGTTTAACTCATTGGTGTGTGTTATCAGGCTTCATGGACAGATAGAGCTGGGTGTCATCTGCATAGCAGTGTAAATGTATGCTATGTCTTCTAATGATGCTGCCTAAGGGAAGCATGTATAATGTAAACAGAATTGGTCCTAGCACTGAACCCTGTGGAACTCCATAATTAACCTCAGTGTGTGAAGAGGACTCTCCATTTACATGCACAAACTGGAGTCTATTAGATAGATATGATACAAACCACTGCAGCACAGTACCTGTAATACCTACAGCATGTTCTAATCGCTCTAATAGGATATTATGGTCGACAGTATCGAACGTTGCACTGAGGTCTAGCAGGACAAGCACAGAGATGAGTCCACTGTCAGAGGCCATAAGAAGATCATTTGTAACCTTCACTAAAGCTGTTTCTGTGCTGTGATGAGCTCTGAAACCTGACTGAAACTCTTCAAATAAACCTCTGCAGATGATCTGTTAGCTGTTTGACAACTACTCTTTCAAGGATGTTTGATATGAAAGGAAGGTTGGAGATGGCTTTTTAACATTTTAACTACTACCAGCTTGAAGGCCTTCTGATTTGTCTTTTGTAATGCAGGTCGGTTTGAAATGTGTGCACCTCTGTTTCATGAAGAGCTGAAGATGCTCACTGGACTCTCATTCAACCACAATGCTTGAGCCTGTCTGTGGGATCAGCCCTGGAAAGGTACAAACCTCTTCAAAACTGCTGACAACATCAAGAATGAGCTTTGTTGTTATAAACATGTAACACTAAGAGAACTGAATTATGACATTGTTTTACACACATAACTAATTATCAGACACTGCAGGTTCATTAACCGTCAGATTACTAATACACATCATCTGAAACATCTTTTCAGTTATTTCAGCTGTTGCATCGTTGCATTGTTAGCTGCAGGTCTCAGTAATTGTTCTGAGAGGGATTCTGAAGATTGACAGCTTCCTTCAGCCAGGCATTGTGGTTCAGAGAATGACTCAGCCACAGACTGGTCACTCATAATGTCCTGATCTTGCCTATTCTGTAAATGATTCTGTTTTACTTATGATACCTGACAGAACAAGTCTATTTCACTGAATAGGAGCACAACTGAAGTCCATTGTGAGATGCATTAAAGTTGGATTAAGTTAATTATTTCTTCATGATTTCTTTTGGTGTATTTCTTTTAGCTTTTTCAGAAAATATTAATACAGCCAAAGTAAATGTAAAATGTATTTTACATTTATTAAAAAAAACATTTTATAATTTAACTGGAAGAAAGAATCATGAAAAATAAAGTGGAACATTTTAGAGCTGCAAAACTTTCCAAAGCCTGATCACTCTTTATTAACTGCCTTTCAGTCTGCAAAGCAGTATCATGCACCATACTTTTACTTTGCTAATGACAAAACTATCTACAGAATATTACCCTGTACACATGTGAAACCCAGGGGTTAAACTGGGCTCAAACGATTTGAAAAACATTCAATACTAATTTCAAACAGTTCAACATACAAACAAACTGTTGCTGAGAAAAATGTAAGAATAAAGGAAGAGAAGAGATTATTTTCAAAGGTGAGGACTGCTCAGCCATGAACATTAAAGCTCATGTTCTAATTTATTTAAAAAGAAATTTTGCTTGTTTTTGTGAACTCTCTTGGACAACAAGTTGAAATATACAAATGTTGTGTTATTCACAGGTTACATGTGAAGTGATGCCTTATGTTGGACTGGCTAAACCTTGATTACATTAAGGGTAGCAGATAGTCACCTGAACTCAAAACAACTATTTTTTCATCAGGTATAATGGGCAGCTAGTAGCTAGTAGATGCAAATTATATGCAGATGACATACAAGACTCAGCCATGAAGCCCCGCCTCTCAGCTCCTCCCAGTGACACAGGGTTGAAACTGAAAAGCAGAGAGAAAAAAGCAAAAAGATGCGTTAGGCTGTCTTTGTGCAATATGTTTAGTTCTACTTCCTCTGGGTCATTAGTTAGATTTAGTTCAGCCGTGTTCACACTGTTTCTAGTCATCGTCATTATCCAGTGTATTTAAGCCCTCAGTTTTCCTCGGTTCCTTGTCTCGCCATCGTCGATTATTCGTGTGTTTACAGTCTAGCTCAATTCAGTTCATCCTGTCTCAATAATAAACCTGTGAGTCCTGCGTTTGGGTCAAATGCATCAAGGACAACAACCATCAGGTCCTCCGAGATCCTCCCACCATACTAAGGCACTGGAGCAACTACTTCTCGGAGATCAGTAACAAAGAATTCCCCCACCCTCCAATTATAAGCGCCGACCCAGTACCCGGACCAGTCCCGCCTACTACACCCGCTGAAGTGGAAACGGCCGTCAAGAAGATGAAAAATGGAAAAACAACTGGACCAGACGATATCCCAACCGAAGTCTGGAAGCTTCTCGGGCGATTGGGAATGGCCATCCTGACAGAACTGTTTAACAACATTGTCAGCACAGGGGAAGTCCCGAAGGCCTGGATGACCAGTATTACCATACCCATATGGAAGAACAAAGGGGATGTAGCCGAATGCTCAAATTATCGTCCTATTCACCTACTATGTCACACGGTGAAAACATTGGAAAGAGTCATCCATGCACGTCTTTGGGAAATTGTCAATGTCACCCCCAACAATGCGGTTTCGTAAAGGGATGCGGAACAACTGACGCCATGCACGCCGCCCGCCTCCTGCTAGAGAAGCATAGGGAAAAGAACAAGACGGTACATATGGCCTTCCTAGACCTTGAAAAGGCTTTCGACAGGATACCCCATGACCTCATATGGCACTCCCTAAGATCGCATGGTGTCCCTGAGGCGAATGTCAAATGGATACAGCTCCTCTACGACAACGTCACCAGTTCAGTCCGATGCGGTGCTGGACTATCGCCTCCCTTCCCAGTTAGTGTTGGGATCCACCAAGGATCAGCTCTGTCACCCCTCCTCTTCATATGGTCACCATCAGTTACCTCATCCATGGTCTCTCCTCTTTGCCGATGACGTATTCCTCACCAGCAAAGACAGAGAAGAGACCCAAACGACAACTCAACTCTGGAAGACCTGGCTCGATGAATATGGTATGCGGCTCAACACGAAAAAGACCGAATACCTGGAAGGAGGCCCCCAAACTGATGGCACCATCATAATTGACAACGAAGAGTTGAAGAAGACAGAAGAGTTCCGCTACTTGGGCTCAGTCATCACCTACGATGGAAATATCACCTCCGATGTCCGAGCACGAATAAATGCAGCCTGGTTAAAATGGCGACAGGTCACTTAGCAACAGAAGAGTGCCAGATCGACTCAAGGGAAAAATCTACAAAACGGTGGTCCGCCCAGTAGCCCTGTATGGTTCCAGATGTTGGCCCGCGTTGACCACACATGAACAGGCTCTAAACACCATGGAGATGCGCATGCTCGATGGAGCCTGGGAATTACAAGAGGGGACCGTATTACGAACAAAGACATACAGAAGCAACTAGGCATAGCCCCAATTAAGGAAAAGATGTTTGAGTCCTGCCTGAGGTGGTATGGACACGTGATTCGAAGCGATGAGAACTCTGTAGCAAAAACAGCTATGAGGACCGACCCAGAAGGATGCCGGCCTCGAGGCAGACCGAAGAAACGGTGGATGGACAAAATTAAGGAGGAACTTAAAATCGTCAACGCGGACGCTGTACCAGCGGGAACAACGTATGAAGAAGAGTCCTGTGTTTGGGTCCTCTGTGTCCATCCTCCACACTTGGGGTGACAATTCCTAGTTAAGGTTTAAGGAATACTTGGCTCAACAGAGCTCTGATTTTGTCAGCATGGCTACAGTGCTGACAACAAACACGGGGTTGTTCCTGTTTTCTTTGATCAGTGACCTATCAGTCAGTAAGATGGCCTAGCCTTATGGAGGACTGTTTTTTATAACGTAACAAACTGTTTCTAGATTAGTGAAAAACACCATTTCCTCTCCAGCCTGTGTGTTACCTCATTTAAGGTGCATGTTTGAAAATCTGACTTATTTTTCAGAAGAGCCACAGTATTCAGGGTAGTGAGGATGAAACACTATTGATGAGATTACCGACCTCTGGGGAGTTTAGGTAGGTCTAGACTGTGCTGACACATGGCACTGAAGGAGATAACAGTGGACAGACAGTGTAATGAAATTCAATGTTTTCCAAATTTAATGGTGTCTTTTAAAGTGGTTAGACAAAAGAGGACTTGCTGTTTAATGTTCAGTTTCTTTGCTATATGTTGGGACAAGATCCAGAGTGTGATTAAGATGATGAATGTGATCATTTACATTCTGAGTTTAGCCAGCTGCCTCTAAAAACCGAGGTGTTGTTTTCGTTGTTTTCACATCTGCATGAATGCTTAAATCATATACTAATCATAGTTATATAATAATGATTATTTTATTAGAACTGAGTAATACTAAATAACATAATATGAATAGTTTGAGAAATGAAGGCTAAGAGTCTGACTCTAATATAAATTCAAACTATCTGGGTCTTTGGATGATTACAGTTTTTTACAGACGCTAGGACACATGTCTCAATACTTAGGTCACGTTTGCAAAACTCTTCACACAATCCTCCTAACTGACCGTCAGCTTGGCAAAGCAGTTCATTTCACATTCAAAATGCACTACAACTACCAAAACACTTCATTCAGGTCTCAAATAAACTCATTCTTCCAGAACACTAGCAAAGATTGACAGCCGACAAACACACTTTGTCACCCACAAAACAATGACCTAAAAAACACTAACATGTAGCATTACAGTGTTTCCTTGTGTAAAACAAGGACACATCTCTGTTTATAATTTCAATATATGTTACTGGAATGAATCAGACATCATGCAGAATTCGTTAATATTTGTTTATGTATTTTTATTTTTTTGCACTAAGTAATCCCAAAATACAAGAATCTGTATACACACCATCCACTGATACACATACAATAGTAATGCTAATCTACTCGGTCTCCTCCATTTGGCCACAGGTTCTCATCCACATCACATCTTATGTCATCTTGGGCAACACACGTAGGAAAGAATCTTCTGGCTGCCAGAATTGAAGGAGTTGAAAAATTGAAGGAGTAACACCTGTGCAGATGTTCATCTACAATGAGAATCAGCTGTGGCTGGTTAAACTGCATTGTTAGATTTAAAATATGTTTCAATAAAATATTGCTGTTGCATTTTGCTGTCTTTTCAAGTTTTGCATTGTGTTATTGTTTTGGCCATAAGTTTAACAGTTTTGAAAACAGTATGTAAGCACATGCAAAATGTCCTGTATGTACAAAGGTTTTTGGCAGTTGTTGTGTCTGAGTGAGAAGATGATTCATGAAATTTGAGAGATGTAGTCATTGAATGCATTTTGTGCCAAAACAATGATAACTGGTCCTCAGTTTAGCCCACATAGACTTCTGTTGTGCTCACTGTGTGAGGAGTTTTGCAAACGTGACCTAAGTATTGAGACATGTGTCCTAGCGGCTGTAAAAAACTGTAATAAGCTGGAGTAAAAGATTGCTGCTTCTCTGTTTGTTCTTCAAGGTTTCTGATTGTTAGGATGACTTGACCTGTTTAAACCATCCTGCTGTATGTAACCATGCAAAATTAGGCAAAATTAATCCAAATGTTAGTATGTTAATTATTAAATCATTACCTAACAGGGATTTAGAAGAGCGATGTCTCATGTTTAATAGTCCAGATTCAGTTGTTTATCCATTGGTGCATTCGAGGGTGGTATATTAGTAGATGACCAGCTGGACTTTCTGAGCTACAGCCACAGGGCGATGGTGGCACAAGAGACAAAAGGTGGAGCTGTGGGTGGCAGAGTTGAAGCCGTTAAGGTTGATGTTAGTAGTGACCAGCATGAACAGGAGGACAAGTGAGTACGTTAGAGGGACGGCTCAGGGTGAGCTGGTTCGGCTCAGCCACGAGGCAGGACAGACTGCTGGATAGGAGGAGATGGAGGCAGGTGATCTGCTGTCGACAGAAAACAGACATTCTGATGAAATAAAAATAATTATTCACGAGTACCTTAGAAAAATCTGTATGTGTTAGGGTTTAAACATTTTGAAGACAGATAAAAGTTATTTGATGGG
The DNA here is from genome assembly GCF_000239375.1 of Pundamilia nyererei. Classification (NCBI taxonomy): domain Eukaryota; kingdom Metazoa; phylum Chordata; class Actinopteri; order Cichliformes; family Cichlidae; genus Pundamilia; species Pundamilia nyererei. Next base: position 3,278,712 of record NW_005187454.1, read on the forward strand.
GGTAGGGGCAGAGAAGAGGAGAAGAGAAGAAATGCTATTCTTTAGAGAGTATTCCCACTGGGAATAATAGGTGCTGCACAGTGCCAGCACCAGACACTTCCCCGGAACGCGACAGTCAGCTTAATTGCAGCTTTTAGGATCATTACTGCTCCCATGTGAATGTCAAAATGGACAAGGCTAGTGGGCCTTTGACAAACAGGCAACCACCACCCACCGCTCTGCAGTCACAAGGGGCAGGCCCACAACTGAAGGAAAAATACAGGCCTTGTTTGTTGTCTTCTCTCCTTTAAAGCAAAGGGAAAAATACTACAGAATATATTCTGGAAAATAAAGTGCTGCCATGTTTCAAAAAGTCAGCATAGTGGTAATAATCTATCTGTTGTTTTGGAAAAGATACATCTAGAACAAAATAACGCATTTTTTTTAAAATGTGTGTTCAAACAGAGCGTATGTCTATATGTAGACAGGCAGGTTTATATCTATGACTCTATGACTCTCTCATAAAAAGAACTTATACATTACTGAAAGTTCAAGTAAATTCTTTTTATGAGTGTGTGTGTGTGTGTGTGTGTGTGTGTGTGTGTGTGTGTGTGTGTGTGTGTGTGTGTG
>NW_005187454.1:3279340-3281615 GCF_000239375.1 Pundamilia nyererei
TGTGTGTGTGTGTGTGTGTGTGTGTGTGTGTGTGTGTGTGTGTGTGTGTGTGTGTGTGTGTGTGTACGAAAGCATGCTTTTTCTTTCTCTTTAAGACTTCTGACCTTTGCAGCCTCCAGTTGTCATGGCTGCGAATGGCTCATTACACATCCGCTAGTTGAGGAGGCTATTCATCATTCAAGAGCAGAAGCTTGTACCAAACTCAAGAGCTGCAGGGAAGTGCCTCTCAAAGAGCCTTGGCCTCGTCCCTACAATCATCCAATGAGGTCTTCCATTGAGGATGATTCCTCATAGTGTGGAATATAATGTAAAGTACTCCTTGTGAAAAAGCCCTGTCAAAAGTCTTTGCTTGTTATAATTCTGTCATTGATGCCTTACTAATGTTCTTCAGACGATTTGTCTTGTTTGTCTTGGCAGTCGCTTTCTGTCTCTAAATTCAAATCCATCTTTCTATTGGGAAATGATATTGTAAAGTAAAACTTATAAGTTTGATTTTTTTTAAAAACACTCCACTTCCTCGTCCCTGAGAGATGATGTCGATTTCCTGATAACAAATGGAGAGGAGCTTTATAGCTGATCTCGAGGCACCACATGTAAGCTGGTAGCAAAGAGCACTGTTTGGAAGAATACAGTCCCTGTAACGGATCAGCTGAACAGGTTTTTACAACAGTCCACCCTGGAAATAAAACTGCACAGAGGAGTTTTTATCATCACTCTAAGACGCAATCTTTTATGATAAAATTCTGCAGCTTTAAAAAGGTAGAGATTAGTTTTATGTATGATCTTAACTATTCATTAAAGACCACTGGATCCTGGATAACGCCATCCAGGTTCAGTATTTTGTTATTTAATATATAGTTAGTCAAGTCAGATCACCCCGGCCTTTGGGTCTTTAAGACATGTTTGTAGACCACTTGTATTCATCTGGGTTCACAGGCACCGGCTCTGGCCCTGTGGTGGTGGGACAGGCTCCACCCCCCTGTGATCCTGAATTGGGTAAGTGGAAGAGATGGATGCATGGATGGAAGTATCAAATGTATCAAGTGTTTCTAATGTATGTTGTTGGAGGAAAAAATTCTAGTCTATGTAGTAAACGACTGCTATCACATGCAGGATAGGCAGCCATGACGAGGTCAGTAGTTACGCCCAATAACATCATTTTTGAGTATTTTTGGTTCGCTATTATAAATAAATATCATACATTTTTACATAAAGGAGCTTTGAATGGATACTAATTCAGCTTCTGTTCCATATATCAAACCACGGGTGTGGATACGTTTGAAATTATAATCCTGATGGGACTGGATATTTTGGGGATGATTATTAAAGCAGAATTACATGTGGAGAACTGAATCACTAATAAACTATTAAATCTTTAACAATAAGTACTGAAAACAAGTCGCATCTCATTTATCTTTAGACTTCCACTGCAGTCCATGAACATACTTTTGCTTTCTCGCGTGTTGAGGCAACGATAAAATTACTCTTATTTTTGAGAATTAAGATTTTTTTTCGAAATAGAAAATTAGAAACTACATTTTCCTGTGTGTGTTATTGCCTGGAGCTGTCCTTATTTCTGTTATGTGGATTTTGCTTACATGTTTAGTTTTATTGATTCTAAGCAAAGTACTGTGTGTATCTATATGTGTTGTGCATAAATAGAGCATGAAGCATAATTCCATGCTTACCATGTGAACAATGGCTTAGCTGTGGGAGAATCCCTCCTGACTGTCCCTGTCAGTTGGTGCTGATGGGGCAGAATCAATTTCTGGTGTGATATGCATACCAGGCAAGAGCATTTTGAATGATTTTCCAGTCAAGCTTGTTTTGGTTTTCAGTGTTGTTGTGCCAATTTCAGTGGTGACCCTGAGCACAAAAATCCAGCCTATCAAAACAAGGAAGGTCAAAACTCTCAGGTGTTGTGCTTGTCTGAGTGCTGCAAAGCCAAGTGTGTTTTCATTTTCACCCAGAGAGAGGCTGTGATAGTAACACAGGATAAAGGGTTAGCAGACAGCACATCACTTCAAGTGCTTTAACGCCATACCTGATTTGTTTTGTAGCACTGCCACTCTGCCTTGTTTGTGCAGTATGCTAACGTGCCGTTAGCTGAAGCAGCTGGAAGTCAGATTTAGTTTCCATCAGAGCAAAAACTTCCATTTAACAGCAAACTTTACTCCAGCAGCTCCAATGCAAGTCAGACAGCAGACAGCCTGTTGCTGCCAAATACAGAGAGCTGCAGTGTGTGTGTGTGTGTGTGTGTGTGTGTGTGTGTGTG
>NW_005187454.1:3287644-3298856 GCF_000239375.1 Pundamilia nyererei
CTTAAAATAGATTAAAATGAATAAAGCGAAGGTACAAATAAAAACAAACAAGATTATACAACAAGTAAAAATCTGTATCAAAGCGAGTAATCAGAATACTTTAATAATCCTGAAGGAAATTAGGGCCAGTTAAGCGACATGACATCACCAACATGGCGACTGAAATAACACCTGTAAATCAACTAAACTGGCACATTTTCCAGGAACAGGTGCAATGTGCCTGAAGTTGCGATCGAGGTAAACATATATTCTGCTCATGTCAGAGCTCCGGCTCTGCAGCCAGCTTCCTGGAGAGGAGCTGCACTCTGTTCCAACCTGGAAAGGTCCCTGCTGAGAGGCAGTGGGCAGGGATACTCATGTGCCTCTGGTTGCTGCCTGTAGGACGATCTGATATCCTCGTGTTGTTTCCTCGTCATCATAAATAATGTTGTTCCAGGTTCAGCATTGCAAGTGACCAATCACCTTCTGCTGACGTCATCCGCGACCTCGAAAAAAACAAACGCCTTAAAAAAATGTACTTCACTTGCGAGAAGAGAAAGCGCCTCTGTAAGGACAATATAATGCTTACCATTTATTAAGGAAAGTATCCTGAAATGCAAAGAATTCAAGTCCCTGGCTCGGCGGACAGGAGCGGTTTCTCTTTTCGCAAGTGAAGTTGATTTTTTTAAGGTGGTATTTTTCAAAGGCATAAAAAGGGGACGTCACAACAATGTGATTGGTCACTTACAACATTTATTATGATGATGTGGGAACAACACCAACACGAGGATATCAGATCATCCATCAGGGACCACAGGAAGGGAAGATGGTACCTATACTGTGAATAGTGGGAGTGGGGTGCTGTTGACTTCAAGTGTCAGGCGATGGAAGTGATACCTAGAGGATCTCCACCATCCCAGCTTCCACAGAGGAAGCACAGCCTGGGGACAAGAGAGATAACTCACAGACTGGAGCAGCGAGGGATTGAACCTTCTGATTAGTAGACCGCTCTGCCTTCTTAGCTACAGCCACTTTTGAGGTCACTGATGTAATTAAAGAAGTCCTTGGTGGCAGGGCCCTCAGTGTGGTTAAGATTACCTCTGATTACCTTAAGTCTCTGGATATTATGGTGCTGTCTTTGCTGACTCACACCTGCAACATTGGCTGCAGATCTGGAGTTGTGCCTCTGAATTAAAAAAGGGTGTGCTCCAGTCACAGCAGGATCACACAGCTCAGCCTCTCTGGACGGTCCGTGCCAGTGTACAGGAGAGGACAGTCCATCTGGAAGTCAAACCTCAGATTCTGTCCTGGTTGCAACACTTTGGAACAGATCTTTATCTTCTAGATAAATGTGCGTGGAAGTTTGCCCAACCAGTCTACATGTGTTTTGTGGACTTGGAAAAGGCAAGTTCAGTCAAGGAACCGCACCGCCATGTTGGCGACCTGCTACATGGTATAGAAAAGATTTGGCCTGATCCCTGTATTAGACTACTGTGCCTGGTAAAACACTTAGGGTTAGGCCTTCCACTCACAAGTCTGGGATGGCTGAGTACACGTGCTTGGGTCACAAACTGGCAGTGCACTCAGATGTAGTGGCCTCTTTGGCAACAATAGGTGCTAGGTGTTCAGTTAATGCACTATGTGCGAGGACTGTACTGAAACCCAGAATGGGCACAAGCAAGTTGTACCTATGACCACACTGTTAACAGGGACGTTACACAGCTTAGGTATACTAATCAAACCGAGGCCTGCTTCTGCATGTAGAGTGAACATGCTGAAAGCAGTGTGACACCTGGAAGGTTGTCAAGCAAAGGCTCACTAAACTACTTTAATCCTCTAGATCCATTGTCTTTACTCCTGACCAGCGTACAGTCTTTGGAAAATCAACTGGACTACCCCAGACTTCATCAGACCGCACGGACTGAAGCAAGGACCTGGTGTGTTTATCTTCAATCAAACATGGCTGTACGGCATCCGTGACACAGACATCCAGCTACAGGTCGAACACCATTTACGTGTATCCAGATTCAGATAAAAAGTCTCATTGCACTTGAACGAGACCTGGCCAGTAGCCCATACAGGAGCATGGCAACACTGGGTGAGACGTGTAAGAGCACACTGTGGACCATGTCCAGGGAAGCAGCCACCGGCACAGCTGCCTGGAGGAATGTGAGAGGGAAGAATAAGGAAGTCCATCAGAGACATAACTGTAGTCTACCTGAGGTCCGTACCCTCCACAGAGCAAAGTGTGCTGTCCGCCAGTAAGGACACAAAAGGTCTGTGAGATCTCACTCTCCCACTTTCCCAGTGACGTAAAAGTCAACGGTGAATTTCCTTAATGACTATCCCCCCTAGTCCTGGTCATGGGACGTACTACTACTAATGACACCTTCTCCTACACTTGCACTCCACCTTATCAAACTTGTCAAATAAGGACACATGCATCAGATTGCCTTGAATCACTTCCAGTTCAGCATTTAATACAATCATCCCCCAACAGCGAATGAGTCTTGATGTGAGGCTTCAACATCCCAATGAGTCATTGGATTCTAGACATCCTCACAGAGGCCTCAGTCAGTGCTCGCTGGCAGCAGAACCTCGGACACGACTATGATAAACACAGGAGCCCTGACAGCCCTCTGCTGTCTGTGCTGCTCATCCATGAAAGCACATCTGAATCCAACCTCCTGGTACAGAAGGCTGAGGACAGAACTGTAGTGGGCCTCATCAGAAACCCAATGAAGCCCTTTACAGAGGGAGGTGATACAGTAACAGTCTGTCTCTTAATGCAGACCACACCAAGGAAACTGTAACAGACTGGCCACCCTGCCTGCTCATCAGGGGCTCTGAAGAGTCAAAGGCACCAAGTTCTTTAGTGTGCTCCTCTCTGATGGTCTGCCAGCACTAGTTCTGTCGTAAGAAGACGCAGTAGTGCGGCTCTTCTTGTGGAAAACAAACTTCTTGTGGATGCACCGTCTACATCACTGTGTACTTTGGGAGCTGCACAGTGCAGTCCAGGTGAGATCAGCTGAGAGGATTATGGGGGTCCCCCACCCCTGCCAATGCATCACAGAGCCACTGCTGTTTTGAAGGACTCCGCCCACTCCACACACAGCGTGTTTGACCCTCTGCCATCAGACCTTGATCTATATAGAGCAGTATTCCATTCAGCTGCAGAGACTGTATAATGAAAATAATATTCACTTGACCTGACTCTATATTTATAGTCTTTCCTGTAAGAAATGACTGTTGTCTGAGGTGAATCGGAGGTAAGGTTAGAAGTCAGCTACTGTAAAGGACAATCATTCATTGATAATAACTGTCTGATGATGCAGCTTCAGAGTTTAATCACCTGTGGAAGGCTTCACGTCAGGTGTCTCAGTGGACAGTATACAAAGTTAGCACAAAGAGCAAATAGTTTGACTGTGTAGATACGTGGAATAAAAAACCATTTCTCTGAGTCAGAAATCATTAATGCATTGCAGTCCCGGCTCACTGGCTCCTTAAAGTAAGGACTAAGGTGCACCTGTTTAAATTTTAATATGACCTATCTGTTCTGGACATCAGCCAGCTGGAGTAAAGTAGAATATGATATTTCCACACATTTTCAGCCAATAATCTGGATTAGGAGTTAGGGTTTTTTCTTTTTGAAATGTATTACAGGCAAGATTTTTAATGTCCAACATCTATACTGATACCACAAAATGTAGTATCTGATAATACAGTCACAATCTGATACTGTTACTGTTTCATTTATTGGCAACATTCTTCAAACGTCGTCTCTGTTTCTTTGTGTGAGCACAGTTGGGAAAAAATATTGCAACAAAATATCATCAGTATTGTTTATTGTGCATTGAATACATTCAGGCACTCTGAGTGTTTGACCTGCTAGCATTTTGGTAAGTTTTAGTGGGGGAACCAAGCCCCCCCCTCACCTGTTTACCCCACAACATTCAAGTTTATGAACTAATTATTTTTGTAGTAAAACGGGCGTATTATTATTATTCAGGACAGAAGGCTCAGACCAGTGTGACGTATCGTTGGTTGACTGATTAATACTATCCTGGGATACCAGTAAAAGCACGGTTATCTCTCATGCTGCGGGCCTGGAGATCAATGACGGGTCACAGAGCTGGGTCGCATTCTCAGTTAGAGACTTGACCGAGTCCCGTAGCGAGGCGTTGTCAGCAGCGAGTGTTTCCACCTGCTGCTGGCTGAGTTCCAGGGATTCCCTCAGGGATTGAAATTCCTGGTGAAATTAAAAGTTACAAACATAATGTGATGCATTCGAAATGACACTCTTGTGTGTCCCAGCTTATTACACATGTTTGCTACAGGTCGCTCTGTCATGGTCCTGGGTCATTGATCAAGTAATTTGAATTTCTGGTCTGCTTCTTTTGTAATATCAGTAACGTGCTAATGTTCTTTGTCTGTTCGTAGCCTTTTTGTATTACCATTTGTCTTCTTTTGTAAACCCTTTCTGTCTTTGTAGTTGTGTCCCGTTGTCAGTTTGGTCCCTCTGTGTTTCATCCTTTGTCTCCCAGTCAGTCACGTCTCCGTGTCCATTTATCTCCAGTCCCTGAGTGAAGTTCACATCTCTCAGGTCTCAGTGTGTGTGTTACTTCCTGTTTTATTTTGGACCGTCCCTCGTCTTGTTTGTGCTGTGCAGCTTCTGTCCTAATGCTGTCTGCGTCTCCCTCTGTTCGTTGTTGCCTCCGTCTGTCTGTTTGACATGTATTTTGCTCCTGCTCTGTATTTTTATTGTTCTGTTTGCTCCACCTGTTGTTGTAGTTTCGACTTTACTTCTAATACTTTTTGTCTTGTAGCAGGTCCAGTGAGTTCCACTGATGTACTGACCATGGGACCAGCTTACTTTCTGTATATTTTAAGTGAAACATGGAAGTGTGCAGCAAAATGTTCTGAAATATTTTCAAATAAGTGCAAACTAAATGTTAACGTTACAGTAATGTTCTGCCTTGTCTCTGCTCGTCTTTCATGCCATTTTTATGTCTTGCTCTCTGACACAAAACAAATTTAAAAACACGTAAATCCCAGTCAGATGGCTTCTTGTGGCACTGGTGTCTGCCCTGATCACTGGCTTTGTGTTCCCTTGGTTTCTGAGATCCTATCTGTGTGATGACTACAGTCTCTCTAAAGCCCTGCAGATCCACATAAACAGTGAACTGCTGATGAAGATGGCCTAACTCTTATTTTATTAGCATGCAGACCTCATCGATGATTAATAAAAACATTAAAAAGAAGGCAAGTTATTCCTATAGTGCAAATTTCAGCAACCATTATGTTAAGGCACTTTCTATTGCATGTCAAAAACCTTACAGTATTAAAGAGAAAACCCACAGATCAGATCATCGCCACTAACAAGCAAAACGCTCCCTTTAACCAGGAAGGAATGTGTTTAAAGGGTCAAACCAGTAGTTGTTGCTAAAAGCAGAATGGGAGGCAGAGCCTTCAGTTTTCAGGCCCCTCTTCTGTGGAACCAGCTTCCAGTTTGGATTCAGGAGACAGACACTATCTCTACTTTCAAGATTAGGCTTCAAACTTTCCTTTTTGCTAAAGCATATAGTTAGGGCTGGACCAGGTGACCCTGAATCCTCCCTTAGTTATGCTGGTTCTGCCAGAGCTTCCTTCCTGTTGAAAGGAAGCTTTTCTTTCCCACAGTCCTCGTTCACAGGAGGTCGTGTGACTGTTAGGATTTCTTCCTAATGTTGTAGAGTCTTGATTTTACAATGTAAAGTGACCTGAGGCGACTGTTGTTGTGAATTGTTGCTATATAAATTGACCTGAATTGAATGCAGCTGAAGGCGTCCTACATATTTGTGTACTTGCTGGTGGTGTATTCCAGTCTCTGTGGTATAATGTTGTGATCGTTGGTATGGAACGCTGCACTGAAGTCTAACAGGACAAGCACAGGAATGAGTCCACTGTTAGAGGATCAGTTTTAGAGCAAATGACAACAAGTGAATAGGAAGTTACAACTACCTCGAAAATCATGAATACAGATCAGTTACATGAGACATCGGTTATTATTCCATCCGTCGTGTTACTGGAAATGCCCAAAGACACGTCGTGCATATCTGCTGGATTCAGACGTGTTGAGAAAGTTTGATTCCCTCTGGCTGAGCAGGGTGGGCCAAAACAGTTTGGTTCTTAACCAGCGTACTTCTGTGTGATACACAGAACATGAACTTTCCAGTGAGCCCAACCTGAGATTTTAGATTCAATATTTTTAGATATTTTCGATTCAAATATCAAATAGTATTTTATTTATTTTAAATGGCCTCTTCAGCTGACTTTCATGTGTTTTTTTTTAGTTTTGCACATTGGAGTTAGAGGCAATACTTGAATATGAATATCTAAAAACAATTAAAAATGGAAAACTGAACATTTCATTTCTCTTTCTTACTATCACATTAAATCAGGATGAGTAATTTAGGACAGATACTTTACATTGTTAGTCTTAGTATTGGTTTGTTAAAATATAAAATCCTGTGAAGTGAATATTTATGTACACTCAAAATAAAAATAAAAAACTGTTTAACATGAAGAAAATGTCACGTTCACTCTACGTTTGAGCTGTGGCTTCCAGCAGATTTTAATGTGTGAAAAAGGTGGTCGGTACCTGGGTTCATAGAATATTTTATATATTAAGCATTTAATGTCTTTCACAGAATTTTATATATATATATTAAAATATATATATATTTATATACATATATATACATCTCTTCTAACTTTGCACCATTAAATGTTTGTGGAAATCAGAGACCATGTAGTCAAAGTGTTGATTTGACAAAGAATTAAATAAATATTGACCAAATTATTTTCTTAGTTATGATTAGAGTACCCTCTGCATACTCCAGTTTAGACTATCTACTGGGTTTTTTTTATTTGTAGTACAACTTGTGGTATTTACACAACCCAGCATGAACTTTGAATGAAAATACCATGTTTGTAACTTTTATAACTAAGAATTCGATGTTAAAATTAAATATATATTTTCTTTTGCACCATTCACACACTGTCACTTTGTGTCTTTTGCGATGTGAAGTTTTGTATTTAGTGTGCACTCCAATATTGGGCAGCTTGATTTTGTTTCTTCATAACTAGTCAGTGTTTAGACATTGTTAATGCATTTGCCCCAAACTACTGGTCCTGGAACAAAAGGCAAGTGAAGAATTCTGTATTTTATCTTTAATAGTTTTTGAGACTTTGATGTTCAGAGCTGCATTTGCAGACCATTTTCCAAAAAAAGCATATATCTTGAAAAGTATTTGAGATATGATGCTAACATTTCACAGCAATTTATTCAGACTCTGGACCATAAAACATTTGGGCAAACTGACGAGGGTTCAGCTGAATAAATGTTATAAAATGTTGATGATTTTAGATGGAAGGACTCAGTTCTCCAAAATGACAAATATGCACATATTTAACAAAAATATTTTCTGAGTTGTGTTAATGCCAGAATTTTATGCAATTTGGATAATAAGTGACAGCGTTATGTTGAAAACACATATTAAATATACAGATGTAGGTTTCTGTCATTAAAGAAAACGTGGCATCAGCTCCTTAAAGCCTGTGACCAGTCGTTCTGTCAGACTTCCTATTTCTTCTAACCTTGGTGCCTCTGAGAGGTCAGGCGCCACATTTCTGGGAGGGTTAGTTCCCTTGCTCATTTCCCATGCCAATTCAATGTGGTCTCATCCAGAGGCCAGCAATTATTTCCCTCAGCCTGCCCAAGGTACACTGCTGCTTTTGTTCCTCGTCAGCTCTGAATACGGTCCCTGAGCCAGACAAACCTGTAGAGTACGTTATCACAAGTCTTTGTGCTGGTGCTTAGCTTCCCTTCTATCTGCTCTATCTCTACCCACTGCAAACATAGCAGCTCTTTAAAAAAACCACTTTATTATATGTAAAACTCTTACCATCTGCCATTTGTGGTCAAATTGAAATATGACTCTGTTCTTTGAGGCAAAGCTTTTCTTTAGTCTGAACAAAGCTAATGACTCAGAAAATGTGCTGAATAATTACTGTGCATGTAAGGTATAGACTGAGCATTTCTATTATGTTCTGTGCTGTCAGAGTTTGACGAGAACATGCCTGGTGTTCATGTGAATACAGTCTGGCACAACCAAAGATGGGAGGTGAGAAAGACATCACAGGAACGTATGGGTGTTTAACCATGATAACTGTCTTTTACACATGCTGCTGAAGACTCCCAAACTCAGCAAGGTGATGTTTCCAAATCGCCATCAAGCCAAAGCAATAACCACATAAACAGTCACTCTACTCGGATGACACAGAGCATGGAAGCTGCTGTGGTTGGCAGCTGCTACCAACATTATTCTTAATTTGATTTTGGGAATTATTGCTACATGTGAGTTAAAAATGCTCGATCAGTAATGCAGAGTAAAATGCAAAATGATCAAGAAAACCATCCTGTAACTTGGCTTTTCTGTTCACTGCCATCCCTGTAATAACAGCTTGGACTTTTAATCATATACTGTACGTCCCAGCTATGAAGGACAGAACTGCATTTTAATATGCACGAATTACAACCTGCATTGGAGGTTAATGCTTTTGCAGTACAGTATTTGTATTGTAAAAGCTGGATACTGATGATTCAGGGCACGGGCATCTTTTCTCTGACAATAGTAAACAATGTTGTGTTGTAAAGTTTGTCTTCTTCTGTTTTTCATTAAACCTCCTGACTCAGTGAGATTTTATTGTAAAAAGCATTCAGACAGCCCTGCTGACGCTGCGGAGCACCACTTTACATTTCAGAGCAACCTGCATTTAGAAACAATTAGCTTTCTCTCATTCACAAATTTAGACACATATGTAATTATTATTAGAAATTAGTGAAATCATTCAGATATTAAATATATCGTTTCTAAATCATAACATTAGCCGTTAGGACAAAATGCTGATTCCTGTTTTTTAGATGTTACATTTCTTACAGTGTTTTGGGTTTGTTTGTTTGTTTGTTTGTTTGTTTGTTTGTTTGTTTGTTTGTTTGTTTGTTTTTGTTCAAAAACAAATCCATACATTTTAATGTCAAACAGAAAACAATGAGTGTCTGTATAATCCAGACAAGCCGATATTGTTTGCTATGAGCACCCCGCACCGCAGCCATGCAGTCACACATTCCCATACACCAAGTAATAAACTCTGTTTAAAACCTGCACTTTGATCCACACTGAAACATTATAGAACAGCGATGTTCACAAAACCCTGAGACTGCTTTGGACATTTGTCCAAATACTGAAAGCTTAAATTCACGGCACGCACCGTGTGCGTTTGTGGGTTCTGTCACCTTCTTTTTGACTCGGTTATTTAATGGCAAAGGGAATAGTAAGAATAGCTTTAGTGTTTTTAATTTGGACTTTTCTTAAAACAAGTAGAATTTTTTCTGTTGCGGCCACGTTATGGCACCGTGTGCAGTGCCGAGTGTGGCCGTGTCTCTTAAAACGTAATCCAGCTATGCGTACAAATGAAGATCCACGCGGCACATTTTAGACGGAAGAAGATTTTAAAGGTCGGGCGTTTTGTTAGGCTGGAGATGTTTAGCGGTGCACTTTGCGCTGCAGCAGGTAGCAGAGTATACGTAACCTGACACAGCATCTGCACTAACATGACACCCAATTAACCACAGTCTACCCATCCAGGCATTTAACCAGAGCTGATGTGTGTCCGCTCACAGAGAAACACGCGTCAGACGTGCAGGTAAACTCCTTATTGTCATTTTGTTTGTTGATTCCGACAAACAAGCGACAGACCAAACGCCTTGGGGTTTTCTTTCTTTTTTTTTTTTTTTACTTCAGTTAAGAAAGTTACACAAAAGGTGGCAAGTTTGTTGACAATAAATAATAAATAATCTTGCTGCACGGGAACAAACAAAACATTTCCTTCCGGAGCTAACAGTATTTTTTAAGTTATTATTAATTTACACATCTTTGGGGAAGAAAAAAAATGTTGGACGGACACTAACTCGCACAAATGTCCCACGAAGCTTGTGGCAAAATAGAGGTATACCTTGTTGCAAATGCTTTAGTACTTGGGTCTTTAAGAAAATCATGTAGTTAATGGAGAACCCCCGCCCACACCCCACACAGTCATTTATTATATGACTATATGACGAGGTGCGTGTGTCGAATTAAAAAAACAAAAACACAGTTTCTATTGAAAGTCGCGTGCGGCATGTCGCGAGTACAGAGAATCTCGGGCTCTCTCCTCGCCGCCGGGTCCCGTTCATCGGTGAAGCCAGCTTCATGCCTTCTCTGTTTGGCAAACGGGCAGCACCGACCGACCGCGAGGACTCGTCGCGTTATCTCCTCTGGACGTTAGAATGTGTGACTGTGGTAAATCCCATGATTGTCTTCACAGTGTCAAAATACAACCAGGGGGTTGCTTGGTGCAGTCGAGAAGGGTGATATGAAAGGGGCTGTGTGTCCACGCAGCGCCGGCTCAGGCCTCGATGGGGCTGGAGACCATGCTGTTCGGCGTATCTGGAAGCTGAGACGACATAGACGCTACTTCGCTGCCCGTCGAGTTCGAACCCGGTCCTCCCTCCGAGAAACTCACCTGCAGAGCACATTAAGCGAACCTTTAAAAGCACAGCTGAAACTTTTACACGTGCACACTAAAAGGCCTTGGATCACATCTACTCATGGGCAGGTCAGTGCTGCTGCTCAGGGACGCAGTTCAGCCTGTGTGTCAGCAAAGTTTCCAAAGGAAATCCGTCCGTCAACGTCACTGCAACCATCGACGTCATAATAATAATAATGATGATGATAATAATAATAATGATAATAGATTTTTAGTCTACTGCTCTACAATTGCGCGATAAAAGAAGCGGAACGAGGATGGCACGGTGTTCGCTTTTACAGGTATTTGAAAGTCTGTTAATTTGAGAGTAAACGGAACCAAACGGGAAAAACACAAAATGCTTTAATTTTATTTAGAAAGCTGGTTTACATCGTCCGGGTGCGCTGCACGTGTCTTTGCCGTGTGTGGCCGGTGTGGAGAACAAACACTGCTGGTCTTTCGGGTTACCCACAGCCTCGTGTCTGTGCGCTTAAGCGCATCTGACCATACTCCCTCGAAATTTTACATACTTGAAATAAACGTAGAAAACGTAGCGTCAGTGGTCATAGTGGTTATGTGTCCATGCTAATTCAATATTCTTCAACAGATTAAGAATTATATATAT
>NW_005187454.1:3299006-3301307 GCF_000239375.1 Pundamilia nyererei
AAGGGACCTAGCAGTGCTCGCAAACGACACACACTATTAAAAAAAAACAAAAAGTTGTTCAGAGCAGCTGCTGAATGTCCTCAAAAACTGAAATCACAGCACTTTTGATATCAGCAGTGTGTTAATGTCTGAGCGCGAACCAGGAAATCACGAACCAGTTGTTGGAAAGCAGGCTGGTCGATGTCGCTCTGCAGCGCGAAGTCGCTGAGCACCTTCCAGGGCGGCTGGTAGCTCTGCACCTCCACCGGGTTGGCTTGGATGCCTCCGTCGTGCCGCTCCGGGCTGGCTGCCACCATCGGGGTTCCCGTCATTCCCTGGATGTTCTGCAAGAAACGGAAGCATCCTGCTCAGCACCATGCACAGTTACTGGGAGAATTACACGCGAGGGGGTGCTGCCGTGTAAACTCACGTGCACGATTGCTCAATCAGCAGAACAATCAATCACATTATGTCCGTATTTCACATAAATATAGACGTGTGTGTGTGTGTGTGTGTGTGTGTGTGTGTGTGTGTGTGTGTGTGTGTGTGTGTGTGTGTGTGTGTGCGCATGCTTGACCCCGGGTGAGCTCGTGCACAGTCCTTCTTGCCTGTCACGGAACTTCTGATTTGAACTTGATGAATAAATCTGCTCTGAGGCCTTTCTGGGACTGACACCTTGATTAATGACGGAAGCAGCCTGCCGACCACGGTGCCACATCACGGGCCTCTTTGATACACGGGGTGTCAGTGGATCGTGTGTGATCGTGTGTGTGGGCTGGTGATCGCGTTAAGCACCTACCGTCTTGTCGCTGGACTGCTGCTGTTGTAGCTGCTTCATGAGTTGGCTTCTCTTCTTGTCTTTGCATCGCTTATTCTGGAACCAGACCCGGATCACTCGCGGGCTGAGGCCGGTCATCTCCACCAGCTGTTCCTTCATTAGAGCGTCGGGCCTCGGGTTGGCGTTGTAGCAGGTCCGCAGCGTGTGCAGCTGCTTCTCGTTCAGCACGGTCCGGACCCGGGTGGTCTTCTCGGGCTGTTTATGTACGTGAGGCCGCAGAGCGGGCTGACGGGCAGAGATTGGTTCTGCTGTGGAAAAAAGTGAAAAACATCCGATCAAATGAAACACGTAGACTCCAAACACGGACACGCGAGCGGACTCCCTTTAATTCCTCTCCACACACGTATGCTTCTTCCACAATTTTGTGAATTCTGAATCTCTTTCAGCATCTTGTAGAAATGTTTTTGACTTGGTAACATTAAAAAACGCGCGGCTGTGGTCCCTGAGCATCAGAGAACCCCAGAACTGCGCTTACACATCCAGAGAAAAGCTGGCCTTTGGAAAAGACGCTTTTTCGTTATTTAATTAGCTTCCGGTCTCATTCAATACTCGATTAATATGTGGAAGAACACTCTGACATATCGGAACCAAAGCCATTATTTGTTACAGCAGGAATGGAGCAGGCTGCCCAAAGCCATTAAAACATTGATAGGAATAACCAAAACTATGAGAAGGACCAGCAGCCGTGTTTACTGATCCCCTCCAACAAGAATAATTGGACTTTTTCGGACAGAAGCGCACCTCAGGCCTTTCTCTAATCCTCCCACAGTCTGCAGAAAACAAGTTACACCAGCCAAAAGCATGAGCAGACAACAGGTCCACTAAAATAAGGCCAACAAACCAAATATGACAGCAGAACAGTTCCACTCTCTGTGGCAGGAGGGACACGTTCCCCTCGATGGAAACGCGTTAAAAACAGATCAAACATGGGCAGTAAATCCCTATGATATCGCAGCCTGCGTTTGACAAATTTGAAGCACAAGAAACGAAATGTCTTTCATTTTTAAGGACTACAAAAATAAAAAAATACAGGAAACACCAAGTCAGCGTTGAACACACCGTGTGAGCTGAAGTGCCGGTCTGCAGCAGCAGCAGTCCTACCTGCCATCTGCAGCGGTCTGGCCGGGTGCAGGGGGCTCAGCGGGTCCCCGGGGCCCAGGCTGGCCCGTTCCACAACATCGTGGTCTGCTCGACAGAAGAGCCCGTCTTCTCGCAAAGCAAATTCGTCCCCCGGGATGAGCTGCCGACTGCAGGCCACGCAGCGGAAACACTCAATGTGGTAGACCTTGGAACGGGCCCTCATAACGAAGTCGTTCTTGCTGAAGCCGATGTTGCATTTAGCGCATTTAATCCCGTATAACCTGCGAGGCACACACATGCAGGGCTGGTCATTCACACGGCACACAGCTCGGCCACTACACACCGATGATAATAATAATAATAATAATAATAATAATAATAATAATAATAATAATAATAATAAT
>NW_005187454.1:3301389-3316139 GCF_000239375.1 Pundamilia nyererei
TTATTATTATTATTATTATTATTATTATTATTATTGCTGCTGCTGTTGTGATTATTATTATTACAAATATAATTAAATAAAACTATGAACTTGTAAATGAGCTTGGTGAAGTTGAACAGGAATTGTGACAGAGTGAGCTCTGCTGTCTGCACAGAAACGTCCTGCGGGTTCTCGCTCTGTGTGATTTTTCACACTTTGCTCCGGAGTATCCTGCGACCTTGAGTTGTGGTCTGGATGAATTATATTGTTCCAGAACGTTAAACCACGTCTTATCGCCGCATTACGAAATGCTGGCGCTACTTTCTACATAAGCTGCTGTATCAAGTAACTGTGATTCTGACACGTCAAATGAAATGTGCCCGGTGACAAAGGGACTCCAGGGAGAGTAAACGAGTCCGCATCATCTCAACTTGATCTTGTAAATATCAAAACAACATAATTCCAATTTTCGAGCTGCTCCAGTTCTTCGTCCCGTCCCGTCCCGGCCGTCCTACCTGATGTAGTCCCGTTTACAGTAAGTCTTTCCATCCCTGACGAAGCACGTGCAGGACTCGTCCAGGTACTGGCTGCACTCGGCACACTTGAGACAGGCGGCGTGCCATTCAAGGTCCGGAGAGACCCGCAAGATATACTGGTCGTGGATCTGGTTTCCGCAGCCCACGCACAAAGACACCAACCGCTTCTCTGGAAGGGCAACAACATAAGAACACATGAAACACTCTTTAGCACACCAATTATTATTATTATTATTATTATTATTATTATTATTATTATTATTATTATTATTATTATGATCATCAAGACTACTATATAGGAGGTAACACAGCTTTCATATAAATATATATAAATATATATAAATATATATAAATATATATAAATATATATATATATGCGTGTGTGTGTGTGCCGAGTTTAATAGGGGAAAGTCATATACTGTGTTTGCGGAGATCACCACGTAACCAAGTCAACTCTTAGTTCTGAAGAATTAAGTTCCAGCATGGATCCAACATCGAACACATGTCTTACTTTTCGGCGGGTCCCCCATGTCTCCCATGTCCACAAAGTAAGGCGACGTTAGGTCCACTGTCACAGCGGGCTGCGGAGCCTGGAAGCCTGGGTAAGTCCTCCGCTGCCGGGCTGCCGGACCAGGAGCTGCACTGTCCGGCTCGGATAGGGAGTGTGTGTACGTGTGTGTTTCCAGTGTGTGTGCAACTCTGACAAGCGACGGGGCTGACGTAGGACATCAGCACGTCATCTGCATGAGCAGCTGATTGGCTCTGCAGACCCTGACCAGCACACACACACACACACACACACACACACACACACACACACACACACACACACACACACACACACACACACTGGCACACTTATTGCTGCATATCAATTGTTTCTCAGCTTTGCTTTGCCCTCTTCTGATCTGTTCATTTTCTCTCATTTTATTCTAGTTTGCAGCAAAGCTGCTTATTGTTCATATAGCTAATCGTTACGGTATATTATTTCAGTAAAGGAAAGCCTCACATCACTGTTACCGTCTCTGTGATGGAACATATAGCAGGCCACAGCGAAAAATCGCCGGGCGCGCACTGTTGAATACGCTCATAGATTTAAAGCGATTATCAGTGTGCAGTTAGATCCACAATTATATTGCACCTCGTGGGAGATGTATTTAGAATATGTCTGTCTAACTGTCCGTGGGCTGTCTGTGCTGTTAACACAACTGTACGTGGGCGTAAACTTTCTTTTCTTTTAAATTCCTCGAAATGGGAAATTCAGAAAACAGCTGTGCGGCCAGCTTTTAGAAACAGAAAGCAATTCGAACTTGCACGTGAGAGTTCTTTACACAGACAAAAGTAACGTAACGAAAACTAACGAAAGATACGAGCAGACGCGTCCTGCTTCGGTGTTCAGCAGAAAGCCCGAAATCTGACAGGCCGGGACCCTCGAAGCCGCCCAGACACACACCAACACGCCCTCTTGTGTTAGTAAGTAACTACTAACACAGCGGGAGTGGACACATCACACCTGCAGCAGCCTCCACAACCACGCTAGAACCTGTCGTGGAAATGAATTGTGTCATGCTACCGTCAGACTAATGTAGTGGAGGGCCAATAACATTAAACATTTATTATTATTATTATTATTATTATTATTATTATTATTATTATTATTATTATTATTATTATTATTATTATTATTATTATTATTATTATCAAAACAAAAAAAGAAGAAATTCCCAAAATTGAAACGAGAGGAATTCTTCTCTTAGCTCTGTGGAGACATCATAAGACAGACTGATGATTGAGACAATCTACAGTTTAGCAAAAATGTCCAAATGCAAATACAAGAACAAATTAACACAAACAATTCGTTTTATTATGTGAAAGGACTGTTTTCAGATTTCCCTTCATTGTTCTCCATCACCATCATTAAGCCCAGAATGAGGGAATATTTTCTGGAAGAATTTTATTCCATCTCAAAAGCAGAGATCTAAAAACTTCTGTCAGTATGTGGTGGTGTCATGTTAAGGCCCAGCGCACCTTCCTGAGACACTGTGTGGTTTTTCCATTTATTTCCTGTCTGTGTACACGATGATCCTTATTTGTAACCTTTTAGTGTAAGTACAGGAAGTAACTAAGATTTTATTGTTTCCTGTTGCAATGCTAGTTTGTGTTATTTTTAATACACATGTGATCACTGTCTTTTCATTGTCCACTAAAAACAGAAAGCATTGATACAAAACATTTTGGATTTGCTGATACAATTATATTACGAGTGATTTATCTATGTCAAACTTATCAAAACAAGATTATATAAATCTGCTGATGCTTAACGATATAAACACACTTTTGGACGTGTAAATAGTCCTTCTCTTTAACTTTAAACAGAAAAAGCCTCTTTTAAAATTTCACTGTCAGGATATTATTTAGGCTGAAATGTGTCTCTATGGGTGAGCACGCATGCAAAGAATAGTTGCTGATTTTAGCCCCACAGTCAATAGAGTAGACTGTGTAATATAATTGTAATATTAGTTGTAAAATCAAATTTTCCATGTGATATATTAGTGATGATGTAAGGAAAAGCAGACTAAAACTGTGTTATTCTTATGTGATTAAGACAATAGACTGAGGTATTATTTCTCCCTCTCTTTGTCCTGTTGTCCCTCCTCACCCAGCCGGTCGGGGCAGACGTGCCCCTCTCTGAGCCTAATTCTGTTGAAAGGGAGTTTTTCCTTCCCACTGTCGCCAAAGTGCTTGCTCACAGGGGGTTGTCTGGGTGTTAGGGTCTGTATTACTGTACACCTTACACTGAGGTGATGGTTGTTGTGATTTGCAAATAAAATAGAATTAAATTAAAATGCGGGTGTGAAAAATCCAGCCTCACCAAACTTTCTAAATAAAAACTTGGTTTTCATCACTTTATCTGGATGAACCTTTACATGAAACATCCACAAGTTTGTCTTTGATGATAATATTAAGGCAATAGGAGGCTAGCTTTGGCCTGACTGATTTGTCCTCCTATCTGACAGTTTTCTTCAGCTTCTTTCAGAAACTCTGAATCATATCTGTCAAGTCCTTCACCTTCATCTCAACCCTGACGAGAACATTTCAGCAGACAGTCACGAGTGTGGGCTGTGGATGCTGTCTGTACTGTCCAGTGGCAAGAGGAGATCTACCTCCCCTGGGTGCCCCCTTGTGCCCCACAGACCATATGGCTTGGCCTGGCCCTCTAGATGGTGTGCTGGTCCATGGACCACCTGAGGCAGCAGGAGCTCTTATAATCACTGGAGACAAGGGCCACTTGACACCAGGCTGACAGATGGTGCTGCAGCACTGCTGCCCTGGACTACTGCTGCTGCTGTGTGTGTGTTCAGATTGAGAGGCACAATAAGGGTGATGATGTGTCAGGGGTGGTTAAACATGATGGTGGCAGCCCATCTTCTTTTGTCTCTAGGGCAGCCATAGCCGCGGGCCATGACTGCAGGCAAATTTCATCACATATAAGGAGCAGAGCCTAAACGACAGAGCAGCTCCACGCTGCCGCGCAACATCCAGGAATAGTATCTGTTTCCACTGTTGCAGTTACAGAAAAACAGGAACTACTGTTGGTCAGGCAACTCTGG
Organism: Pundamilia nyererei; assembly: GCF_000239375.1. Lineage (NCBI taxonomy): Eukaryota > Metazoa > Chordata > Actinopteri > Cichliformes > Cichlidae > Pundamilia > Pundamilia nyererei. Next base: position 3,305,516 of record NW_005187454.1, read on the forward strand.
AGTTCCAAGAAGGAATGTTACACACGTTCCCACTGAATGTAAGATGTTATTATTTGTTATGAATGATATTATTTCGATTTTTGTGTGGAAAAAATCCAAATAATATACGACTGTCCTTCAGTTCACTTGTATGCTGTAATCAGAGCTTATAGTTGCTTTTAATGTTAACTTCTCCAATCCCACCACCAGAAGTATAAATGCTGCAATGAATGCAAAATTCAAAATTGAATGTGGTGTCATGTGTAAAGCTGTAGCAACTACAGTACGTCAGTAATACACTGGGCCACAGTTTAGCCTTCAACATGGAGACAACATGGAGATTCTACAGTATATCGTACAGCACAAGATGACATACAAATACTCGCTTTTTCTTAATATTAAATCACTAAAATCTTTAAAAATTAAATCTTTTGCTTGTATTTTTCAGTTAAAACACCCTGTGCCCAGGCTTAACTCACAGCAGCCCTCCTTATTTCTTTTTCTTAGTTATTGTAAAGATGATCTTTTTAGTAGATTTTATTCATTCTTGTTTACATGTATTTAAAATGCTATAGGAATAAAGATAATTATTAATGTTGTTTCCCTTTAGTTGCATGTTACCTGCTCCTTCCATGGAAAAATTATACCTGCTACACCATAAAAAACAACACATAAAATCTACACAATAATTTGAGGTAACAGTTTGTACTTATTTTAAATGAGTGAAAAATTGCACTCATTTGGACTATTTGGATACATTTTACTACACATTTCTAGTAAATAGCAATAGGAAATACAGGGTTTAAAATACTAAAAGAAATAAGGTCCCTATAATAATTACTCATTGAAACTGATCATTCTAACTCTTCTTTGCAAGTAGACAATAGTTAATCTAATTAATATTTATTTATTGCTGATCTGTTCAGCTAATTAACCTCCATTATTCAAGGAAATGCAGCTTCACACACCAGACGATGACTATGTCAAAGTTTTTAATCCGTAAAATGATCCAAAAACATAAAATTATTTTATTTGCTCTGTAAAGGGTGAAGGTGTATGCAACACTTCCACAGTGGATTTGAAGACTTTCTTTCCCCCTCAAACAGTCTTAATACCATTAATGACTTCCTCCCCTCACCCAGCCGCTCACAGCAGATGGCCGCCCCCCCCCCCTGAGCCCGCTTCTCTTGGAGATTTTTTCCCATTAAAAGATTTTTTTTCCAACTGTTGCCAAAGCGCTCACTCGCAGAGGTCATATGATGGTTGGGGTTTTCTCTGTTTTCTTGTAGGGTCTTTCCCTTACAGTATTAACCGCCTTCAGAGAACTTTTGTTGTTATTTGCTGTATAAATAAAATTGAATTCAGTGTGCTACTTTGAAGAACTGGATCACAAAACAGTTCTGTCATAAACAAAATGACCTTTGGGGTAGGTGAAAGGACAGAAGGCAAGAAGGAGGTGAAGGGAACGGAGGAAAGGAGAGGAGATAGAAGGAGAGATAGGAGAGATGATAACTCTCTCTGTCTGTAGAGATGAAACCTTTTTATAATTATTCATTTAACTGTTTCAACTCCATTAGGGTTAGGAAGCACAAATGCTGCAATGAGAGATTAAAAAACAACAGTAAGTCCAGATGTGCAAATTGATTGAACAGCAAAGTAGAAGTGCAATGATTACTCTCCTAGACTAATCACAAAAATCATTTTCCCCACATATACACGATATTTAGTTTAGTTCCTGAAGGAGAAAAAAATCGCTTATTTTAAAACCCAGAATCAGAGTTCTTAGACTCTTTTACATTTATGCCGATGAATTGAATATAAGAATTGTTGACAATGGAGAATCAGTTATTTGATAGATTGTTGCACCTCTACAATAATGAATACCTTTCTCTGGAACTGGATGACAAAAGAAAACCAAAATACAAGACACAGCATACTCGCAGGTCGAGCCGAAGGGTGGATTCAAGGAGTGAACTCGGAAACATGAGTTTGAAGTGACTTTATTTACAGCATCTAAACAAATCTGAAAATGAAGGGAAAAGGGTATTAGCATTTTAGAGTGAATGAGAGAAATGAGTGAGACGCACAAAATAATTGTAGCACTTACCTGTCACACTGGTACGAGGAGACAGGGGCTGGCAGCTGCAGCACACATCAGAGGGGCTGCAGAGCTTGGGTGAAGCACATCACCCGAATGGCTGAGGTGGGGAGCGGTGAAGAACAGGCGCTGGAGATCACACACAGACAGGTTAAAAAGAGGCTCAGAATAAAGACAGTAGCTAATTGAGGAAACCAGGTGTTACCACAGAGATAGTACAATCTGCCAGAGAATGGGTGCGCCAACTGCAGCTTTAGAAACACCAACCTGATGAAGGCAATGCTGGGAGAGGGCCTCAGCTCTACCAGGGACACACTGACTCACAGAGGAAAACACAGAACAGCAACAACCAGCCCAGTGCTGATTTCCTCAATGGGAAATGGTCCCAAGTAGCACGGGGCCAGTTTCTTTGACATGCACTAGAGAGGAATGTCCGCAGAGGATAACCAAACCTTCTCACGTAACCGCATACTGTGGCGCTGGAGACCTCCTCTGGTCAGCAACCCAGTGGTTTATTCCACTGCACGCAGGAAGGCAGCCTTTGTCTCCAGATTCTTTGGCAGGAGATGTTGCACCGACAGCTACCTCTGTCTCCTGCAGGGAGAGAAGTGGGCGCTGGTACCCTTAAGAGGCCTTGAAAGGGGACAATCGTTTTGAGGAGGTGAGAGTGTTATGTGCATATTCTATTTACACCAAGAAGCAGGGTTAGAAGAGATGACGCTGACTCCAGTTCTTGATTTGTCTGTTCAGTTTGACCATTAGATTGAGGATGATAACCAGATAACCATGGAAAGCCTTAAAAAGCTTTTTGTACTGCAGCCCACGAGCTGCAGGCCTTGATACAAAACAACACCAAAGGGTAAACCATGCCAAGCCAGTGAGGTCCACTGTGATGTGTGACCCCGGCTGAACAGGGATTGCTAATCAGAGTCCTGAAGGTGGCTGATGATGGCTCTTGCCGTGCGCACAGGTGTCATAGGGTGGTATACATATTCGCTGGTGTCTTTTTCTAGAGAGGGCCACCAAAAGGTGCGCTTGAGTAATGAGATGGTGCAGCTTACCACGGGATGGCAGGCGAAACGTGAGGCATGGGTATATTGCAGGACCTGGGAGCAAACAGATGAGGGAACAAACAGTGGGTTGGGCAGCCCAATTCAAGGGTGATTAGGCAGAGAGATTCTTCAAACAATAAATGGTCGTTCAGCCTCTTCCAGCCAGTGTTGGTGTTCCTCTAAAGCTGAAGCATCCACCTACACACGACCGGTGCTGAACTGAACCTGGTTTTGAGCTCCTTAAAGGCTTGAACTGCTTCCATGGACCACAAAAACTCCCTGGAAGGTGAGGCGAGTTTAGTTAGAGGTGCAGCAATGCGACTGTAGCCTTTGATGAAATGGCAACAGAAGGTAGCAAAACCAAGAAATCTCTGTAATTGCTTGGAGAAAGTAGGCCACTCTGGCTCTGTCTTCATCAATCCACTTTCAATTGAATAAAGCAGAAATGTCATTAAGTGGTGTGAAACTTACACTTCTCTGCTTTCACAAACAGTTTGTTTTCCAGTAGATACTAGAGCACCAGGCGCACATGATTAGTATGTTCAGCTCGGGTCTTCGAGAAAATTAGAACATCTACACAGACAAAAACGAACAGATTCAAAGAGTCTCTTAAAGCATCATTAACAAGTGTCTGGAAAATGGCGGGTGCATCTGTCAGCCCGAGGGGCATCAACAGGTACTCATAGTGACCTATGGGAGTGTTGAACACAGCCTTCCACTCAGTGCCTTGTCTCATTCTTAATAGATGATAGGCATTTTGCAGATCTAATCTAGTGAAAAGGCTCAAAAGCAGAGGACATTAGCAGAACCCCGTAGTCAATGCATGATTCAGCATGATCTACAAAAAATAAGCCAGTGCATACTGGAGAAGATGATAGTCTTATTATCCCCACCTCTAAGTGTTTGTTGAGGGGAGTGAGGCCCCGGGGAGGAGATCAACGGCGCAGTTTCATTGGGATGGTGAGGTGGAAGTGACAGTGCTTGATGCTTACTGAAAACCTCATTGAGGACATGGACCAAGGGGACAAGAGAGAGACATGGAGGTTTAGGTGATGGAGCTGGGGTCGCAGCAGGAGCTGAAAGCAATGCAGAGCTGCACCTGCCCATGTTCATCATGCTCCCTAACGAGCGAAGGCAGAGTCTGCAGGCTCCATAATTTAGCCAGATTGTTCAGTCAGGTCGAGCCAAAGGGTCGACTCGAGGCACGGACTCACAAACACAAGTGTGAAGTGAATGCAGACTTTATTTGCAGTGGTCGTGTATTAAAACAGACAGAGATGACACAGACTTCTCTGGGAAAATCTGAAAGGGAAAGGGGGATTCGTTTTTAGAGAGATTGTGGGAATGAATGAGACGCACAAAGGAATTGTAGCACTTACTTGTCACACTGGTACTGGTACACACCTTATTATCAATAAAGACAAAGAAAGACACGAGCAGTGAGCACAAGCCAGCTCCTGACTAACCATTAGCTTTGTTTCACCCCACAGGGAGCTGTGCCTCACTCTGTTTCCCTTGAATAAAATGGTGGAAATACAGCTGAGTAGTACTTCTCAGTGCCTGCGTGATGACGACCTGGACCATCTTCTCACCATTATGAACCTTACACAGCTTTGAGCTAGCAGCAACTACTGAGCTCCTACCATATTAAGTAAGCTTCAGTTTTAAAAAATCAGCACCGGCTCTGGGACAGTGGCTGACTGACACAGAAAGGCCAGATACTGAGCCTCACTATATCGATCGGTCATGATATTGGATTTTACGGTTTTGTTTTGTTGTTTCTTGAACACAGCCTGCTGGTCCCTTGTTGCTGCACAGACCCAGTGTTCACAATCGTAACAAGCTGGCTCTGACAGTGATAGCTCTATTTCCATCATGTTGTAAGAATGAAACCTTGGGGGGTATCCAGGTGTCTCCTCCAAGGAAACTGTTGTGATATGACTGAACTCTTCTTTAGTCTAGTAAATAAGGAAAAGGACAACGGGAGGAACTGTCCAAGATAGACATCAGTGGACAGAGTTCTTGATGGTAAGGAAAAAACCTTACCTGAGCATCCCTGAATAGTGCAGGCCACCTTTCTTGGAGAACCCTGACCAATAAGCTGTAGGTCTCCAAGTTCACTCTTCAGCTTGAGAACATTTTGAACAGTTCGTCTGCAGTTTTCTCTGTGTTTGTTCACTTCCTAGTTCAAGCCTCTCCGAGGCTTATTCTTGTCCTTGTTTTCCCCATGACCATGTGAAGGAAGATACTTTACATTTGGCTTTTTTACATTTTGGCTGGGCATACATCAACATCAGCAAGAGCAATCAGGATGGAGACAGGACAGGACTAACTTTGAGCGAGATAACCATGCCATAATCTCTTATGTTTCAATTAGTTCAATCTCTGTAATGGGTGAAGTTGCAGACTTTACAAAGCTAGTTCATTTGCACTGAGGTAACAATGGTATTATGGGGTCCATGTACATGTATTTCCCTTTCTTTTGAAAACATCCACTTCCAGTGTTGCAGGCAATTTCCACCACTGGTTGGTAGTGCAAGGCAGTATGTCTTAGAAAACAGAAGCCGCTTCACCCCTGATCAGCTGTGCACAGTGTTAGACCTCTGCTTTACCACCGCAGGGTTTCTACAGACGTACTCATGGCTGTGCCATGGGCTCCCCCGTGTCACCTATTGTAGCAACCTTTACACTGAGGAAGTGGAAAGGAAGGCTCTTGGCTCTGTTAAAGGAAGAGTACCCAGCCACTGGTACAGATATGTAGACGACACCTGGGTCAAAATCAAGACACAAGAAGTGGAATCCTTCACTGCGCACATTAAGTAAGTGGATAAAAACAAGTTCACCAGAGGAGACACAAAAGACAACTGTTTGCCTTTCCTGGACTGTGCTGTGCACATTGAGGAGAACGGCAAACTCAAAGTCGAAGTTTACCGGAAGCCCACACACGGACCAGTACCTCCTCTTTGACTCCCATCACCCTCTGGAACACAAACTTGGAGTAATCAGGACCCTACACCACCGGGCAGAACATGTTCCCTCTAAGCCTGAAGGGAAAAAGAAGGAACACACACATGTAAAGGAAGCACTCAAAACGTGCGGCTATCCTAAATGGACGTTCTTAAAGTCAGCAAAGAGGCACAGAAAAGAAGATCAGACACCAGCGAGGGAGGATAAGAAGGACAAACAGAACAACACTGTCGTCTCTTATGTAGCAGGTTTATCAGAGAAACTTTGAGAGTTTTCTCCAAGCACGACATCCCAGTTTACTTCAGACCCAGCAACACACTCAGACACAAACTGGTTCATCCCAAACACAAACTTAACAATGCAATGTAGCTGTGCAGTGCTGCAAGGAATGCCCAGACCTCTACATAGGAGAAACCAAACAGCCACTTCACAAGCGCATGGCACAACATAGAAGAGCCACCTCCACAGGACATAACTCGGCTGTCCACCTGCATCTAAAGGTCACAGGTCACTCTTTGAGCATGTCAATGTTGACATGTTGGACAGAGAAGACAGATGGTTTGAAAGAGGAGTAAGAGAAGCCATTTATGTCCACTGTGAGCGACCATCTTTGAACAGAGGGCGGGGCTTATGACACCAACTGTCTGCCATCTATAATCCAGACACCTTAACACCCACTCACACCCTGGGATATCTGATCTCAGTAAGTCACATCATAGGGTGGGGTTAGGTCTTACAGTGGGTCCACCTGAAACCTTGGCTGATTGTGACTCGTGCCTTGGCTCGTGTGATGAGGCAGAGGATCAATACTAGGTCCATGATGGGGACACTCCCAGTAGGGCTTACAAATCTGAGACTCTCCACTAATTAAACTTACAACTGAAGAAGCTTCTTGGATGAAACATCTTCACAAAAGTCAAAGAGGTCCAGACTCTTTTCTTTCCACCTCACCCTCATGGATGAGTGAGCCATCCCCCCCATCCCCATACTCTGCTTCCTCTAAGGATATTGCAACTGTGAATTAATTAGATTAATTAATTAGACCCTTAAGTATTCCTTCCTTTGCCCGACTACGTCCTCATTTGAAGTCAGCAGCACTCCCCACTCTGCACAATGTGAGCAATGCTTCTTCCTCCTAATTCACCTGACATTTTGGCAGAATCTCATCAAGGCCAAGCAAAAACTCTGTCATGGTCCTCCTGTCCTCCCTGGCTTCCACTAAGGTTTGTTTTCTCTCTCTCCCTCTTACTATCTGTCATTGTTTGCTTTTGTCTGTAGCTCGCTTTCTCGTCTCTGAACTCTAACATTGTTTCTCCTTCCCATGTACAGACCTTCCCTGGATTTCCCTCCTGGATGATGAGCCTGCCTGACTGTGAGTGCTTCTGAGGGAAGAGTGTTGGATATCAGATGTCTGTTTCTCCATCCCTGGATCCCTGGATCCCTATTCACATTGACTGTGATTCTCGAGTCCTGCATTTGAGTCCAGTTCAGTGTACATGACAAAGTCTTATTTCATAATTTCACTGAAATCCTCCCGTACCTGATTTCTTGCTTTAGCTCCTGCCATAACCACACTCAAGCCTTCTGGTACCTGCCAGTTCCCCCCGAGTCACAGCAGTGTTTCTTCAGCTTGACAGCATCCTTCGACCACCAGCTAGTTCTGGTCACAAGCTGGCAGATACTCACTCTGTGTTTGTGAGTCCCCTGAGAAAGAATGTTTACTTACCTAAGTCTGCTGTGTTCAGAGGCTACACGGAGACAAACTGCTGAGCAAATACAGCTGGATTCAGAGGAGTCAGATTTGTGGAGTGGATTACCTGTCTGCCCCAATAGCACTGATGTGTTGTTCACGAATGAGCCTGCTCTTTGTGGTGAATAAAAGTTGACCCCATTGGGCAGAGCCACATGCAAAGACTCCATGTAGTCAGGTGTGGCAGTCATGTACAAAGACAGACTAGGATCATATTATTATGTGAGAAAACCAAGAGATTCAGAAGACAGTAAGTGTAGTGGTACAAGCCACTGGCTCTCTCTACAGAGAGAAAAGGGGCCTGGTTTAAATGCAAGAAACAAGTGAAGAAATAAGAGAAAATGGAAAGTAGCAGCAACAAGCTGCATTTCAGCGATCCAGGTGACAGCAAAGCTGAGTGCAGAATTTGTAAAATGAAGATCTGCCTTATTTTCAGTCATTTTCCATGGTGGAGGGCAAAAGACTGTTTTGTCCAGGCCTCAAAGCCATTTATTTTCTCCCTATTAAACGCATGAAAATAAATATCGTACAAAAACACTGAATAAAATCTAGTTTCCAACACATAAAGAATTCATCATTGCTAAATTAGGCTAAAATAGAAAGCTCCAAATGAAGAACCATTTAGAGGTGTAAAAGCCAACTCTGAGCCAAAGGAGCCAAATCACTGAAAGCAGACGGATCTCCCATCAACAACACACCGGAGCTCCTGTCTACAAAAAGACTTTCTGCCTGTAATAAACAGCCTATAACTTCTGTATCCAGAATTCCCAACCTGCATGACAAGTTGTCTCAGTGTTCCCATCCTAACTGTCCTGTTGGCTTTATTAACACTGAAGCAGCTGAAACTGAGTAACAGCCCCTCTGCTAACTAACCAGATCAACATGTTTAAATATTGTAGTCTTTACAATATAAAGCACCTCCAGACAACTGTTGTCGTGATTTTGGCACTATATAAATAAAATTGAATGTAATTGAATCATACTCTGATTAAAAACTGTTACTTCTTTTGAGCAGTGTGTTTATTTCTAAGATGCTCTCTAGATTTTTACTACTACTGTATCTGTATATAGACATTTCGTTATAATTCTTGCATGCATGCACTACTGCAGTACTGACAAAGTCTTCTACTGACAAAGACCCCATAAAATGATACTGTGCCAATAAATAACTGGGCTCTCAAAGTGTGTGCTTGTGTTTCCAGGAGATTCCATAAATAAACTGGGAGAGCTTTCCTGTGGAACGAGCTCCGAGTTTGGATTTAGAAGGGAGATGTTCTTTTTACTTTCAGGCTTTAAACTTTCTTTTTTCATAAAGCCTATAGTTAGGGCTTAAACAGGTGATCCTCCTGTAGACACACACCAGTGTTTCTGTGGTGCTACTACATTTAATGCTAACTTGCTGTCAGTGTCCTGGATGCTGTGATTTTTCCTGTTCACGGCCTGCTTTCCCTGCTTTTCTTCTGTCTTCTGTCCCCGCGTCCTTTAACCAATCATGATAGAGGACCTTCCCCGTGTGAGGTCCTGTCAGGGGTCTCTCCCTGTTGTAGATGACTTGCTCCACCTCTTGAGCTAAAGCCACCCTGACCACGGCATACTGGGATACTGAGTTACTGGGTGATAAGAGGACATCTGGGCTTCTTAATAATGGAAGCAACCATGCTCGTGAGCACTTTGAGTTCCTCAAGATGTATCAGTCCGTCCCAGAACATGGATATAATGCCCTACAATCCACTCTGAGACCCTGTATAGACATTTTGAGCCATTCTGAAATATGTTCAGTGAATTAAGTTAGGTACAGGTGGGCTCCAACACATAAAAGCATCAGGTACCACTCTTTGATTTTAATGTACCAGGGCTTGTTTTCAACTGCCATATAAATAGTTTTTAATTTAAATATTTCATGTTTTGATCAAAGATATTCCATCCTCTGTCTTTGGTGCCACTCTGCCCTCCTTTCCTCTTTCTCACCCTCCTCACTCTTCCCTCCATCTTCTGGTGTTCCTGTGAGAATACCAGAACAAACGCTGTGTTTGCTCCAAGCAAGACTGCCTGCAAGCCTGGCTCTCAGTCACCTGGTGCCAGGTTTTCATTCAACACACCTGTTTAACCGATTAATCTGTTTATTTTTATTCATTCATTTGTATACTTGTATTAGCTTCCCAAGTCTATGTTTGAGTCTTTCTGTTGTGATTAAATTTGACAAAAATATCTTTAAAATAGGGACCAGACAAAGAGCGATTTAGAAGACCCTTATGAAGAAAACATCGAGAGAACAGTTTACCCTGCCCGGGATAGGGCCTGGAGCCAGGCATAGGCATGGGCCCATCCTCCCGTAGGCCCACCACCCGCAGGAGGCGCCATAGGGGTCGGGTGCATTGTGTGCCGGGTGGCAGCCAGGAGCGGAGGCCCTGACGGACTGATCCCCGGCTGCCAAGACTGGCAATCGGGACATGAAATGTCACCTCTCTGGTGGGGAAGGAGCCTGAGTTAGTGCGTGAGGTTGAGAGGTACCGGCTAGATATAGTCGGGCTCACCTCTACGCATGGCTTGGGCTCTGGAACCAGTCTCCTGGAGAGGGGCTGGACTCTGTCTCAGTCTGGAGTTGCCCCTGGAGTAGGGCTGAACGATTATGGAAAATAATCTAATTGCGATTTTTTGCCCCAATATTGCGATTGCGATGCGATATGCGATTATTTTTTAAGGTCTTTGTCTTCTGTATTATTAAACAAAGACAAGCAATACATCATATAGTATGGCCAATACTATATTACATTAATT
>NW_005187454.1:3340347-3348142 GCF_000239375.1 Pundamilia nyererei
GGTTGGTCTTCAGGGTTTCTACTCCACGGCCGTATTTCATACGGGTCCACATTTCCAATGCACGCTATTTTCTGCAAGTACCGCTGCTTCGCCTCTGGACGCAATCGGTCTCTATACAGTCCATTCTCTTTTGAGCTGCTTTTAAGCATCTTGTAATCGTCGTTCCAACACAGTATGTTTGTTTTGATTCGTAGACCCCGAAAATGGTGCCGTGCTCCCACAATGCATTGCGGCGTGACGTCAACTCCAAAGCCCTATACCTACAGCGCGCTCTAATCTGGGGTGTCCAACTCCAGGCCTCAAGTTCCAGTGTCCTGCAGGTGTCCTTGATCCAGCACAGCTGATTCAAATGGTTAAATGATCTCCTCAATAAAGGTGTCCAAATTCATAGGCTCTATCCTCCTGAGGACCCGGCCTTCGCCGTCTATGTGGGCCGTGTCTGCCAAAGACCGGGTAGGCCCGAAGTGCAAGCCTTTAGATTTGCGTCACCAACTGTCTCGGTGGAGTTTACAAAACTCAGCTCCTTGCAATCTAAAATATAACAGGACACTGGCTTAATTCTTGACCATCTCACACTTTTGTTTAATCAGTTTTCTGTTTGATGTTTATTCAGCTGTGTAAAAACTATAACTTTAATGTCAGCCAAACCGATTTACTCAGGAACAAATCAAACACTGAAAAAGCCAAACAATAACATTTTTAAGTTATCTAAGTGACTTATATATCATGTTTAACCTGAGTGATATCATGTTTAAAGACCGCGGCGGGTTTGAAAACGATGTGCTGGGAGTTCGCTTTTATCGCCCCGGCTAGCTATCGAGCTGGTGGGTAACAGACGTTTCTGTCAGAGCACTTTTCCAAATATGTAATGTCTTGATAAATCGAGCAGATATTTGAAATTTACACAGCTACATTTTTGCCTGAAAATATCTAAAAAGTTTCTTTTGTGACCCAGAAAGAGTAATAAGAGTAATAGTAAAACTTAGTAGCGGGCGCCATTGTTGGAAAGTGGAATTGGCTGGGCCGCGCTATTAATTCTGGGATACACCCGACCCATCCTTCAAATTCGGGGAAAAGTAGGCCGCATTTGTCCGCCGCATTTGTCGGAGTCTACGAATTTGGACAGCCTTTGGCACATCGCTGTGACGTAATCGGTCTACAAATGCGGCCTCAGGATGATGCAGCCCAGGAATTTGGACACCCCCAACATGTCCTGAAGTTCAACAGAGGCCTGGTAACGAACTAATTGTGGGATTCAGGTGTGTTGACCCAGGGTGAGATCTAAAACCTGGCAGTATGGAACGCACGATCTAGTTGTGTCGGTGTTGTTCCCACATCATCATAATAAATGTCGTTCCAGGTTCAACATTGCAAGTGATCAATCACATTGTTGTGACGTCATACTTTTGCGACTTCGGGAAAAAAAGCCTTAAAAAAATCGACTTAACTTGCGAGAAACCGCCTCTGTCCGCCGATCCAGCAATTTGGCAGGACAAGCACAGAGATGAGTCCACTGTCAGAGGCCATAAGAAGATCATTTGTAACCTTCACTAAAGCTGTTTCTGTGCTGTGATGAGCTCTGAAACCTGACTGAAACTCTTCAAATAAGCCTCTGCAGATGATCTGTTAGCTGTTTGACAACTACTCTTTCAAGGATGTTTGATATAAAGGAAGGTTGGAGATTGGCCTATAATTAGCTAAGACTGCTGGGTCTAGAGATGCTTTTGAGTAAAGGTTTAACTACAGCCAGCTTGAAGGCCTGTGGTACATAGCTGATTTTTGTATTAATTTCCCTGGAACACTCTCTCACAGTCTGTCTAAAACCTAAAAGAGAATTATGGATTTGATCAACTGGTCTCTGAATGCTATTGACACCCTTTAACGAGAAGTCTGGGCTCGGGAGAACCCGAGAGCCCTGGAGGGACTTTCCCTGCCGGTTACACGATGGACGGGTGGCAGAGGATCGTGTGCCTGGCGGGACTGTCGATCGAGGACGCTGAAGATATCTACCTATTCGGAACCATGATAACAGGGTTCTTGCTGATCGGAGCTGGCTTGGCCCTGGCTTATCGGAGAATTAAGAAAGCGGAACCAGCTGTTCAAACCCCCACAAGGCTGCCCGCTGGGATTGGAACGACAGGTGCGACTTCTCAGAAAGGGCTCACTGAAGGCAGCATGGTTAAGAGCTTGGAGGCGCTTACGACTGCAGTGAATGCGCAGAATAACACCTTTGAGCGTATGTATGTTGGATTACATCAGGAAAGAATCAACTCAGAACAACATCTCTGGGCGGAAGCTACATCTCGGATCAGTTGGCTGCGGTCGTGAGGTCTCAGAATCTGCTATGTGAGCAAAAAGAGTAACAAGACTACAGAATCGATGGCTAATAACATCACGGAGAAACTCGCAGCTATTAACGGGAGATTGAGAGATCAGTGTCGGAGTGTTAAAAACAGCTTGAAATTCTCATGAGTTGTTTGCGAAAGAAAAATTACCATCATAATGCGGCTACCCCTTCGCCGCCAGCTGTGGGCTCAAGGCCGGAGCTGAACAACACCACCCTGATAACGAATGTGTTGAGTCTGTTCCTTCCCATTCCCTACAAGGCCACCTGGGTTGGCTGGAAGACTGTTTACTTAGCCTGGCAGGGCGAAGGACACTGTCTCAGCTCAACTATGGACACGCACACACATACATATACTGATACTGATAAGCACTCACTGACACATCACCCTCCCTATCCAACGCCACCTCCAACGCCACCTCCAACGCTTACCTCCCCTCTGATGTGGACATCGGGTCAGCTGGAGGTGCAGTCGAAGATTGCAGCAGTCCCAGATGAGATGCACACACTGGAGCTCTTTCCCATGTTGCTGTCTGTGTTTATTGTGCTGTGGTGTGTTGATATCTGTGCATTCCTGTATTATCCTTTTGTGTTGCACATTTCGATGTTTTTTTTCCTCGCTACCTAGCCTGACCTGTCTCCCCAATGTGATGTTTGTATTGTATGTAAGGTCGGCAAGGTCTGTCATCTCGGTTGTGGGCAAAAGACCTGCAACTGACAAATAAAGGCTATCTCATCTCATCATTATTAGAGATAGGTTGATCATATTTAACAGTTAGGCATTAATTAATGGAACTTAAGGATTTTTGAAGCTAAATTAAGATCTTCTTTATATTATAGTACTTTTGATTTGTGGCTTTTTTTTTCAGAGGAGCTACAGTATCCAGGGTCATACGCAGTGAAGATGTATGACTGTTACCAGGATAACCAATCTCTGGGAGTAGAGATCAGGTAGTTGGCACATGGCACTGATGAAGATAATAGTGGAGTAATTATAGTCTTACACTTAGTTACAGCACTTTCAGAAAGACATCTACTTTAATGAATTGTATTCCACATACTGCTGTTTAATCTAATATTTTCATTTCCTCTTCACCATCACGCAGGCATCCTATTTTCGAAGCTGCTTGGAATAATCTACCGAGTGCTAATAGTGACTGCATTACCTTAGGCTACACTGACTACAGGAGCCTGACTAGCTACAGGTTTTTCAAGGGTGCAAAGCCAGGCCTCCATCGTTGTTACTCAAGGAGGCCGAGGAGTAACTAAACATCTGACACACTGAGCAGGAAAGTGCAGCAGGGACAGGTGAAGAGGCCATGCTACTAGAGAGTTGGCTATGAGCTAAGCTAAGGTAGCAAATCCCTAATGACACAGTGAATGAATACTGTCAATATAATTAGCAAGTGAATCAACCGAGAGTGTGCTTTGTGTAAAGCACTTGAAAATTTTGTGAATGAAATAAGAAGCCTTTATTTTAACTGGCTACACAGATAAGCTACACAAAAACACCACAGTGCACTGTAACAGGAACAGGAAGTGATACCAGCACCAAGTGAGTGTGAGTGACATCAAGACAAGAAAGCTCCTTACCATACATGGAGGCTTTCACCCTAGGTCCAGAGCCCTGAGACTGTGTGTTAAGCAGAAAGAAAGTGGCTGAGGACTGGTAAGTGTCAGAACCCCTATGATCTTAGATCAAAATCTATGAGTGTGTCAGGGAGATGGCCACAATCAATCATGTGCTTAGTGAAAGCCTCAGGCAACAGAAACCCGGCAAAGAAGAGGAGCCATCATGGTTCCTGTATGGCATGTATCACTGGTAGATAGAAAAGCGGTTGATATTGAAAAATCCAATCAGTTGCTAGACAAAGCTGGACTGTAAAACAGCACAGAGGCGCTAATCATGATAGCACAGGAACAAGCTCTAAGCAGAAGATCTATTGAGGCTGGGGTCTACTGCACCAGGGAAGACCCCAGGTTCAGGCTGTGCAAAGATGCCCCAGAGACAATCCAGCACCTAACAGTAGGTTGACAGATGCTAGCATTGATCTCCATAACCAAGTGGTTAGCATAATATACAGGAACATCTGTGCCGAGTATGATCTGGAGGTCCTGAGGTGAAAATGGGATATGACTCCTGCGTTGGTTGAGGACGACCAAGCTAAGATCCTGTGGGATTTCCAGATATAGACGGACAAACTGGTGATGGTTAACCAATCGGACAAGCAGAGGAAGATGGCCATAGAGAGTGATATAGCTATACCAACTGATAGCAACATCAGGAAGAAGGATCACGATAAACTCGAGAAATACCAAGTGGTGCGAGAGGAACTCGAGAAGATGTGGAAGGTGAAGGTAACAGTGGTCCCCGTGGTAATCAGGGTGCTCAGGGCAGTGACCCCCACACTGGCCGAGTTGCTCCAGCAGATCTCAGGAACAACAGCCTTCTCTGTCCAGAAGAGCAAACACAGTCCTGGGAACAGCAATGATACAGGATACTCGAGCTCCCAGGACTCGGGTAGAGTACCTGAGTTTGAAGGATAAAAGACCACCATGTGGTATAGCTACAGGCATCCAGTTTCCAGTCTACTTCATCCCAGAGGCATTCTCTTGGATTAAGGTAAGGATTCTGTGCAAGCCAGTCAAGTTTTTCCATACAAAATTCACTCATCCATGTCTTTATGCACTGGTGTGCCTTTGTGTTGGAACAGGAAGGGGTTATCCCCAAACTGTACCCACAAAGTTTAGACAAGGAAATTGCCCAAAATGTCTTGGTACGCTGAAGCCCTAAGAGTTCCTTTCACATAGAATTAAGGAGCCGAGCCCAGGCACTGAAAAACAACCTCACACCGTAATCCACCCTCTACCAAACTTACACTTGACACAGGGCAGTCAGACCAGTACAGTTCTCCTGGCAACCACTAAATCCAGACCCATCCATCCGATTGCCAGATGGAGAAGCATGATTCGTCACTCCAGAGAATGCATCTCCAAGGTTCTAGAGTCCAGTGGCAGCATGCTTTATACCAGCGGTCCCCAACCTTTTTTGCGCCATGGACGGTTTAATGTGAGACAATATTTTCATGAACCGGCCTTTAAGGTGTTGCAGATAAATACAACAAAATAAAATGATGTGAACAAGACAGAAACTGGTATTTTGTAAATATAATAATAAACGTGAATTCACTGTGTAATTGTGTAACTTTATTTAGCAGCGTCCTCCTGAAATGCGCCAACAACACTGAGAGTAACATCCTCCTCTCTGCCCCTTAATGCTCTCTGGTCGCTACGGTAACACATAAATATTTCTTTCAAAATAAGACACAACTACAACACGGGAAAAGACCCAGGGAAACCGAGTTAACGATAAAAACCCTGAAAACCATAAATTTCACACCCAAGCCTCAACTCTCGCGGCCCGGTACCAAACGACTAATGAACTGGTACCGGTCCGTGGCCCTGAGGTTTTGGGACCGCTGCTTTATACCACTGCACCTGATACTTTACCTGACTAAAATCTAGCTGCTTGGCCATGCAAACCCATTCCATGAAGCTCTTTGGGCATTGTTGTTGAGCTAATTTGAAGACCACATGAAGTTTGGAGGTCTGTAAACAATGACTCTTACTAGTCCTCTGTGCCTCAGCATTCACTGACCCCAGTCTGTGACATGGCTTAGCATTTGTGAGTTGCTGTCATTCCTGATCACTTGTGCTTTGTTATAATAGCGCTAACAGAGCTGGAATATTTAGTAGCAAAGAAATTTTACAACTGGATTCGTTGGGCAGATTGTATCTCACACTGGTGTCCACTGGCGTCCTGAGAATGACCCATTCTTTATATATGATAATATACAAATATGTAATATTTAGATTTACTTATTTCTACAAGACAGCACATGATTCTTTTTCCTTATCTTTATTCATTCCAAATGAGACAGCAGCAAGTCAGCATGGTAATATTAAACTGTCCTTGTGCTCTCCTCTAATAACAGTATTACATCTTTTCAGTGACAGCAAAAAATGATACAGTGAAAACTGTAATTATAATGTCTAATTGGCATATTTTAATAGAATGAAGTAAATTACTACAGCCTCATGAAATAATTACAAAAAACAAAGCAATTATGGTCTTCGGGCACCATTCAGTCTGATAATTGCAGTGGTGCTCTGTCTGACAGCAAACAGAATTAGACTGGGCGGAGCTGGAGCCTTCGCTTCCTTTTCAGTCAACTTCTCACAGTCTGTTTCTTTTATCGAACCAATGACAGAAAAAAGAGATTAGGTTATTTTGAAAACACAGCACTATATTCACCACTTATATTATGTTGTCTACATAAAAGACAGTCAAATACATAACATTTAATTATTTCATTTTATATTTATTTATCTTTGTTTTCTGGATTTTATACATTCTGGATAAGTTGCAACTGACAGGCAAGTAAAATGAAGCTGAAACAACTTATTTGGAGATATTGTGTGCAGATGAACAAATGGTGCCATTTGAAAATAAAGAGCAAAAGATTATGGTGGGCAATCCATAAACACAACAAGTCTGAGGAAGACCGCAATGCAACTGAATTCAGTTTTTTGTGTATGGTACCAAATCATAACAACCGTCGCCTCGAAACCCTAGACCTCATTTATTGTACATATAAATAATATGTACATACAATGTGTGTTATTACTATTTTATTATATTTAGTATTAAGCATTATGTTGTTAAGCAAACAAGAGTGTATAAAATGGCACTGGGCACCACAGAGTCATGAAACACGATTCTCAGGGTGGTGCCACAGACAAAAGCCTCTACAAACAAAACAATAGACTCCTCCTCTGACTGCAAAGCAATCCAAATTATATTTTTATTCCTGAATATACTGAGCGAAATGTTTTGGCATGCATCTTAATATCTTTGGTTTAACTTTGAATCACTAAAGAAAATCCATGCAGTCCACACAAGAGGACCATAGTGACTCATCATGAGCATGACACATGCTTCAAACACATCTGTGTCTTATTGGAGTTATTTGTTCATGCAATACAGGTTCAATCCAGGCACCAGCCAGTTTTTCATACCAAATGTAACATGGTTTTAGCCTACATATGTCTGTCTGTCCATCCATCTGCTTTCAGTTCAGCATTACTCCGGAGCTGGATCATTTCCCAGCTGGCATAGAATCGAATAAAATAGAATAGAATAGCCCTCTTTTATCATTGTACATGTACAATGAAATGTACAGGAATAAAATCTAAATAGTAAAACAGCAGGAATAAATAACAAACAGATGAGATATATGCAGTGTTGGGACTAACGCGTTATTAAGTAACGCGTTACAGTAACTACGTTATTATTGTGGTAACGAGCACGGTAACTAGTTATTATGCCAAAATCAGGAACGCGTTAGTCGTTACTGGGATTTAGATAGGCTCGTTACTCGTTACTTCGTG
>NW_005187454.1:3348465-3355424 GCF_000239375.1 Pundamilia nyererei
CTCTGGTGCAAATTACTGACCTCTGTCATCATTTTAAGTGGGGGAACTTGCACAATCGGTGGCTGACTAAATACTTTTTTGCCCCACTGTAAGTGGGCAGGAGCTGGGTGTGGGGGGATAGTGTTTGTTAACAGTCCAAATGGCTCAGGTGAAGAGGCTGGGTCTGGAGGTGGGGGACCTGATTGAGCGGGTCAAACAGGTGGTTGGCGGGGTGCAAAGGGTCATTTGTGATGGCCCTGGTTTTTCTGAGATAGCAGGATCTGGCGTTGTCCTCCAGGGGTGGCCGAGGGCAGCCAATGATTTTTTTGGGCAGTGTTTTATTGACCCTCTGTGCAGCCTTCCTGTTCTCAGCAGGGGCCCCTGTGTACCAAACACCAAGGCAGTAAGGCCAGCAGCAGCTTCCAGCCCAGGTTGTTCTTCCTGAGGACACGAGGGAAGTGCAGCCACTGCTGGGCCTTCTTTACCAGGATGATGGTGTTGTGGGTCCAGGTGAGATCAGCGGAGATGTTGGTGCCCAGAAACCTGAAGGTGGAGACAGATTCCACCTGTTATCCATTTGTTATGAGAGGGCAGTGAACCTGTCTGTGCCTCCTGAAGTCTATTATGGGTTCTTTTGTTTTAAGGACGTTCAGCTTCAGGTTATCTTCTGCGCAGCAGCGGGACAAGTTCTCTACCTGCGCCCTGTACTCTGTCTCATCTCCATCAGAGGTGAGCCCAACTAAGGCGAGGGGCTGAGAAGACAGCAATGTGGGGATCTGGTTCTGAGTGATAGGGTCGAGTCGAACTGATTGTGGCTGGTTGGTTAGGAAATCTTTGATCCAGGAGCAGGTGGCAGGAGGGATCCTAAGGTGGTCTGGTTTGGTGGTGAGGATGTCTGGGATTATGGTGTTGAGCTCTGAGTCCGCAAAAAGCATGGCGCTCTTCCTGTTCTTTAGATGGCTCAGCACTCGGAGACGAGTGATGGTGAGCGCATCCTCTGTGGACCGATTTGCTCTGTAAGCAAACTGGTGGAGGTCGAAGGAGGGTTGGGTTTTGTGTTTACGTCTTTGTGCAGAATCCGTGTTCCTGCTCTCATTTACTGTTTTAGCTGTTTGGTGGTTGATGAAATTTTGTGAGGTTCAACCTGAGATTCTGACGTTTCGGGCAAAATAAATTTATATTAAAAAATCGATTCAGGATTTTAATGAATCGATATCACGTTATCCAAGCCAGAATCGATTTTAATCGATAATCAAAACCCACCCCTACTTAGGTAGTTCTGCCCTTTCATTGTGATGGCTCCTGGACTGTAGAGGTATCCCAGACATACCCAACCATAAGAATGTATAAGTACTTTTATAAAATGTTCTTATATAGACAGAACATTATGTAAGTCCTTTTGTTGTAGAATTTTTTGTTGTTGTTTTTCCTAGAGTAACACAAGATGTCCATCCCGGGGATCTCTTGAGGTTTCCACAGGTCTACGGAGAGTTCTTTAATGCATGTGACCAAGAAGTGACCTTTATGTAGGTCACATGTTTTCTTGCCATCTCTGTCTGCTTTTTCCATCTAGAGGGACCTTCAGTTAGAAAGTCTTTGCTTGTCTGCTTCCTTCAACTCCTGCAGTGCCCTTTCAGCCTAAGGTGACAACAACTCTGCCTAATTGTTTGGAAGGGAGCTGTGAAGCAGACTGCCCCACCATGTTAGGGTCATGGCAAAAACGAATGGTCAGAGCGCAAACAAAATGTACTACTGTGTTCAGCAGCCACTATTTCAAAATCGATTCTAGCACAGAAAAAGTCCAAGTTTTCCAAATACCAAGCTCACACGATAGACAGACAGACAGACAGATATGGGATGAAGAGAAAGAGAAGAGACAATGACATATAATAAACAATGTTAGAAAGAAGACAACATGTAATGACATGCAGCAGGTGCATATAAACACCTGAAAAGATCTGAGTGTGTCGGGTTCTGACATCCAGTGTGAGTATTTGTTTATACACGTTTCTAAGATTTTAAAAGCATGGCAAAGAAAGCATGGCACCGCCGCAGTATTTAGAATTAGGAAGATAACGTTTTTCTTCTGCACAGCACCACAGTGGATTGTAAATAAAATAATCAGCATGTGGTTTAGGGTTTAATAGGTTTTACAAAATGTTTGCATTAACTCTTTAGTAATTACAACCATTTTAAACACAAACCCCATTTTCAGAACTTCAAAATTAAGTTATTTTCCAAAACGTGGATGCAAATGTTTTTCATTCAATGACTGGCTGAAGTCTAGAACTTAGACAATGATATATCACTTGCACTAACATCTCTTTGGACCTTATGTTTAAAATTACAGTTTAAATTGGGAGACTATTTATGAAAATGGCTGTAATTCCTGAACAGCCACTAAATACTAAACTAACACCTAAAACCAAAAGTGTGGACTACTCACTGTAAGTATATTTCTTCTTTCTTTACTACTGTAAATACAGACTCACAAACAGATTCCAGTTTTATTTATTTTATATTTGTTTGTTTTTTTTTGTTTTTCTAAAAAATAGCAACGTTGAAAGTGCTCTACCAAGTGTAAAGTTTGGTGGAGAGGCCATTATGGTGTGGGGGTGTTTTTCCGGAAGAAACTAATTCTTCAGCATACAAAGACATTTTGGACAATTTCATGGTCCCAACTTTGTGGGTACAGCTTGGGGATGGCCCCTTCCTGTTCCAACATGACTGCACACCACTGTACAAAGTCCAAAAACACATGGAAGAACTTAACTGGCTTGAGTTAGAGCAGCGACTGTGTCCTTCTTGTGCAACATCAGTGTCTGACCTCAAAAATGGGATTCTGGAAGAATAGTCTAAGGAGCTTGGAAAGAAAAGCGTCTGGACTTCTTTAAGTTGCGTTTCACCTCTCATCTGAGAGGCTTCTTCAGTTCTAAGGTTTATGTCTGCCATTTATAATGTCTCCCCCAAGAGACTGTCAAAGGGCTTAAATCTGTGACTTTTCACCATTTGACCCTTGAACTGAAGAAGCTTCTCGAATGAAACGTCTTCAAGCAACTTAAAGAAGTCCAGACGCTTTTCTTTCCACGCTCCTTGGACTACGATGACCTGGATGACTGAGAACCTTCACAGACATATTCCGGAAGAATAGTTAAAAAATTCCCATAAACATGCTCCTGAACCTTGAGGAAAACCTTGCCAGAAAAGTTGCCATTATAGCTGCAAATTGTGGAACAACATGATATTAAACCCTATGGACTGGGATGCCACTCGAGTTCATGTATGTGGAAAAGCAGACAAGCAAATAGTTGTGGCAATATAGTGTACCTCTTGCTATTTTGGTCAAATGACCCAGTTTCTGTCTTCACTAATGATAATTGACGGTGATGGGCTGTGATGTCGGTTAAATGGACTGGTTCTTCTCTGAGCTCTCAAAGTGCTTTACACAACTTGCCTGATTCACCCATTTGCAGAAGCACTTTTTTCTTTGCTCTTCCTTTCTTCATGTGCACTCATACTCCGATGGGTGCATCGGAGAGCGACCTGAGGTTAGTGTTTTAGTGCCTTGTCCAAGGCAGGAGCTACAGCCACCTCCTGCTGGTGTTTCAGCGTTTTCCAGTCCATGACAGGCTTAAGCCTTGGTGGTTCCTAGGTTGTTCCTGAACATCCTAACCAATCCTGTCATCTGAGGATGACAGTTTCAGAAAGTAGTGACACATCTGAATATAGGACTTGTTTGAACTCTGATCTTCGAATCTGAAGTTGTTTAAAATGGTTTTCAACATGTTTAAATGCACAATTCTCCTTCTTGGGTCTTTAATTGAGAAAAGTTCAATTTCATTTATACAACACCAAATTATAACAGCAGTCGATTCAACGGGTCAAGGCTCGCTGTGCGGCAGACAAAGGTAGGACCCAAACGCAGGAGTCAGAGGTGGGAGAAATAAACTGAAGAGGTAGATTTATTTGCCGTGATACTAAAAATGAAGTACAAAGAAACACTAAAAGAAACAAACAAAAGATAAACTACAAACTAAGACTCGGAAAAAACAAAGGAACAACACACACGAACACAGTTAATGTGGACGATACGACAACGAACACAGGGAGACCAAAGACTTAAATACACACTCAGGTACCGAGGGCATGGACACATAAGGGAACACAGCAGGAACAAACAAGAGACTATCAAAATAAGACAGGAAACACACAGACAGAGACTCTGACGGTAAATGGCCTGCATTTGTATAGCGCTTTACTCAGTCCCTAAGGACCCCAAAGCGCTTTACACTACATCCAGTCATCCACCCATCCACACACTGGTGATGGCAGCTACATTGTAGCCACAGCCGTCCTGGGGCGCACTGACAGAGGCGAGGCTGCCGGACACTGGCACCACCGGGCCCTCTGACCACCACCAGTAGGCCAACCTGGGGTTAGTATCTTGGAGACAAGAGTAACCACTGAGACAAGACCGTCTGAACACAGGACAAGATTAGACACTGATCGAGAGCTAAGGTCACCAAGAACTGAAGGCTAATGAAACACACTTTAAACATGACAAAACAATAACCATGAACCTAGGAATCACATAGAATATTAAAAACAACATAATGTCCAGAACTAGAAAACACGGGGTAATAGACCCAGTACCATGACACAAGGTGCTTTTTATTTTAAGATAAAGATCCTACAATAATACAGAGAAAACCCAAATGACTCACTTTGAGGAAACATTTAGCGACAGTGGGAAGGAAAAACTCCCTCTTAACAGGAAGAAACCCCTGACAGAACCAGGCTCGGGGAGGGGCGGGGCCATCTTCCATGACCTATTGGCATGATGGTTGAGAAACAGGAAAAAAAACTGTGGAAGAGTCAGAGATTAATAATAACTAATCATTAAACGCAGTGACGTGTGTAAGCACATACAGAGTGAACAAGATGAATGTACAGAAAACACTGAGTGAATCGTAGGAGGGACCTACACCACAGCAGAAAAGACCTGTTGCAGCATAACTAAGGGAGGATCCAGGGTCACCTGGTCCAGCCCTAACTATATGCTTTAGCAAAAAGGAAAGTTTGAAGCCTGATCTTGAAAGTAGAGATAGTGTCTGTCTCCTGAATCCAAACTGGAAGCTGGTTCCACAGAAGAGGGGCCTGAAAACTGAAGGCTCTGCCTCCCATTCTACTTTTAAATACTCTAGGAACAACAAGTAGGCCTGCAGAGCGAGAGCGAAGTGCTCTAATAGGGTGATATGGTACTACAAGGTCATTAAGATAAGATGGGGCCTGATTATTTAAGACCTTGTATGTGAGGAGCAGGATTTTGAATTCTGGATTTAACAGGAAGCCAAAACAGGAGAAATCTGCTCTCTTTCTAGTCCCTGTCAGGACTCTTGCTGCAGCATTTTGGATCAGCTGAAGGCTTTTCAGGGAGTTTTTAGGACATCCTGATAATAATGAATTACAGTCGTCCAGCCTGGAAGTAATAAATGCATGAACTAGTTTTTCAGCGTCACTCTGAGACAGGATATTTCTAACTTTAGAGATGTTGCGCAAATGGAAGAACGCAGTCTTACATATTTGTTTAATATGTGCATTGAAGGACATGTCCTGGTCAAACATGACTCGTCACATTACCACTGGAGGTAAGTATTATTTATAAAATTTATTTCCTGCCCATTTACATAATTATATTGTTTTACTTATTTATAATTATTTATATGTTATGTGGTTTATAACATAATTCAGAATAATTGTATAGAATATATCTCTTTGGAAAATAGAGTATAATTAACATGATTCATTATTCATTAACTGGATTAAATATGTTTAAAATAAAACAATCATTTTTCAGATTTAAACTGATGGTGCAGAAGAGCTGTATGGTCTAAGTGTAGGTGGTGTTTTTGCTAATAAAGCTGCACGTGTGGTGGCTTTTTACATGGCAGGTCATTTATGTCCAGGAAAGTATAGTTTTAAAGGATATGGTCTCCTTCAGACTGAACCAGAACCGTTTGACCTGATGGCATTTCAGTCATTCAGTCAGTGATAACATCATCAAAGTCTTGCAGGCAGCTAACTATGAAAATAAACACCATGAAAGAACAAGCAGCTCAGGCTTGGTTAATACTGTTTTTAAATGGTTTTGTTCTTCTTATCTTTTTGTGTCTGATACTGAGAGATGTAGCCCTCATTCTGGATAAGAGATGTTTGTGTGTGTCTGGGATTTTATTCATATGTCCATTAAATGAATAATCTGAGTGTGGTCGTTTTCAGACCCCAATCTTTTTTCATGTAGACTTAAGAAAAAACATTAAGGTGTTGCCTGCCAAAAGAATTTTTCTGGAGAAAATACAAAGTGCACGGCTGTAAATCGAACAATAAATTCTTACTGTGACAACAAATTATTATTATTTTCTAATAATAATTGGGATTACAATTGCTTAGTTTGTTATTACAAATAGGGCTTCAAACGGTTAGAAAAACTGCCCAATGTTCTCCCACAGGTCCAAAGACAAATGACTCATCTAAACAGGACAGGATTTAGTAGCAGGTTGTGGTCTGGATCTAACTGACTGTTGTAAAACACAGTCTGCTTAGTGAGCGACAAGTGCTGCAGGCAGCAGCAGGATCTTATAACTTACTGACTGCTGGTACTTAATATATAATGCAATATACTACACTGTGCCATTTGTCATTTGAAGCAAGACACAGATTATGGCTCAGGGCAGTGCATCTGTCCTAGAGGCTGCTGGGAAATGGACTAAAAGCTCCTCCAGCTGAGCTGAGCCAATCACATGCTGAACCCTTGATCACCCTCACTCCTCCTCTAGAGCACTTTAGCTTCACACACACATAAACACGCTGTCTCTCAAATGTTTCTCCTACTTTTAGTTGGCTTTCCATTTTCTCCTTTCTCTCTGTGTTGTAGACATGAGCACATATGCCAGCAATGCACGCACGCGCGCACACACACA
>NW_005187454.1:3355790-3364966 GCF_000239375.1 Pundamilia nyererei
CACACAGACACACACAGACAGAGAGAGCAAACCTTTCCCTGCTGATTTATTCCACTACACAGGAATTAGCCATTTCCTTTTGCAGCACACTAACCAGCATAGAAAGCAAGCTTCAGGCATCAACCTAGAGTTAACTACTGGTCTCTGTAGCGTCTCCTCTCTACAGGCAGTCTAAACCCGGTGGGAGTCTAAATGAACCATATTGGGATCCTACTGGGGGCAGTCTAGTTTCTTTGACAAATAATCCCTGGCATTTATCAATCGAGTCGTGGTCAGCAGAGTGACGAGCTCTAAAGCCAGCTTCCCACCAAGAAGGAGCATTTAGAAATTTTAACAACACAATTCAATTTGTGCTGGGCATCACTGCCACTCCTTTTTGTAACAATGTATGCACACGTGCCACAAATTAAAATGAGGGGGAGGTTAGGGAATTGTCAGCCTTCAAATGGCTGACATAAGTTACAAGCAAAATTTTAATTAGCCAGGGGGAGTGGAGTGATAATTCAGAGGGGCCCTGTTCTGTCAGGGGCTCGTCTACATTGTGTTCCTTCTTTCAGCAGGCATCTGGAGACTCCAGCAGGGCCCCAGCAAACGTCTACTTAGGATATAACTACTTGTCACACACAATGAAATGTAGGGACCCTCTCCACATTAACACCCTTCACTAAAGCAATAGTCATACTGAGGATGCTTGAGTAGGGATAATAAATTCATCGAATGTTGTCTCCCATTAGCCAGTTATACATATTTTAAATTGTTGCTCATTACTTTTGTATAGATTTGTATCTTTAATTATTTTTATAGTAATAAAGTATTTTACATGTTTGCTTTGGTTGGAAAAAACCTGGATGTTGACCCGTAAATATATTAATAACAAATCGATGGTGAAACCGGTCTGGACTGGTTCTATGCAGCACTTTTCCACACAACTTGCTTCAATCAAACAGTTACTTTTTTTCTCTGCTGTTTCTAGATAAGTGCTTTCTATCTAACATTCACGCTCTGATGGGCGTATTAAAGAACAGCTTGTGGTTAATATCTTGCCCAAGAGTATCTGAACTGAGCAGACAGGGATCGAGCTACCAACCTTCTGATTTATAGGCTCTACCACCTGAGCTACAGCCACCCACCGATCACGGGTTCTGAAAGTGTCCCATTGTGTCAGATACCAAAAGTTCAACTCAATTCAGTTTTATTTATGTATCTCCAAATCACAACAACAGTCGCCTCAAGGTGCTTTATATTGTAAAGTAGACCCTAGAATAACACATACAGAGAAAAACCCAACAATCATATGACTGCTATGAACAAGCACTTTGGCGACAGTGGGAAGGAAAAACTCCCTTAATAGCAACAGATCCGTCTACTCCTAGAATCTGGTTCTTCCATGGATCCAATTCTTTCTACAGAACCTACAGTTGTTTGGTCCAAATCAAATCTAGAACTTTGATGTTTCTCAGCCTGATATTTAACAGCGTCTGCAGAGTGGCATGGTACTTGCTGCCATTTGCAAGATGTGAAAGGTAACAGAGTGTATCAGACTTCTTTCTTCCATTGTTCCTCAGACTGTTCTCGTGTTGAAATGCACAGCGTTACATTTTTACATTTTTGCATTTTTGCATTCTCACCCATCTGCAGCAGCATCACATGCAGAATCGACCGTCTTCTGTGTCATCTACTTTCTATAACAACCAACATCACCAACAGCTGTAGTAGCATACGTTTGAATGACTGACGAAGCTGAGATTTAGCCAGCAGCACCTGGAAGCCAACAGATAGGAGGCCATCTTCCTTTTTGATTCTTTGCTGATCTTGTCTTTTGAACACAGAAGCTTCATGTATTAGCTTATTTACATAACATGCTTTACATTTCTGTGTATTATGTCCTCTGCTCTGTGATGCAGCTCATCTACAACAAAGCCCGTCTCTGTCATGAAGTATATAAGGAAAACAATGGTAAATGGTCTGTATTTGTGTAGCGCCTTACACTATACACAAACATCCACACTGGTGATGGCAGCTACACTGTAGCCACAGCCACCCTGGGGCGCACTGACAGAGGCGAGGCTGCCGGACACTGGCTCCACCAGGCCCTCTGACCACCTCCAGTAGGCAATGGGTGAAGCGTCTTGCCCAAGGACACAACGACAGAGACTGTCCAAGCCGGGGCTCGAACCGGCAACCTTCCAATTACAAGACGAATGCCCAACTCTTGAGCCACGATCGCCCTACAGGAAGCCTGTGGTACCGAAGCAGAAAGTATCAGGATCGTTAATATTTCAGAGTCCACCCTGCCTTCCTGACTGGTATCCAATCTCAGCTCTCCACATGGCACTTTATGTTGGCATTATTAATTTACTGATAAAATGGATGAGTAAGCATGTGTGATGGCTGGACAGGAGGGGGGTTGCTGCTGGGACAGGATTGAGCTTTTCGTACAGAGGTTAGAGGGGTAATTGAGATCAATCCTCCACCCTCCACATTTTCAAAATGTTAAAAATATAAACTAATATAACTGTGTTCATCCTAAAAAGGATGACCAAAGTCAACAGCAAAAGCTTTTGATCATTTGAAAAATAGCTGATAAGCTACACCTTATCA
The DNA here is from genome assembly GCF_000239375.1 of Pundamilia nyererei. Lineage (NCBI taxonomy): Eukaryota > Metazoa > Chordata > Actinopteri > Cichliformes > Cichlidae > Pundamilia > Pundamilia nyererei. The sequence continues at coordinate 3,358,392 of NW_005187454.1, forward strand.
GTTTATGTCAGTTTATCATCAGCCCCGGGTGGGCAGAGACACCTAAGTTTATGAATGCCATAACTGAAGGACGAGAAGATGTAGGAACTTAAAACGGATACTTATTGAAGTGTATCTACTAAAAATCTGAGACAGGTCTGAATCTCAGTGACCTCGACCTAAAGGTCAAAGGTTGAGTTCTCTGAAAACCTAGTGCGGTAACTCAAGGTGGAGGTCACCTATTGATACCAGAGGTGCAGCTCCTAAAACTCTTGGACAAGTTCAAATCTCAAGTTCAAAAGCAGTGGTTTGAATCATCTCATATTTAGACTCCAGTTTGTTCACGTAAATAGAAAGTCTTAGTCGTACTTTCAAGTTAATTATGGAGCCAGATAACACACACTAACACACACCAATGAGTTAAACTGCAGGAATGTCTTAAAGACATAAAGACCTGGATGGTCGCTAACTTTCTGCTTCTTAATTCAGATCAAACTGAGGTTATTGTACTCGGCCCTGAAAAGCCTAGAAATATGGTATCTAAGCAGATTCTTACTCTGGATGGCATTACCTTGGCCTCCAGTAACGCTGTGAGGAACCTTGGAGTCATTTATTTATTGTATTTGTTTTAAATGTTATATACCTATGTGGTATGTGACTTTTGTTGCCATGATGCCAGGTCTCTCTTGGAAATGAGATTTTTAATCTCAATGAGATTTTTTACCTGGATAAATAAAGGATTAATAATAATTTATACATATGACATCGTATAGTACTATGACATCTTTAATATAAGATGAGCCTGATTATTCAAGCATGTGTGGAGAAGGATTTTAAATTTGATTCTGGAATCAGCAGCCAATGAAGAGACACCAGTATGAATGAAACAGGCTCTTTGTTTCTAGTCCCAGAAAGATAGTTCAGTGAGTTTATTTACAGTGACTATTTACATTATTTCAGTCTTTTTGAAGGGATTCGTCCACAGTCTCTTACATACACTACTCCAGGAAGGGGGGCTCATCAGGTAGTGAAATCCTGTATCTGACAGAGAGATTCTCCACTCCAGCTCTCTCACAGAAGCCTCCAAGAAATAAACAGGTCAGGTTCCTGGGGCAGACAGGTGAGAGGTAGGCAAACATTCAAACAGGTAAACAGACTTATGGCACAGAGGTAACTACCATGACTGATTCAATGCTCGGGCGACAAGTGAAGGAAAGTCCACAGGAGCCAGCTGATTAACAGGTGGGTGATTATCCCAGACGTGTGTGGCAGGAGTGTGGAGATCCAGCAGGATTCTCTCACACACACACACACACACACACACACACACACACACACATATATAATTAAGGCTGGATCAGGTGACCTGGATCCTCCCTTTGCCAAAGTAGGGTGAAAAAGCTCTCTTTAAATCTGTAGCTTCAGAGCATAAACTACTAGTACAGGCACAGTGAGCGGGATGACTGACAGGGAAAAGCAAAAACTGGAGAAAGAAGACAAAGTTAACTTACAGTAGTGGCATATAAATGCAGGGTAAGAGAAGGTACTGTATCAAGTCTCTGAGCAGCCTGAGCCTATGGCTACCTAACTAATGGATGATTTGGAGTCAGCTGATCCATAAACTTGAAAAGCAAAGCTTTAGCCCAGTCTTAAAAGTAGAGCGCACATCCCAGCTGGGAGCTAATTCCCTGTGCAAAAGTCTTGTCTGACCCTAAGTGTGGATTTGTAGAGGATTGGCCTTGAGGGGACTGTTGCAACAGTTTTGACCTTTCTGAACTTTTGTTAATCTTTCACTGTAAAAGTCAAACCAGACAAACCAGTCAGACTGGTGGAAAAATGTCAAGACAGTTTTCCACCCCAGACAGCCCACCTGAGAATGAGACTATTCTGTCCCCTTGGCTAACTAACCTGGGACATAGTCTCTGATGCTCTGACCGAAGCAGAGGGAGCCAGACCCCAGTATAGACCAGACCCCAGTATAGACCAGACCCCAGTATAGACCAGACCCCAGTATAGGATCCCCTAATCGGCGCTATGTTCCAATCGGGGGTCTGGTCAAAAGTTCTTCACTGGATCCACACTGCGAGTTTCGACTGACATCCCAGTGTCAGCTGTGCCACAGCCTTCCTCCAGTGTCTGTTCTGGTGGCCATCCTTGGCCAAGGATGTCTGTGAGCATCCTCTTTCCTGTCCTGTATGTGCACAAAACAGTTCTCCATTTTTAAGGAAATAACATGGTTTATTTTTGCCGTGGTCCGGAGTCTAGTGACTCCATGTTTTTGTTTGTGATTATTATTATTCATTGTTTCTGGTTCCCTCTGTTTTCCTTTGTTTTTGTTTTTGTACTGTTTCCTTGGCCAAAATAAAGGCTCGTTTTCTCTTTAAACATTCTCCTGTAACCACGTCTGCATTGGGTCCTCATTCTCATCCACTCCACGCCGTCTGTTTTGCCAGAGGTGACAGTATGATCCGACCATACTATGGACCCAGCAGACTTCAAGGTGCACGAGCAGCGGGAGACAATGTTCACCCGGCTGAAGGAAGAGCTCCGCTGGAAGACATGGCGTGCCGCTGCCACCACTGCTTTCCTCCCGTTCTGACCCGCTCAGCCGGCGCCGGCGCCACCATTGATCTCCGGACCAGCTCTGTTGCCGCAGTCACCGCCTTCCATGCAGCTGGCATCCAGAACTGTGTCTGCTCTGCCTACTACCATTGTCATAAAAGATAAGGACACCTGCAGCCCACTGCCATCTCAGCACCACCAGAGATCAGCAGTACATGTTAGTATATCTCCAATAAGGAATGATCAGCAACCAAATTTGCTGTCCAAACCCTTTAAAAGAGTACTAGTGTGTTATCTTTGTGAGTAGGAAGGTCACACTAAACCCATGTATTTAGTGTGTAGTCCATGACCTAACAAAATTCTGAGTTACAACCTGAAAATGGATCATCAATAAAAATGACAACAGCAAAGATTAATGGGAGAAAAATCAAAGCCTTGATAGATAGTGGCAGTACTCAAACTCTGGACAGCATGTACCCAATAGTATTTTGTGTATACTGAAACTATCCCAGTCTGTTGCGCACATGGTGATGGAAAGCCTTCGGTTACAACTGACATCTTTTTTGAAACGCAAGGGCAACCACATCCATTAAATAGGTGTGGCAGATAACTTGCAATAACTTTCCAGTCATGCTATGCTTTATGAATTGTTGGAACCTGTACAGAACTATAATGTTGTGACAAGAGGCCAAGCTAAAGACATGATGAGCATCTCCCTTTGCCTTTTTTAATGCTGAAGTAGAAACAAACCCAGGAAATCACGCAGTCAGAGAAGGGAGGGAAAGTTCAAAGGTACTATTGTAAAACCAGCAGCTGAGGTTACTCCAGAGATACGCTTGGAGTTCCAGATACCTACCATACCTACCAACATAATTCAAATGCAACAAAACAACCCAACATTATCAAGCATTTAAATGAAAGTGAGGGAAAGGGAATCTGAGCTTGAGCCTGACAGTGCCAAAGAGCCATCAGCACAGCACAGCTAAGCAGCGAGTAATCCCTCAAGCAGTCCAAGACGTAGTGCTTACCTTGGGCTGCTTTGTTCCCTGGACTGGCGATCTAGGGAAACATAAGAGTACTGCTCGCATTAAACGTCACTTTTACTGGCCTGGCCTGCGCTCAGATGTGGCACAATTCTGCAGAAGTTTCCCTCAGAAGACATCAACTCAAGGGTCCTTCAGCCCACCACTCCAGCCTCTGCCTGTTATTAGTATTCCTTTTGAATTTCTTGGAACTGACATTGTTTGCCTGTTGGAATGTAGCAAAGCAGGAAATCGTTACATTACAGATTCTGTTGGTCGTTACAGATTATGACACTAAATATTCTGAAGTCCTCCCATTAAAAAATAAAAAGGCAAAGCTGTGGCTTTTTCTTTATTTTGGTTTAAGGATTGGTTTCTCCTGTGAAATTCTCAAAAATAAAGGCACCAACTTTATATCTGTGCTATTAAAACAGGTCCATAAGCTACTGGGCATCAGGAGTGTGAGGACCTCCCCATACCATCCCCATACAGATGGGTTTATGAAACATGTTAATCCAGCCCGCAAACTAAAGTTCCATAAGTGTCTGGATACAACTGGAATCATTGAATTTTGGTTACCCTGAAGTACCTCAGGCCTCCACTGGTTTCTCACCTTTTGAACTTCTTTATGATCATGAGGTAAAGGGTCCTCTGATTGTGTTTAAAAGAAAGTCGCCAAACTGTCATATCCTATGTTATCAGATTGAGAGATAAATGATACAAATGAGAGCAAGCTACTGGCAAATTGGCAGGATCGCTTTGAAGTGCAAAAGAAACTAGGTCCTACTACTTACCAGGTTATCACTCCAGGGCTCTAGCAATCTAGTAGAGTGCTTGATGTTAACCTGCTTAGAGAGTGGGTCATACACACTGAGAAAGCAGCATTGTTGCTCATTCGTTGTGTGGGAGAGGACAAAGAGGCTGATCATGAATATTTTGATTTGATTTGATATACCTTTATTAGTCCCACAAGAGGAAATTTCACAAGGCTGCCAACCTATTGCACGCAATGGCGCCATCTTACCCTCCGACCATACATACATTACACAAACATCACATGGGGAAGACAGGTCAGAGAGGTATAACAATGGAAAATGCACCACATGAGGAAAGATAAGGGGAAAAAAAAACTCCCCCCAGACTGAGCTCCAACAGGGAGATCAGTTTGAGAACAGAAAAAACACCTCTGCACATGAAAAAACTCTTAATACACCAAAGAACACATGACAAGCTACAGGGGGGGTAAAAGGTGAGAGACAGCCGATTTAGACAGTACATCCGGGCCTGCAGCCTGTACGCTGGTCTCCATGATCCACCGTCAGCTTCGGAAGGGAATAAGCATCGAAGGCATTTGGAAAGGGAGGGGGGATGAGTGTGTGCATATCACTGTATATGTATGTGTGTGCGTGTCCAGAGTTCAGCTGAGACAGTGTCCTTCACCCTGCCAGGCTAAGTAAACAGTCTTCCAGCCAACCCAGGTGGCCTTGCATGGAATGGGAAGAACAGACTAAACACAGTCATTATCAGGGTGTTGCTGTTCAGCTCCAGCCTTGAGACCGCAGCTGGTGCCAAAGGGGTATCCGCATGAAGTGATGGTGGTTTTTACTTTAGTGCGAACAGCTCATATGAATTTCAAAGCAGTTCTACAGTCCAACACTGGTCTCTCAATCTCCCGTTGGAGAGCCGCGAGCTTCGCCATACTTGCGTTTTGTGATGTCGTCATTTCTTGTGGTCAAGGAGCCGATTCTGAGAACTCACGACAGTGGGCCTCCCCGAGATGTCATCCAATTTGCGCCCAGAGATGTTATTCCGAGTGAGCCCTTCCGAGATGTAATCCAGTCTGCAGTCAGAGATCTTATTCTGAGTGTTCACAGCAGCCGTAGCCTCTCCAAGATCTTATCCGTGCTGCACTCAATGAGCCCATTTTGAGAAACTCACGCCTCTCCCATCGTTCCAATCCCAGCGGGCAGCGTTGTGGGGGTTTGAACAGCCGGTTCAACTTCCTTAATTCTTCGATAAGTCAGGGCCAAGCCAGCTCCGATCAGCCAGAACCCTGTTACCATGGTTCCAAATAGGTAGATATCTTCAGCACTCAGGCTCACCCAAGCCCAGACTTCTCGTTGAGAAAGGGTGTCAATTGCATTTAGGGACCAGTTGATCCAATCCATAATTCCTCTTTTAGGTTTTAGAGAACAGACTGTGAGAGAATGTTCCAGGGAAAAGTAACACAAAAAACGCAAGACTAGATGAGGATACAAGAGGCTAAGCAGGGAAGCTAAGGGAGAGGAGGAGGAGAGGAGAAAAGTGTGACCGCCTTCGTCAAGAGCAAGAGCAGAAAGTAGGCCAGAGGCCACCTCTGTCTGCCTCTGACATGGATTTAACCCATCTTACTACAGCACAAGAATAGGAGTTACAATCTTTACTTAAATCAGAGATATTTCCAGAAAGTCAATAAATGTAAACAGACTGGTTCTTATATAGAACCTTTCTACTCTGAGCACTCAAAGTGCTTTACACAACTTGCCTTATTCACATAAGCACGTTTTGTACGCTCTTTCTATCTAACATTCACACGCATTCATACGCTGATGGATGCATCAGAGAGCAACCTGGGGGTAGTATCATGCCCAGAGATATCCAGCATGCACACTGGAGCAGACAGGGATCAAGCCACCAACCTTCCGATGAGTAGGTGACCCGCTCTGTCACCTAAGTTACAGCCACCATATTTCCCAATATCAATGTGTTTGATATTGTAAGGCAGAGGTAGGGAACATTAGTCCTCGAGAGCCTGCAGGTTTTAGATCTCACCCTGGGTCACCACACCTATGATTAGTTTATCAAATGATTATCAAATGTTTATCAAATGATTAGTTCATTACAAGTTCTCTGGAGAACTTCAAGACATATTGAGGAGTAGGGATGGGTATCGTTTAGGTTTTATCCGATACCGGTGCCAAATCGGTACTTTTGAAACGGTGCCGGTGCTCAAACGGTGCTCAAACCGGTGCT
>NW_005187454.1:3373296-3402966 GCF_000239375.1 Pundamilia nyererei
CGAACGCAGATTCACTGAGCGCTCAACACAGACAGCATCGTCAGAAGGAAAGTTGATAAAATAAATTACAAATTTTGTATTGTTCGATACATATGCGTACCGAACCGAAAGCACTGTATCGAACGGTTCAATATCGATACGAGTATCGTTGCACCCCTAATAGCTGATTATTAGAGATAGGTTGATCATATTTAAGATCGAAGAATTAATTAATGGCAGGACTTATGAGTCATTTTTTCTCTAATGGTTAAAATTTTATTTGTGAAGAAGTTCATGAAGTCATTACTAGTTAATGTTAAAGGGATGGTTGGCTCAACAGAGCTCTGACGGTTTGTCAGCCTGGCTACAGAGCTGAAGAGAAACCTGGGGTTGTTCTGATTTCCTTCAGTGAATCATTACAGTATAATGTTTTTTAACAAAGACTTGGCTTGTGGAATTGGAGTGGATTTTATCTCAAGTCGCACCCAAGCATTGCTGCAGCCTATGCTAAATCCTCAGTGGCTAACAGTGCTGCTAACCCTGACGACAGCAGGACAGTGTTTCCCATAGCACCACAGAACTTCCCACAAACTTTTTTTCTTTACAAAATAAAAAGGAGGGGTGAAGAGAAAAGCATCATTGCAGATTTTCAAGGTGAGACCACTAAGGTGATATTACAAAGGGCTTATTACAGCTAATGAAAGTGGTGTTGCATTTTCAGAGTGAGTGTGCTGATATCATGTGTACAGTAGTAGCTGCTGGCAGCAGATCATCTTTGGAGTGACCTGTGTTACACGACCATGGCAAGCTGCCTTAAAAAGGTTTGCTACTTTGTATAAACATAAAATGATCTATTCAAATGTATAACTGCCTTTGCTCACCTTAATTCCAATAAAAATCACATACTTCGGTCCAGGTTTTAAAGCAATATTGCCACATCAATGAAAGTTCAACAAAGTAAAATCAGCTGCATTTCCATAAATTTCCCTAATGGATTAATCCCTCTCAGACAAAGGACTAAATTTGCAGGATATTGTTGTGTTTCTACCTTTCATCCCAAGCTCTCTGATTTTCATATAAAAGTCTTTTTTGGAGGCACTCAGTGACTTGGCAGACAATACAATGCTAGTCAAGAGCAACACTGCCTATAGATGTTCATTTACGGCTCAATTTTGGAACAGCTCTTGGAAAACAATAAAATATTCATTAACAGAATACAGGAGCCCGGCTCAAGAAAAGGTTGCTGAATTATTCTATATGAAAGATGCTCAGGCCTCTTGACTGCAGCAGTAATCTATGTGTGTGCTCTCATTTTTATTTACTCCAAATCCTTCTTGTAATTTTTTTCCTATAAATATTTATAATAAGACTCAAAGACAGTATTTGACCACTGTATTCTTCATGACAACTTGAAGTTCTCCACGTTTCTTGAATTTCAGAGATGATGCTGTTGCATCAGTTGCCCTTCAAAGGCTGACTGTATTAACAGCACTTCAAAATTCATTCAAAATTCCATCAACTGCAGCCCGAATCCATGAAAGAGCCTCAACCGTGTTTTACAGATACGACACTGCTGTAGATCCTTTTTGACCTCAAAATGACAACGTGAAAGAAAAACGTCAGAGCAGTTAGATTTTCAGTTCATTAGAATTTACTTCATGTTTGCATAAATACAGTTAGAATTTAACCAAAATGTCACTAAAGGCACAGTGGATGTAGCATATCTGAGTCTTTGTTCATCCTCACAGTCACTCGATCACACACTCGGTGGGCCAATTTGGGGTTCATTGTCTTGCCCACTTCAGCATGCAGGCTAGAAGCTCAGAACTAAATGAAACCTTCTGCTTGGCAGACGAGCCACGCTTACCCCCTCGTACTGAAAACCGTCGCTCTTTATCTGGAAATGGACGGGTTCTTATGTAGCGCTTCTCTACTCTACATGAGCACTCAAAGACCTTTACACAACATGCCTCATTCACCCATGTTCTTTCTATCTAACATTCACACACGATGGATGCATCAGAGAGCATCTATGCCAAGGATATGTGGCATGTAGCCTGGATGAGACGGGAGTCGAACCACCAACCTTTTCATTAGTAGGTGACCTGCAGAAAGCAAACATTATGCTCATACTTTAAAAAAGGTTGATTCAGTATCGATAACCAGGCATGTACGATCAGTACCTCCATGCTGTACATCCAATTTTGTAGAAATGTGATGAAAATAAGACAAAATAAAAGAGGACCCCTTTGTTCAAATGTTAAATATGTATAGATGTTTAGACATAATAGATTTACTGATCAAAACTGACAGATTTTTATAGGTTTGTATAGAATGAATCATTACAACCAGGCTTTGATCCAGGGTTTTGTCTTATATTTAACATATTGAAACTCTGAATGTGGAGAGAAGATAGTCTGCCATGAGCAGAGCCTGTGACTATGAAAAGAGGGCGGATCTGATTATGTATTCTCTGGGGACTCTAAACTGGGGGGGCTACTGGTTAACTAGACTGGTGTAGCGTGGGTGAGTGGCAGGGTGGGTCGGTGGGGAAGTCCAGCTGGAAAAGAAACAGATATACGCTGACAAAATAACAGGTTCCCCCTTAAACCCAACCCCTCACCCCCCACCAACCATCGAAAAAAGGAAAAAGAAAAAACCTCAGCTGGTGCCACCACGAACTCTGAACCCTGACTTGACCTTGTCTATAAAGGCCTCCCTCCTTGTCTCCGTGTAGATCTCTTGCCCTTCCCCCTCCATTTTCCTCTCACTGTTGCTAAGCCTTTTCTCCACAAGTCTCCCTCAAAGTGCCGAGCGGCAATCTGGGCGGCGGAAAGACAGAAACAAGAGGAGGGGAGGCACAAATGTTACTGTACTTGCTGTGGTGGAAACAATTTGAAAATGAATAATGCTCTTTGAGTCCCTCGAGGCACTGATGTGTTTCTCACTTTCCCTCTCTCTTTGCCTCTCCCTACTTGTAAGGGAGGTGTGGGGTGAACCTGAATTAGCATAAAGGAACAAGCACAACAACAGCAGTCTCTGAAAGAGCTAACCAGTGGGTGGATTAAGTATGTCACTGAATGGGGTTCCGTTGTAAATGATGGGGTGGGGTGGGACCTCATCCCCATCTGTCTTTTTAGAGAATACCTTGTGATAATTACCCCCCACCCCCCGCCCCAGACAGCATTGTGGAGCGCCCGGGCCGTCCAGCCAGGTGCCTGCAAGCCCTGCTGTGTCCAGCCATTCACTGGCACTGCACACTGCCGTGCAGAAAATGGACCCAAGGTCACCACCTGATTTTGTACATTCCCACTCAAGAGTTTTAATTATAGACCCACTGCAGGCTGGAGCCCCGTCCTGGCATCACTGTTAACATTACTGAGCAAAGACTTTGACATCCAAATCTTTTTCTTTCTACGCATATTTTCAAATTTCTCAGGAAGAAAAAACATAACAAGCTCTGTGAAACGAACACGTCTCCCGGTGCAGACCTGTTGCAGAAGGGATTTTTGAGACTGCTCATAAATCCAGGATCTCTTTGATTCTCCCCCCAAGCTCCCTGGAGAGCTGCTCTGTGTTAGTCTGACTGCCTTCATTCAGAAAGGAAAGTGTCTCTTCACCACTCTTGACCCTCTTAAAGGACAAGACCAGTTCAGAGAATGGGTTTGAGAAGCCTCCAGAGGGGCGTTCTTCTGGTTCTGTCTCTTTTTATTTTCTGCTCTCAGCTTCTGCTTGTGGACACGACAGGGAATTGATTTTAGCTCATGATCTGACCGGGGACAGTCTTCTATAATTTATCATGAACTCAGTAGCTTAATCAGAGATAATGCTGGTCTTATTCTACAGCCTCCAATGGCAGGACAATGCTGTTCACCCGGCTCATGATTAACCGTGGTGCTAACAAACAATAGGAGCTTGACATTTGCCAAATATAGTAGCTGGCAGCCTTAACTGTGTGACGTGTGAGGCAAAGGTAATTCTGCTGGTCTTATACAACGGCCTTTTTAAAGGAGATTTGACCGTTCATATTGAATAATTAATCGTTGGTTTTTTAGAGTTCAATTTGTGCTGAAACGGCTCAGATATTTATTCCATCCCTGATTGGACAGAAACACCAAAGGCGGGCAAACTTTATGTAAACTTACACTTTAATTATTATCTGTTAAATTCTATTGCTGCTGATATTTTATTCTTAATATTTGTACCTGCTTGGTATTTTTTCTTATTTGTATTTAAGGTGAACCGGTGTTGTGCTGCAGGAGCCATCGTTTCTTTGAGGGGACCTTAAAAAGTTCTATTCTATTCTATTCTATTCTATTCTAACCTTGCAGCTTCCTGAGTGGTTCCACCTTGCACATCCAGGTTGGTGGAGAAGCTGTGGCACACAGAGAAGCCGATAAGGAGATTATGTGTGTGTGGTGGGTGAAGCTGTCGGGGCTGCAGAGGACAAACTCGCTGTAAACACAACCCGGATCATTATGAGACAGAGGTTTGCATGAAGGTCATTATCATGCAGTTTTACAGAGGTAGCTTTGAAAGTCTGTTTACTTCAGGCCAATACTTGCATGAACACTACCAGCACAGCTGTCTACAAACAGATAGTGGTTGCTCTATAGGCAACCTCCTGTGAGAAGCATCAACAGTATTGATTATTTATCAGCACAGACAGCTTCACAGAGGCTGGCTCCACAGAAGTAAAGGTGTCGTTTATATTTGTGACAAGACAACAGCTGAGCACTCAACGCCGCTGTTTGTCTTCACAAATTCTCACCCAGATGCAAATCTATACATCGAGGAATCGGCCGAGTGCAACGCTGCGTCTGTACAGTGCTGGAATAGAACTGGTAACAGGTTACATCTGATTGGTTTAAGATCACACTGTGCACAGGTGCAATTTACACTGTTCAACAAATGAAGGGAACACCTGAGCAATTTTATATTTCCCTGTATCGTTTGGCTCTCAGACAATATGTCAATGAATAAACTTATGCTTCCAGGTCCAATGTGCGATGGAAGTGCTTCCTTATTTTTATTTTTGTATTTTTTTAGGAGTTATTGACAATAATTTATAGGCATTCAAATTCACACTTTCCAGAATCCTTTTCCTTTTTTCTTACCTTTTCCATTAACAGAGTAATGACTGACTCCTGATCCATAAATAAATAAGTTATGACGATGACGACATCATCATCAACAACAACAACAACAATAACAACAATAATAATAATAATAATGATAATAATATTATTATTAATAATAATAGTTTCCATCTGAACATGTCATGCTATAATGAAGAACAAATATTTATTTAAGCCAACATATAAAAGTCATGTTTAACATAATATAAGAAAAACAAGCAGTTTTTCTCCTGGTTTTCTGTGAAACATATGAAGGTGAAAACAGGATTAAACTGTGTGAACGTAATGATTCTGTATTCTTACATTTCTAAATGACATTTGGAGATTAGAAATGGTTCAGACAGCAGATGGATGGTTTTATTCTGCAGCCTCCCACTTTAAAGAAAGTGTGATTCATCCAACCAAGGAGCTTTGCCAATGACGCAGCAGAGCCCAGAGCAGTGATCAGGAATCGAACTGTGTTCATCAGGTAAATCTACGTGACGCGTGAGACATTCAAGAGGTTCAGTAACTTATGAAGAAAGAAAGCACCACATGATTAAAAGCAGGATGGCTCCATGCTCTCATGCGCAGTGTTGCCTCTCAGGACAAATCACATTTTTCCTACCAGCCCACATTTATCTGCTTTTCTGTGGATTGTAACTTCAGTTTCCTGACTTCGGTTGACAGGATTCAGGCCCAGTGTCCTGCTGCTGTGGGCCTCATGTTTCTGGCTCAGGTTGTTGTGCTTTCAGTGATGCTCTACAATGTGAATTTAAACATGGAGGTAAAGATCTGCGTAATAAAGAATGACCTGATGATGCATCCTCTCAGTGACCACCTGAACCTCACACTGTTCTATACTTTAGGCTCGAGTGCTCGAGTCAATATTCACTCCCAGCACCTCAGACAAAGATGGCAAAAAGTCATCAGTCACAGTTGCTCATTATTAGCTTATTGATCTAAGAGTGCAGTAATAGATGAAGTTGACCCAAAATTAACTCAATATGAGTGACCACAGCAGCTTCTCTGTATTTGTAGCTGCATGTAGACCCAGAACAGTCAGTCTAATAAGATGAAGGCAGAGTGAACACACACTCGTGGACACCCTCAGTGGACGGGACACCGACATCCTCTTAGCACTCGTTGCCTATTTAAAGGGCTGATGCTCAGCAGCGGACAGACTTAGTGACCTAATGTTAGTATCCTAACATCTGCCTCACAGCCCTCTGTGGACTCCTGCTGGGGATTATTGAATATTGACAACTGGGAGTCCCGAAGGACTCCTGCCGTTCCCCTGGTGCACAGCAGGAGGGGAGGGTCTGGGTGTCATAAATATGTCAGGGGTCCCAAAGTGCGTGTAAATGGTCCCCCTGAAACCATCATTAGTTCTGTAAACTTGTTCCAGTTTGCACAGGTTGTTTTATCCCCAACCAAAACTTCTTCTCACTGTCCGTGTCTATCAAACCATTTACCTGTGTGTCCTAACACACAATGTTTTTATTTGTGTTTTAGTCTTTATGTTTAACTGAGTGAGACTGTACAGCAACCTCGCTGTAAACAGGCATGAAGTAATCTACATATCACAGTAAATCAGCTCTGTCAGCATTCCCAGTGCTGGTTCTTTGGCCTCTAGTGTTCGTGATGATTACGCCGTGGAAACAAAATTACTGTATTTCAGGTTACATCAATACGTTTGATGATATTATGGCAACTCTTTGTGCCACAACAATAAAAATATTTGGGCTGAACCGTCCCGCCGTCCTTTTTTCTTAGCTGTCTCATTCTGTCGTCCTAAACATAAAAAGACGCGCTGGCTCAGAGTATTAAGACTGAAGCATGTCTGCGCTAACAGCTGTGGCTCCTCTAGCTGAGTGCTGTTTACCACAGTCAGTGAAATTATGCATGCACTACACTTAAAAAATGTACCAATTATAGCTGGATGGTAATGTGGAAAAGGTTGTGTTTGCCACATAGGCTCGATGTAATTAATGTTACTTACAATAACAGAGGGATACATCAATGCCAAGGAAAATGGTGATAATAAGCAGAATTTATTATTTAAAAAAATCGCATGAGGCACGGCTAATTTATGCTGGGTTACATTTGTCCATTAAAAGTTGGGTGAAAATGGATTGGCCCACACAGAGCAGAGGAAGGCAGCCGGGGATTAATGTGCAGGCAGCAGTGTGACGCTACATCAGATATTTGTGCTGCCGTGGACTAAAGTCACATCACCGCACTGTCTTTGTTTCTGAGGAGCTGTGACCTGTTTAACCTGTTCGTCTCTACATTTGTCTGCTTTGACTAAACCAGACAAACGGCTTGCTTTGTTTTCATGCCGTGGTCTTTATACGAGCCACGGGCATTTCATCTGAACTCATTTATTTTCATATTTATTTCCTGTATCTAAAATCCTGTTTCATTCACTAAAAGTGGTTCTGATTCAGGCCACTCCAACGTGCACAACAATGTTGTCTTCAGATGGACTGCACAGATAATGATGGTCAGTCGTGAAATATAATATAGTTCATCACAGAAATCCTTTCAGCTGTACACCTGTTTTATTGTGTGTTATAATCATTATACAGTATCAACCAACCAGTGTTGCTGTTTGGAAATGTTGTCCACTGGATAACGAGTTCAACCTGTTTCATTTTAAATAACGATCCATCGTATGAGAGCTTTGGGAAATGCTTAGAGTGTGATGTCAGGTTTTATCCTTAGTTTACAGTTTCAGAAAAATGTCTAAAGATCGACACAAATCTGTTAAAATTATACTAACTGTATGCTGACTGAACATGATATTTTTGTTCTTTTCCAGCATAAACAGAGATATTCATGAACACTCGATGTTTTTACGTTTTTTCTTTTCTCTTATTATTTCAGTTAAATTTGTATTTTGAAATAAAATTCTGTTATGTAGCAGCACAGGTGTGACATCACATGATCCAAGTAAACTGGGAAATAATTATTTAAATAATTTCCAATAATAACAATGATAATACATGTGGGAAAGATTATTTAGGGAGGAGATTATTACAATTTATTAAAATTCTGTGTGTGTGTGTGTTTTAAAGAAATAATGAAATATAAAAAATACACCACTTCTAAACTAATTTATTACAGAATAAAAGAATATTTATTTTAATAGTAATCTTCATAGTTTAAAAAAACACACACCATATTAACCTTAATAAAAACAAAAATATTTTTAAAGATATAAAAGCATAATCTACATAAAATACACACTTACGTGAATGAAATCCATAAATACACAACCACTCACTGTGTGATCTGTGGGCGCTAAAATGAAAGTGAACGTTACATTTCTTAAAAATAGAAATGTCAAACAAATTTATTCTGATCAGAAAAGAACATTTCTTAGAAAACGATTACAAGTTCTTACACGTTCGCTGCACAAAAGAGAATAGAAACCCCGATTTTTACAGTTATGTGTTTTGTAACAAAAAGGGTGAAATCTTGATTACACACTGACCAGCAACCATTTTAACCTTTGATCCCCAACCAGTAATAAAGGCACTTTCACAGGGTCTTGAACCCTGGACAGAAGTCACACTCAGTGGCTTAGAAGGGAAGTAAAAGGACACAAAGAAAGAAACATGTTGTTCGCTGGTTTTTATTGATTTTGGTTGGCTGTTGAAAAGGTCTTTGGTCATGCCCTTACCAAAGGATACTAATTTGCTCGATCAAGTCTGTCGGAGTATCGACTGGGAGGAGGCTGAGCTCGTGCCATTGTGTTTGCTTCAGCAGGGAGCTGGTGTGTGAAACAGGATTACTAGAGGTCAGGCATCTAGAGAAAAGATGTCCATCACTTTCAGCGGGTAATACAAAGAGGCGGGGCCCGGCAGACGTGATTAAGATGTTGAAGCCCAGAAGGAAAGGCGAGCTCGTGCACACTACGACCACATTCAGATCTGCAGCCTGTTAGCCTGCATGGTTATTTTTATTCATGCAGGCTGTACAAGAGAAAGCAGGTGGAGCTGCCTGTTGTTGTGCCGGTGCTGTATACGTAAGCCTGATTAACACTAAACGGCAGGCTTTGTGAACTGGAAATAAATGTGTTTCATATACTGGTTGTTTCTCTTCATCGTCTCCATCTACTTCATAGTTTTGGTGATCGAGTAGTGACAATGAAAATTTTTCCCAAAACATATAGTGACCTCTTCCTGATCATCAAATTATTTCAATATTAAACAAAGATGCTAGGTTTCAAATAACGATATTATTTATTAAAGGAAATCTATCCAATCTGGCTCTATGTGAAAAGTAATTGACCCAGTTTGTTAAAGAATATCTAAAGAACTGCAGGCCTCACTCGCCTCAGTGAAACAACACAAAGGCTCGTCTCACATTTGCCAAAAACATCGAAATAATCCCCAAAACCTAAAAATATCCCGTAGACTTGATGCCAGTGGTAGTGATGGTCCAGGGCGATGGTCCAGCGTGATGGTCCAGGGCGATGGTCAAGGGTGACGGTCCAGGGCGACGGTCCAGGGCGATGGTCCAGGGCGATGGTCCAGGGTGACGGTCCAAGGCGATGGTCCAGCACGATGGTCCGGGGCGATGGTCCAGGGTGGCGGTCCAGGGCGATGGTCCAGGGTGATGGTCCGGGGCAATGGTCCAGGGTGACGGTCCAGGGCGATGGTCAAGGGTGATGGTCCGGGGCAATGGTCCACGGTGACGGTCCAGGGCGATGGTCCAGGGTGATGGTCCAGGGTGATGGTCCGGGGCAATGGTCCAGGGTGACGGTCCAGGGCGATGGTCCAGGGTGATGGTCCAGGGCGATGGTCTAGCACGATGGTCCGGGGCGATGGTCCTGGGGTGATGGTCCGAGGCAATGGTCCAGGGCGATGGTCCAGGGTGACGGTCCAGGGCGATGGTCCAGCACGATGGTCCAGGGCGATGGTCCGGGGCAATGGTCCGGGGCGATGGTCCAGGGCGATGGTCCAGGGCGATGGTCCGGGGTGATGGTCCAGGGCGATGGTCCAGGGTGACGGTCCAGGGCGATGGTCCAGGGCGATGGTCCGGGGTGATGGTCCAGGGCGATGGTCCAGGGCGATGGTCCGGGGCGATGGTCCAGGGCGATGGTCCGGGGTGATGGTCCAGGGTGACGGTCCAGGGCGATGGTCCGGGGTGATGGTCCAGGGCGCTGCTTTGCTACTTGAAGACCTGGATGACTTGCTGTAATTGATGGCACTGTGAAGCTGCTCTCCACCAGAGAACTGAAGGCCATCCACCCAGATAGCACAGCCAAGCATGTAACAGACATGCCAGTCCACTGTGTCCATTTCATGCTTTGCCTCTCCAAAGTGTGAAGAGGTCATGCATGCAGAAGCTGCAGTAACAGCAGAGGAAGAGATTTTATTTCAAACCAACATGAAAATAATCACAGGAAAGACATCATTAGCCCGCTCTCATGCATATTAGCCACCTAGCTCAAATCTGACGATTAATGACCCTGGACTGTGCTTATGAGTCTACTTCATGTTTCGCTGTGGGTTGAGCAGTTCACGCCCTGCCACTGTACTGACTCAAGTGTACTTGGGTTACATAGCAGAACAATGATCTGTTGAAGTCAGGACTGAATCCTACTGAGATGCTTTTTGACCTTAAACAGGTCGTTCATGCTTGAAAGTCTTCTGCAGAACAGAGTGGGCCAAAATTCTTCCTGTCAGTTTTCTAAAATCTGTTCAAGCTGCCGAGGCTGACACAACCAGTTATTAGCTTCAAGAGAGGGTTTCATTTACCACGCTGCACAGCTGTTTATTTTAGAAATCACCATTTAAAACCTGAATTGTGTTGTAATTAATATTAATCAAACATTAAAATTTGTCACATTTACATACAAATATGTTTCATATCAGTTTGACAAATATTATTTAAAAAACGAAGAAATTAAACAAGGGGCAAATACGTTTTTCACCTCGCTGCAATAATCTCCATTACAGCAAAAGGTTAGAAAAAGGTGATGTTTGAGAACCAATCAGTTTTCTTTTTTTATTCAACATCCTGAAGCTCTGTAATATATATGTATGTATTCTCCTCCTTCAGACCAAAAATATTGTAAATTAATACAAAAGTTGTGGTTCAAGCTATTAAAAAACAAAAAGAGAACATCGTTTATTTTTTTCATCCTTGTGTGTGCTGAGCTTCACTTCAATAATGAAAAATTGTGGATTTCTTTTAACCATAAGACAAAACTTAGGTCCATAAAGATGAACAGTAGCAGTGATGTGTGATTTCCCTCAGTAGCTTTTATTAAAACTGAGATAATGATGGTTACTGTAACAGTATGTATTTGGGTTTTTGTGTCTTCACAGTGCATTTTGTTTGCTTCTGCTTCCGATCTCTCTGGGCTGTTCGATTTCATCCAGTCTTCAGAGTTAACACACCCTGAAATATGAGATGTGAATATTTGAATCTGAATCCTTAATCCAGAGGAAATGATGGGCAGTAAGAACAGGGACTAAACTACATGAAATAATAAAATACATACAAGTTCCAACATATGCAATACGTTGCAGCTCTGATTATAAATGCGCTGGTATAACATATATGGTTGGCCTGTTCTCATACTGCGCATGTTGCTGATGTTTTTTCTGTGTGTTTCAGCAGCTCGGAGGCCCGGCGGACTTAATCTTTAAAACTAACGATTTTCCAGTGAACCTGGCGGGCCATCTTTTTTTCTAACCATACCGTGATGTTGCAGGCTTTTCAGAGCCGAGCAGCAGGCTGTTGCTATTCTTCAGTACCTGCCCAGCCTCATCCCTGCACCCTGGGCAGCAGCCAGGCCGCTGGCCTTCAGGCAAAACTGAGCACTGGTGTCCTGGCTGCCTCAGCTTCTGCGCTTTAATTAAATATGGAAATGACACACATATTGTTATCGAAATATAATTTTATTTTTGCAGAGTTTCCAATCTGCAGCTGACTCAAGCAAACACGTATGTAACAAATCAAACTGCAAGTCTTTCTGAGCAAACTGATATGTACATCAGAACACATTAACCTATTATTAGTGCAAAGAACATGAATAAACATCAGTGTTTCGCTTGTTGTTGAATGTTGTGCTCGCTCACGCCACGTGTGTCGAGCTTGTCGTGCCACTGTACAAACATTTCCATTGTGCAGCAACTTTGGGGCACTGATAACCTTGAAACCACATGAAACCAGAGCCTGACATGTGAAGAGCCCGCAGACTATCACAGACGGCTCCCCTTTGTGGAAACAAGCCTTTCTCTCCATTGAGCAAACAGCCAATTAGCTATTATGGAGACTGACTGTGAGGATGTGTGTGCGACTGCTTTTTGTGGATGAGGTTACTGCCTCTTACCTCTATAGGTGGGACATCTGCTGAGGGTTTGTGTCCCTGGATAAGTACGAGCCGAGTGCGAGCCCAGCACCTTTTCAACCTGATCACATAGGTATTTAGCTCTTGGCCCGGGCTGGCGTTTTGTTTGTTTTATGTTCAGAGCAGGTGTTTTACAATCATTAGCGACTCCATTACGACCCCGGCTCTAAGTAGAAGACAAACAGTGGCCGTGCATCTATTCTCAATGGAACCATCTGGTGGCAAGGAGGAAAAATGGCTGTGTTTGGCACTAGTGTTTGCCAATGGTCACATAATTGTGTTTCAGAGGAGAGGAGGCAGATAGCAGACAGAAAAGCTGAAGTGCTGTGGGTTTTATAGAATGTTTCCAATGTCTTTGTCTGCTCAGCCAACATCCTGGTGTTTGTATTCATCTGTTTACAGTAGGGCCTAAATGTCCTTTTTATTTCCCAAAGAAAAGTTTTTGTAGACGGTCAATAAATTTCACATTCACGGGGGACACAGAGCTTTCAGAGCTCTGGATAAAGCTGCACCGAGCTTCCGTTGGATTTATTCGCCGGTACCTTCGGTGTATCCACGAAGCTTCCCAGGCCCACAAACTGCTGTTAGCTTCAAATGTACGGACAGGTATTAAAGTTTAAAACGAAATGCGTCGATTCATATCCCATCTGCTCGGTGGATATTTGTGTGCAGGCATTTTCAGCCCACAGTGACAGACGCCACGTTTGATTGACTCAACCAGAGTTGGTCTCTTATCTGACGCTGCAAATCTGCACTTTCAGCAAAAATGTGCTCACGTTGACCCGAACCCAGCCAGTGGGTGTGGCCTGATCGTCTCAGTATTTGTTCTGAACTGACTATGGCCAGGGTTGGCTTTGTTTTTAAAAATGCACTCTGTGTTTAGTCGTGTTGCTGTTTGCATGCAGTGTGCTGTTTGTGTACACAGCCTCTCAGGGCTCTGCTTGTTTGTGGAAAAGGCTGTCAATAGCGATAATTATTCCAAACAAAATGCTGCCCCCACTACACATAATTATGCCACTGATGCTAATTACTGTGTGAGTTATTAACGACTCATTAAACAATTACGGTCACCGTCAATGATATGCTAATGAATTTCACATGAAACATGTGTAAAAGTAACTGTGCAGGAAGGTGATGGATGGAGGGCCAGCACTCCTGCGTGCTCTCTGCGTGATCAGCCCAGCACATGTTCTGCTGAGCTTTGGCAGTTATTGCTAGGATTAATATATCACCTTACATGCATTCAGACGCAGGTATATGGGAAAAACATCGGTGTGTATTTTTACTCAGAATGGAAAATAATAATAATCATTGGGTATTTGCAGGAATATGCACGCCATTACGTAAAACCTCTTTAACACAAAGAGCTGAGTTGGTTTATTGTCTGCTCCCGGTAACGTCAGCACACGCAGCTTTTCAGCTCTCGTTGCTAAAATAACATCGAAATGCATTCAGTCAAAAGACAAACAGTCAAAATGAACATTTTCCTGCTACAGGAGAAATATTGTTTCATTATTAAATACATGTGTTTATCTACAGTATTTACATTATCATGTCAAACTGGGATCATTAAATGTGACCCACTGAGTTTTCATGTTTCCACTGCTGACTGGATATACTCCTTCGTTTGGACATAAAGAGCGTTCTTCATCACGTCTGATTCACTTTGTTTGCCTCTGAGGCGTCATCACTGCAGCAGAGGCCACTCCCATCAGAAGTGTTTGTTTGTATGTTAAAGGTCATTTCTCAGGACAGCTTTGCTCTGATTGGCAGGGACGTTCCCTCTAAGCAGACAGACTCATGTCCAGTTTCTTGCATAAATGTTAGGGGGATTTTGTGCCGCTGCAGCTGACATGATCATCCAGCAGTGCTGTGCCTGGACTGGCTGCCACTGCTTACAGAGTGATCCCAAGAAAACATTATTTAAATTATATAGCTATGTTGTCAGAATGAATTAGTGCTATCATACGAAGACGAGGCAGGATGTTTGGATTGGAGCTTTTATGCTGAGTTCTATTGTTCGATGAGCTGTGGCAGTGCAGCGATGGTTTATATGTGCCTGAGAAGTCGGCACAATGGAGTATTTCATCTAATGGCTAAATATCCCTCTGTTTCAAGTTCCTGCAGTGAGAACCTTGGGCAAATTGATGTATGTCTCCTCCTCCTCCTCCTCCTCCTCCTGGATTTATCCTCTTTTTTTCCCTCCAGCAGCATTATGGGTGGTTTTAAAATATTAATGTGAGAGTGCATTTAGCGGAGAGCAGCTCATGTGGGTATTCTCCTGTGACTCCCCATTCAGGTCACAGGGGAGCATCTGCCTGTTTCTCTGCCTGCCTGATTTACTCTAAATGCAACATTAAAGATCCTCTTTCCTTGTGGCTTCTGCATGCTCCATGGGATCGTTCCTAATGTTCACACAGAGACGCTACAGAGAGAGAACGCACACAGATGCACAAACATGTATGTATATGAAATAAAGTCCAATAACAGGACAGAATCACCGTGTTTTTAAAGCCATCCACTCATTTCTCAGAAGAGCTGCTCCACACAACACTGATTGGAACAGACTGGGTGTCATATCCAGTTAAAGCACCAGTCAGACAACACCACCCTCTGAGACACACACACACACACACACACACACACACACACATGTTTGTACACAGATGAGCCTGAAAACAAAAACACTGAAGTGCATTAATTAAACAGAAACACTACACAAAAGGTCACAAAGGCAGGAAATACTACAATATTACCACAACATTCACAAAAGTTCCTTTTGTTGTGACGAGCTTAGCCTGCTAACTGGAGTGCAACACTGAGCGCATCAGCAGCAACAGCAGGCACAAAGTACAGCGATGGAAACGATCGTTCATCAGAAGACTTCATTTTGGCTCTGCAGACACTCTGCAGCACTCCGGGTTGCATTCAGGGGCAGGTGTGTGTCCTGGACGTTTGGCAAATAAAATCAACACATTACAGCAAACGAACCAGTGACTGTAGCTTAAATTAACGTGTCTGCATATTCATTATTATCACTAGTAATAGTAGGAGTTGTATTTCTAGTAGTAAAGTTCCCAACTTTGTTCATTCTCATTTAATTAATTTGACAGTTTGAGTGCATTTCTGTAACCCAGGATAATTTATCATAATAAAGCGTACATGGAATACAGTTCACTAGAATGTGAGTGAAGCCTCGATGATGTAGAAATACTAAAATGTGCTTTTTTATCTTTAGTTTTTTGTTATTTTATTCCATAACCATGACAACCAGCCAGCCAACTTAGAAAAAGAGAGAAACTGTGGCGTGTTTCTGTTTTAATCTGCACTTCTGGAAAAGTCAAACACGTATTTTGTGTCGTTCATTCACAAAATGCAAAGCTTGGCTGAGATCTACTAAAAAAAAAAAAAGTTCCTTATTATAGAAAAAACTGTTTCTTAGCTCAAACACTGGCATCATAGTAAATCTATGTTTTCTAAATGTCCCCAAAATCACATGAAAGTTTGAGCTCTTTCTTCATCCTAAAGACTAAAGGACATAATGTGTCACATTCAGGATATGCAAGCATGTGACAGGTGATGTTCTCTGCATGACTGAACTCGCACTTAACAGTCGACCCAAACTCTGTCACTCTGTGCTGAAGCCACGTCCTCCATATCTGGCACACAGAGGAAAATCTGAGAAAAGAGATTTGAGATATTTAATCTGAATCTCAATCAAGGTTTAGAAATGACGATGCTGATAAATGCTGTTATTAAGATGACTCAAGTCTAATAGAAGCTGCTGCTCCTGCTCTCCAGAGTGACATAAAGGGAGCATCGTAAGTAATTTGGTGTAAACAGTATGCTACACACAAAGTGTGCGGGCGCTATTTTAAACAAGCAGCAGGCTGAGAGCTGCGCGGCTCTTCAGGTGCTCAATAATTAACTGCGTGCTGCTCGCAGAGTGCCTGCGGTGTGGCGGAGGAAGTCAGGCAGAAGCTAGAAGCAGGGCGCCGTCGCTGTGTGTTTTCAGACTGCAGCTCTCTTGTTCTGTAACCTGCTTGTTGCAACATTGGACAGTGAGTCTCCTGTGCTCACTGCCGTGTCTCTTTGATAAAGACGGGATCTACCGACACATCATCAGCAAGCGTGTCTGCGATTCTGATTGCTGCCACTGATGAGGTGGTCCCACAGCACATCAGGATGGGGGGTGAACCAGATCTCGGTAGTCTTTGTGTCGGCATTAAAGTTTAAGGTCGCGTGGGCCTGTTTTACACAGCTGCTGATCCCTGACTGACGCTGAACTGGAAAGCAGCCATGGGCAACAGCATGTCAGACACCAGAGCGCTGGTCTCCAGGTGCAACGGTGCCACAAACAAGTGTTGAATGAGACCCACTGGGACCTGAAGCTACATACGCTAACATCGCCCTGTTGCTGTTAAGATGACTGCTGTACACCAGGACACTATCAGTGTGCAGCACCATGCACCATGCACTCAGGGTTTGGACATTTCTCATGCTTAAACCACACATGTAAAATGAAGAAGTCATACTTTAGGTATATCTAAAGGAAGCATTGAAAAAAGTAGCATAGCATAGAGCTGAGGAGGGCTGCTAAACTGTAACCGGTGAAAACACCAGTGCAGAGTCCAGAGTTTCCATCATTCACAATCCCTCTGTCAGTACAGACTGACAGCAGGCTGACACTAGGCTGCAGGCTAGTTGTTTTCAGATTTTTCTACAGAGCGAAGCTTTTTTGTGCTCGCATCATTTATTTAAACAAAAAAACGAACTCGGCAAAGGTTCCACCTGCAACGATTCTCTGAAAGTGGAAACATTTTTAAATCTTAGAGGAGAATATTCAGTTTGTTCAACTTTTACAGACATTATTCAAATAACACTACAGCAGATTTGTTACGTTCGTTGACCAGCTCGTGTTTGTCTGTGCTGACCTACCTGGACAGATGATCCAAATAAACTGACTGGCATTCAGGACTTTACTAACTACTCAAAGAGCTTTTGACTGCACATTTAGGCTTACTTGTTATACACTTGTGTCCATTAGCCTCAGGTGTCTTTGTGCTGTGGAAGGAAACCCGTGCAGGTAGCGTGACAACATGCACAGAAAGTGTCAGCCAATGAGGTGAAAGCAGGAACTGTCTTGTCATGAGGCAACAGTGCTAACCACTTGACGTTATCGATCAGTCTTATCATTGAAGATTGATTTCAGTAGATGAATGATTCCCAGCAAAGTGAGCAGTGTTTGGAACGTGTTCAGACTGGCCTCTGTGAGCAGGTATTGTGGATGCCAACACAAGACATCCAACATGAAGGGGTGGGTTTGTTTCTCGTTTCTACGATTTTACTTTAAGAAGAAAACCACTGAAATAACAGAGACCTTTCCCATGTGTGAGAAGCGCTGCATGCAGTTTCTTGGCCGGTGCAATGAGGCCCCGCCCCAGGCAGCGCTGACACACCGTCAAAGGCTGCAAAGGCTGATGCTGTCCTGGTCAGGTACGGCTGCATTATAATGGAACGTGTAACCTACTGCAACCATGCTTTTAATGTTGAAACGCTCGTCCATGTGTGCACTACACACTCATGTAATAACTCTGTGTGATATGTGCGCAGTAACGCCGACCGTCCATGCCCGGCTCCTGTATCCTTCGTTTGATGTGATTATTTCAGAGTCTATACCAGTGAAAGTGCAGCAGCCCTTTTGAGAAGAAAGTTCTACATTTTTCTTTTAGCTTGTGCTGAAATGAGCACATAATGAGAGTCTAGCAGCCCAACTTCCATTAGCCTACTTTCAGCCTCTTTTGACTGGCATCTGGCTGAATCCTACACATGCACACAACGAGCACAGTCATACAAGTCTGTACATTAATAGAAGAAATGATATCTCTTCATTAAAGAATCATCTTTCTCAATGGACAATCCTAGGCTTTGTGAATCGGTCTCCTCATGACCAAAACCACATCAATGCACTGAAAGAGAGGAAAAAAATGAAACATCCAAATTGCTACTTCAATCTCCAAGAGCTTTGAAGTGCTGTTTTCATCCCATTTTGACCAAAATAAATGTGTATTTTTATTATAGCGTGTGTCGGGAGGTTGCTAATGGGTTTGGAATAAAAGACAACATTTTGATTCAGCCAGGCGCTGGTGGCACAGAGACCCTTTTTACTTCAGCTCATTTTAAACCCAGAGCACTGCTGCTCCCCTATCATTGGTTGATCAAGTCAAAGATGACGACCCACTCAGTGTTAATGCTTGTCTGCAGTTAGAAATGATCCCCATGAACCAAATCAAAAGCCTGGCTCCCTGCTGAATAGATGCAGTGTCTTGTTCTGCTGCCTTCAGTTCGGGATCACTGCGACGTGCCCATGTGAAAGACTGAGGGCAGCCATCCAAGGCTGTTTTCTCCTTCTCAGGAGGACACTCTGCTGTTCCCGAGGGCAAGCTTATTCACTGCCAGGACAAGTCAGATCTGCCGAACAAAGCAGAGGAGCCGATGAGGGGCCGCTGCTATTCGGAAGACATTCTGCACTGGCTATTAGAAAAAGTCATCATGTTTTATGTGGCCAGGAAAAGCAGAACATGTCACCCGTTATTATTCCGAATCTATAGCTGCATAATAAAACGGGAAATGTAATGTCTGTAAGATGTTTTGGTGGTAAAACACTGCTAATTATTGACAGGATAAAGCAGGAGGCTGAGAGACTAGAGACAGAGCAGCGAGGACCAAATAAGGACAGCTTTGTTTTCACTGAACCATTTAAATGTTAAACTGACGAGCAGGTTTGCACAGACTGCACGTGTGCCTGCCGTTCCTCCGAAGCAGCCTCAGCAGGTAGCCTCTGTCCTTTGGACAGATGGAAAGATGAACAGTTAAAAAGAGGACACAGGTCTGCATACGCGAGGAACAAAAGCCATTTTGTAAAGTCTTTGCAGTTTGTTTGATTTGCCACGATATGCATGCATTTATGAATAAACATCCAAAGAAAACCAAAGTAATCTCAAACACGCGTGCACAACAGTTTCTCTGTTTTCAGCTGGCAGCTACACAAAGTTTGCAGGTAAAGAAGCAAACGTGAATTAAAGTCCGAGCGGTCACATTCAGATGCCACAAAACGACAGATCATTGACGCCAGCAGCTGTTGTTAACACACCAAAGAAAAATCCTATTTGCCCCTTTACGGCAGCGACTGATAATGAGGGCTATTTACACAGCGCTCTAAACTTCCTACTCCGTCGGTCGTCTTTTTAAAGAGCTCTCGAGCTCTCGCTGGGTTTATCAAGATGAAGAGTGACAGAGAGCTGAGTGCCGTGTTTGAGACCTCTGCGAAGGTCTCCTCTGGCTGTTTCTCCATTTGTCAAACTTGGCATCTTTAAACACCATCTGAGCCAAAACGTCAAATGTTGCTTGAAAAGTTACTTCCTCTGTTAGGCCGTCGTAAATTTGGTACCTTTTAGGAAGGAAGCATGTAGAACATAAAGGACATGGACACCCGCCTGCTGTTTAAGGGCTTTAATTTATGCCTGTTTCCATGGCAACTATCTCCTTGGTCTTTGCTAAAGCAGTCACCTGACAGGGGTCCATTAGCAACTGTGTCTTCTGCCTGTTAAGGAAATGCATGTGTATCAGTGCATATAGGGTGCTAGTGTAAACAGGGCATCTGTCAGACTGTCATTCTGCCACCTTTAAGCGAAGCTCAAAGTCTGCTCACACAGGATGTTCATGAAGAATCGTTTGTCTTTACGCTGAAGTCGGCACATTTCTGCTTAAGGTCAAAACTAAAAGGAGCCAAGTTTACAGTGTCACCAGCCTGTGCTAAAATCCTATTAAACAAGACGCATGCAGCACATCACAGACCGTCTCAGAGAGGATCGGGTCTTATTTAACATTTGGTTTTATTCGGAGTGTTTTTGTGTGTTACAATAATTATGTTTGCTACACGGGACCACCGAGAGGCAAGCTGCCAACCAGAGATGGGCAGTAACGCGTTACAAGTAATGCGTTACTGTAATCCGATTACTTTTTCGAGTAATGAGTAAAGTAAGGGATTACTATTGCAAAAAAGGTTACTGTTACATTCCCATAAGCACGCCGCTTACTAAAACCGTGATTTTTTTTGTGAGAGTGTCTCATGACAGTGACGTAAGCGAGTGCGACGTTCGTGACAACAGCTGTGTGCAGATCAACAATGGATCATATATCGAGTGCAGAGAGAGTGTGAGCGTGCAGCGTTTTGAGTTTGATTCCGTAAAAAGTGACAAAAACATTAGTGTCCGCTGTGCGTGGGAAGAAAACTTCTTTTTACAGCGAAAAAAACCCTAAACTTCCGGGCAAGCACCAAATACGCTGCCGCTGGAATGTGACATTCACAGAGAAACTGCCGTATCCTTCCACTGACCGCTGTGGCACACCTCAAGTCAAAGTCAAAGTCAAAGTCAACTTTATTGTCAATTCTGCCACATGTACAGGACATACAGAGAATAGAAACTTCGTTACTCTCAATCCCTAGATAAAATAGAAAATGAACATTTAAATATAAGAGTGATTAAAAATGCAAGTAAAATATTTTAAAGTAAAAAAAATTAAATAATATAATACAATTTTACATATAACAAGAAAGCTATACAATATACAATATAAGGGTAAATGACATTGAGTGCAAACCAGGCAGAGTATGCAAATGGAGATTTAGTAATGTACGGTATGAGATAGTGTAACACAAAGTCTGCACCAGGGTAAACCTCCGCCTACCGCACTCCTGCTTTACAGGTGAAAATAGAGCAACAGGACCGCTGAGTCTTTGACTTTATTTATTTTCTGCTGTGTTTACTCGCATCTATTTGAAAGACTGAGTGTAAACACAAAAAATATTTTATTTTATGTGCAGAAAATAAGTTTAAATGTTAAACTAATTTCTTCCAGTCAGAGAATGTTGCAGATAATTAAATTTTTGCTTGATGCATAAAGTTAAAAGATTAAAACTAATAAAACAAGTTTTAAAAAGAGACTTTTCCATTTGATTACATTTTATATGATGGATTATGCAGAAAAAGTAGAATTGGGCTGAAAGATCTATCGCTTTATCACCTCTTCAGGATGTAAATCATGTTTTTAAAAAGTAACTAAGTAACTAATTACTTTTGAAAATAAGTAATCTGTAAAGTAACAGGATTACTTTTTGGGGGAAGTAATCGGTAATTAGTTACTGATTACTTTTTTCAAGTAACTTGACCAACACTGCTGCCAGCTATCACAGCTATAACTGATTGCTTCGATATGTACATGCACTTATCCAGAAGAGTCGGTAACTTTGTTCCTGGGAACTGTGGTTTGATCCAGAGCTGGGGGTTGGTGCTGGGCCAGGGTTGAGCCTGATGAGTGTTAAGAGATTAAAAAGCTTGCACACACTCCAAACTGAAAGACAAAATAGGATCTGTGACATTTCCTTCCAAAACACATCTGACATCATTTTTCTGTCCAAAACAATGACTCCAGTCTCTTTAACTGGGACGTTGGTGGCGGGATTAAAACCAACTGGTTGAAGTGAATGGAGGCTGGTTTTGTAAACACACAGATTCTTAGAGAACCTTTTCTGGGCTCTCTCCTCATTCACTCTAACACTCACACCACGACAGATCCATCAGAGAGACCTTCCCGTGAGACGACCTGCTCCACCTCCTGAGCTACAGCCAGTGTTGGTTGGAAACTTTGAGACTGGTGGTGATCTCTATGCCAGTGCCAGACTCTTCAGCCATTCCAAATAAGGGAAATGTGGGGAGGAGTAAAACTCAAATGAGTTCAAATCACACTTTTTCATTAATAAATTATTTTAACTTTCATTTATATAACAGAGAATGTTACGAGGTGGTAATTCAAATCATTTCATAAATAGCATGTTAGCCTGTTAGCCTGTTAGCAGTGCTGACGATGATGTTTCTCTCTCTTCTAGGGGAAAGCTGTTGATTTTAATAACACAGGTTCACATACAAATAGTAGCTTCACCAACATTTGCATGCGAGCTTATTTGATCATAAAGCATGCTCACAGGGAACGCAGAAAACAGACGCTCATATTTATTCCATTTGTGAGAAAAGACACAGATAACTATGTTAGTGTGCTTCGCGGAGACCTCCCACTGTTTCTTAAAGAGCCACACGTATTCTTCATGTGTTCACAGAGTGTGATGTTAGATAAAGTACCAGTCCACTTACTGGTGGGACTGTGGCAGCTGTGGTACTGTTGGCTCTGTTCGAGGTTTGTGTGTTCTCCTCGTAGCTCCGGGGTTCCCCTGGGGGCTCAGGCTTCCTCCCAAACTGTTAGAAATGTTTTGCTCCTTTCTAAAATTGGCATTTATAAATTGCTCATTGGATATAAAGAATGCTCAAACACACAGAGCAGTGTGTGCTAGGGTCCGGGTTTTTTGCATGTTGTCATTTCCTGGGTGTAACATGGACATGAGTTCATTTTCTTTAGCATTTATTTGGTCCTGTTTATATTCTGGTTCTTCTTCCTGTGTTTGTTCCCGGTGTGTTTCGTGTGTCTCAGTATCCACTTCCTGTTTCACTCTCCTGTCTCGTGCATGTCGTGTTCATTTCCTTTCCTTGTTACTCCTGATTGGCTCCCGCTGTGTTTCCCCCTTCACCCTGCTGCATGCATTGTCTCAGTCGTCCCTGTTGTGTTTGTCAGAGTGCTGTTTAGTTCCCTAGTCTTTGTTCCCTGGCGCTGGTTGAATTTAGTTAGTGTTGAATGTGTTTCCGGTTGGATTAGCTTTTGTTTACCTCCAGCTTCCTCTCTGCGTCCACATTTGGGTCGTCCTTCACTCATCAAACACAACAACATGGTATGAAGATGTATGCTCGTGCTGATAGTTATGCAAACAGTAATCCTGGAGCACGTTATTAATGGCACTACATTCTGTTGGTTCACCAGCATCTGTACATGACGCCCGTCTTCATGTTTCGTCTCGACACTTTCGTTCGTACCAGAACACTACAGCTACAGGCTTCTCCTATGTCGCTGTGCTGCTCGTGCACTTTTCTCTGACCTGCTGTGAACGCTGAAGATCCTGCTGAGAAAATCATATTTCAGCATTTATTTGGAGTTTATTACTGGGCTCTTCAAATCAGATTTACAGCTGCATTTCCAAACACAGCAATGTCATGTCTGATTGAATATTTTGCCTCTCAATAAAACTATTTCACACTGTTACGTTTAGTGTATTACCATAATTATAATATTACAGTGAAGCAGCTTAAATGCCAAATCACAACTGTGTGGAGAAAAAAACCAAAGTGCTGTTCCACATGAGAGAAGCTTGATTTGGGCTTACCTGTGCATCAGCAGTCTTAATTAGCACAGATATTACATCTCAGCTTCCATCTCACATCACTGAGACCATGAAGTCCTGTTGCTGCCTTTAACTGCTCCAGTTCCTGCAGCTTATTGTGTCGTGTCTTTGCTCTAATGAACTCCACGTATGGGTCAATGAGTGCCAACAGATCCAACTGCTACAGTTTAGATATAGTTACTGTTACTGTAAATAGTAACCTGGAAGCTGGGATATATTCTCCAGTCTCTCTGGTACTCTCCACCACATCTGAAGAAGCAGGCCACCTTCCCCACCTCAGCTGTAGGCTCACAGTGTGGATCACAGGCTGTACAGCAGGGAAGAGTACTGATGCCCCCCTCGTGTCTTCAACCGGGTCTGGATTCACAGAGCCTCCATCTCTTAAAACAACACCTCACAGTTCCTCGCCAACTGAGCTCAGTCTGAGTCTTTTCTTTCTTTTTTAACTATAACACTCTTTTGGGGGGGGGGGGATTAGAAGAATGAAAACAGGACTCGTGTGTGAACGAGAGGGGGCAGGTGCAAAGGTGAGGAACAGAGCTGGTGACGGTGGATAAGTTTAAGTTCCTGGAGTCAAGCATCTAGAGGAACAGCAAGAGACGTGCAGTGAGTGTCGGGATGATTTGTGATAGCAGCATATCGAGACCTGCTATGAGGTATGCTTCGGAGACGGTGGCACTGACAACAGGACAGAAGGTTGAGCTGAAGATGCTCAGACTGTCGTTGGGAGCGAGCAGCATGGACAGGATTAGAAATGATAGAGGTTCAAATCCTCTGGACACGTGCAGACGAGTGAGAAAGGATACACTGGACAAAGGATGATGGAGATGGAGCTGCCAGGCAGGAGGAAAAGAGGAAGATCATAGAGGAGGTTCTTGTAGTGAAGGACATGCAGGTGCTTGGTGCAACAGAGGATCCAGGGACAGGGTCCCATACAAGCATCACTCCATTCACATTAAATGTATCCATAAAAGTAGAAAATTAATTTCTACTAAAATAAAATAAAAATATATACTTTAATTAAAAACACATATATTATTTAGAGATGCAACAATTACTTATTTAATCAGCTGATGAGTCCCATCATATCTTCTGACCACCACCACCAAAGTGCTCATACTGGGGCTGTCTAAATGTTGGAGTTTTCTCTGTATTATTGTACAACCATACAACCTGTGCTGCTCTAGTGAAATCTAAAAACAGACATCAATCAAACTGTATCAAAGTGAAAGAAATCTCTCTCCTTTCATGTCAAACAACATTCTGTCAAAGCTTCTTGTCTGTTTGCAGCCATGCTTTACATCGTTGCCACCTTGTGGCCACCTACGGTCGCTGAAAGCATGTTTGTCTTGGATCCCATTGGAAACTGTAGCCGTCTCCATTTTATGGGCATATTTGTCTCCCATTAACAAAGGCTTGAGCTTGTCAAGCTGAGGGGCCAGGAGCTTTCTCTGGCTGTTTGCACATTCACATTGTGGAAAAACTTCTGGTCTTTGACGGGAGACTGATGGACGATTAGCATGCTAGACAGGCTCCCACTGGCTCTGCTTTCACTGCTCTCAGATCAGTTACGAGTCACGCTTTGTGTGGAAACAGAGCTCCTAACAGAAGTTTTCT
This sequence comes from Pundamilia nyererei, assembly GCF_000239375.1. Classification (NCBI taxonomy): domain Eukaryota; kingdom Metazoa; phylum Chordata; class Actinopteri; order Cichliformes; family Cichlidae; genus Pundamilia; species Pundamilia nyererei. The sequence goes on from NW_005187454.1 coordinate 3,398,729, forward strand.
CTTAACCAACACGTGTGATACAGAAGCAGTATGAAAAGGGTTTTAATAAGTCGCTTCAGTATGTTACCAAAGAAATCAACTGGAACAGGCTCAGCTGGGTTTCTCAAATGTGCAACCAAAGCTCCACCTTCAGTTTTCATTATCATTCTTAGATTCTGGCAGTCAACCATGTCACAAAGCGCTCGAGCTTTTTAATTCTTGGAATTGACTTTCTAAAGAATATATTTTAATATACTTCTTTCAAAATCATAATTTAGGCCTGTGTTTCCAAACTCCAGCGCACACTGATTATTGCGGTTATGTCTCTAATATTACGGACAATTTACCCTGCAAATAAACCAACATGACTTTGCTGCTGTTGTGAATTTGTGCCATATAAATAAAAGTGAAAATTGAGTATTATTATTGGAAAATCAAACAGTTTGTTAATGGTTTCATGGTTTTCAGTCATTTCAGAGGAAATCCATCACCACTAAATTCAGGACATTTATGAATTTACACTAATGTGATTTTAACTTCTCAGCCCCTTTCAATGATTTGGGCGTTCTCAATGTTTGTTTCCTGTTCCCATCATACATGTTATTAATAGAGAATCTCAAACCCCTGTGCAGCCTCTTCCACCTGCTGCAGCCTGAGGGCCCTGAGCTTTGCAGGTATGGAGACCATCTCCACACAGCACCTGTCAAGCACACAGGGCTGCGCTTGTGCGCCGATGAATCCACTTTTATTTCTTTGTTGATATAATGTTTAAGGCTTTTGTTACAGGCTGTGCAGCAGCCCTGCGAGCACTGACAGCAGCCCATTCCTTCATTTTCATTACAGACGCTGTACCCAATCAAATCTCTTAATGCAACAGGACCCTCCCCTACCCGACGCTGTGAGCTCCTGCACCCTGAACATGAGAGAAAGGCTGTGAAAAAAAACTAAAAATAAAATGTGTCCAAAAAATGTATTTCAGCTCTCACTAATATATCTAAAGTCCACATGAGGCCACGTCCCATTTTAAGCACCATCGTCAGTCTTTTGTTCATATTTGTTCGGCCACCTTGAATTAACCTTCATATTTATACAGATGCAGTGTTTCTAACACCATCCCAGCACGGCTCTGTCCATCCTGGATGAACCTGGACTGGTTACATCTGCTTCTCACACACTTTGTAAATGTGAACAGTTGATTAACACGTTTATTCTTTGGGAATTAGAAATAAGCAGTTGTTGTTTATAAACATCGATGATAACTAGCTGTAATTTCACAAATGAAGTTAAACTTCAACAAACAGCATGTGTAAATATTCTGAGTGCTAATATTCCCGTCTGCTGTCCGTGGACTCTGTACACGACATGTGACATGACGCTAAAATAGACCGAAAAACCTGAATTTAAATATTTGTTATATTTTGGTTCTAGTAATTCTGTGTCTTTTCTATTGAAAGTATTATGTGTGCAGAAACCTGGTTGGATTTTGTCTGACTCTGCAAATTATTTGCTGATTTGTGTTTTGGCATTTTCTTTAACAGACGTGGAGCCTTTTGCTTTATGGTTCTCAGATGTCCACGGTGCTCCATTTTTATCTCTGTTACACCAGGACACGCAGCACGTTAGCCCCACCCTGATACTCTGAGAAATCCCTGATCGATGACTGGAAAGCACTGAAAACAATAAGGAACAAATACAACAAGGTCAAAATACGACACAATAGAATAGAAGCTGTAAATATACTGTAAAATCTACTAAAGCCTGAAATTTTACTCTGTTGATTTTTATAGTTTTGGTGTAATAATCGTATCACTGATTTACTGTTAAAATAAAATTTTAATAAAATAAATTAATAAATAAATAATAAATAACAATAATAAATTAAAATAAAAAAGGCTCAAATTGTCAAATAGTCTCTTTTTTTCACTAAAGAGAAAAAAAATTTTCAAAATCCCTTTAAGGACCTTTAACACCGGTTAATCTTAGTGTCTACTTTTATTTTATTTTTTATAAATGAATGTGAGTCGTCACAATAGGAGATATTGTTGTTAGTATTGGATATTCATGTTTTTACAGTGTTACAGACACACTCTGCTCACTCTGCTGTTACGAGCAGGAAACTGCTTCCAGGAAGAAACACGCATTCCCTGTTTAAAGCTGGATAAACGACAGGATTATGTTTTCACCAACGTTGCAAGTTGTTTATGAGGGCAGCAGGATATTCTAACCACCTACAGGCGCTGGAAACATCTACTCATACGTGCCACATGTATGTACATGTATGTACATGTACTGTACAGCTCCAGGCGGCTCTGACACAGAGTCAGCAGCCGGCTGCAGAGCAGGTCCACGTACACCCACTCCTGCACTAATCACACACATTAATGGACAGTCTCCTTCTACGAGGGAGGCAAACGTAAAGCAGCCTCTCACCTCATCTTCTCCCTGCTATCATGACAGTTTGTTGACTTGTGTCGTCAGATTAGAAAGTGAACTTAATCCACACACATGCAGGCTTTTCAGTGTTATTAACACATCCTAATGGCTGAATTTGCCAGATGTCGAAATCTCCTGGAGCCGGCCCAAATATCTGTGACAGCTCGTCTTTAATGTCTAAAGACAGGAAAACACACTGGTGCAGCGGGACCATCAGGTCAGGTCACTGCATGTTTTTTCCTTTGAAATCAAATTGCAGACGTGTGTGTGAAACACATTTGATTAAAATAAACATCATTTACACTTAAACTCAAAGCTTTTTTATGATTAGCGCGTGACTGACTACCTTTGCCTTTTATTTTGGAGACTTTGCTGAACTCCTAGAATAACACCGTCATTTGTCACACATATTATATCCCACAGTGATAGAACCCTGATAATTTACTACAACACACCCTGTATATCAAAATATAAAATATTTCAAAGCCTGTTCTATTACAGGCTCTCTTCTCTTGTCCACACACACGGAAAGAGACAGATTTTGAGTACCGTGTCTTGCACTTAAGGTGGAATTACACTTAACACAGTAAGCCAAGCAGACTCTGTTCACACATCATAGGTACCGCACCAAAAGCCTGCTGGGAAAGTTTAACGTGCAACATACCGACAGACAGCAGGAGATGCTACAACAATCCAACACTTTGGACTTCATCGTTACTGCGGTCCTTTGTTCATACATACGGTGCTGAGAGAGGCAGTGTCCGCGGACGAGTCTGTCGGACAGACCACCGGTCAGCTCCCGGTCTGCAGCCGAGAGCCACGTTATTGAAAAGGAAAGAAGCGCTGCAGAAACGCGGACGAAACAGGCTGTTGGACGGAAACTGTGTGATTGGCAGCTCAGCTGTGTCTCGGGACGGTCACACTTCGGCCGCAGCGTCACTGGTTGTTATCCACGGACGGCACTGAAACCAAGAGCTCCAGTGACCTCTGCTGGACAAACAGCGGCACTACAACACAGCGAGCGTGCTGCCTTCATGAAAAACACGAATTTTAACACACAAATGTTTACAGTTTTTTCTGATGGCTTGAGCACATTTTTGTAACTGTTGGCTAGTTTTGCAAAACTCTACACACAAATAAGAAAACTCTTCACCCAATCAGCAAAACTTTGTAGTTTTCTTGTAAAAGTGAATAACCCTGCTTAACTCTCCACACCTTCGTAAAAATGGTGTTTCCGTATCAAACAGTACACACAAGCCATCACATTAATAAGCACACAATGCTCCAACTACACACTGATGGTATGGATACAAAACACATCTGGCTTTTGCTTGCTCTGTGCACAATAGGCCATGTCAGTTGGAGCTCATACTTCTGCCATAGATCCATAAGCATAGAGGGATCCAAACTTCAAGTACTGGTGTTTATTCAAACACATCAAAACAAACACAAGTGTTTATTTCCAAGTATAGGATTATTTGCAATCGCCATAATGACTATATGGGTTACTTGGTCTGCAGTGAACATGCTTCCTCTGCCCCAGCATCTGGTCATCTAGCAACTCTGTAAAGTAACAATTTCAGTATTTTTACATCTATGATATTGGTGTGTTTCTCATTGGCATATGGCAGTGCTACAAATCTTTGTGCAAAGTGACTGTACTAACCGATTCTCATTTCAAGATGTCCTTATGGTGCTTGCTACAGTGTAGCGGCTCGAGTTAGGCTGGACCCGTTGGCCAGCTTCCCTCAGGGTCATTCCACGGTTGATGACATGGTCCACTATTGTAGCTCTGATGTCATCAGTAATTCTATTTCTTACTCTTC
>NW_005187454.1:3404028-3405460 GCF_000239375.1 Pundamilia nyererei
AAAATCTAAATTAGCTGTATGTAAGCGGCATTACATGAAAAACCGCGGGACCCGCGATACAAGCTGGTTTACGGTTATTTTCAATAAAAGAAACATGTCTATGCAGATGCCCAAAGCTTAACAACACGACCGCTATAACAATTTAACTTTTGTACAACCAGATGTTCATATACTTACATTTGAAAGTGTTTTCCTCTCCTGCATCGTTATCAGAAACAAATCTCCTCTATGACCCGCAATGAATCCTGGGATATAGTAGGACACGAAGGATACATCGGACCCATCCTTAAAATTTGGGGAAAAGTAGGACGCATTTGTCTCCACATTTTGAGTGCTCTTCGAATTCAGACAGCCCTCGTCGCATCGCTGTGACGTCATTGCATCCAAATATGGCATTTTAAGCATCCTTCCCCTGAATTGGGACACAGCCAATGACTGTGTCCCAATTCAGAGACCGCACGCTAGGAGTACGCATTTTGAGACCTATTACGTCACCACGACGCGACGAAGTCTGTCCCAATTCGAAGTGTACTCCAAATGCGCGGTTGATTTCCCCAAATATCAAGCGTGGTCCAGTGCACTTCGTGGTGGGGGGGCACCAATATGGCGGCTTGAACAGTTGTGTTTTTTCAGGAGCTCCGAAAGATCACAAAATTTGCTAAGTAACTTTATTCTCCTTCCACTCGAATTATACCTATGGATGCCCAAAAGGTTATTAAGAATGCAAAGCTGCCATTTGTGCCGTCAAACCCAAATGTTAAGACATCTTTGCATGCGAAAGTCAGCGACCATGGCTATGCTAGCACTGAAGCTGCTAACGTGGGCCCAAACAAGCGAGAACGGGGAGCAGACTTGGCGCCGCCAACTCCATCAAAACAACCGCCAGAGGAGAAGAGAACAAAATCTTCAGAGAAGGAAGATGATATCTCCAATAAAACTATTTTTGAAGCCATTCTGGGAAGAAGAAATTTGAAGTACAACTGGAAGATATCAAGGAACAAAACAGACAAAGTGCAGCTATGGTTGCCAGCTTGATTAAGGCTGTATAGTTTAATGCTGCAGAGATAGTCGATTGCAAACTGAAAGTTGTTAAACTGGTAAATGCAAATGAACAGCTGCTTAAAGAAAATGAAGACTTGAAAAGGAGAGTGAGAGAACAGGAGCGCTACCGAATGAGGTGGTGCCTAAAACTGAAAGGGGTGAAGGAAGACAAAGACGAAAACATTAGAGTGAAGGTTTTGCAAACGCTCCAGAAGATTGCCCCTGACTCGAACTTAGAAGAGGCCGTTGATATTGTCCACCGCTTAGGGAAACGAGTTGATGGCAGAAACAGAAACATCATTATTCTATTCACACAGAGGCGAATTAAAGAAGAATTGTGGAGGCGCACCAAAGACTCTTCAACCTGCAAGCAAGAAGGCATCAGCTTCGC
>NW_005187454.1:3406497-3408214 GCF_000239375.1 Pundamilia nyererei
CCACATTATGTCAGCAGCTGTTCTCCACCGTGAACTATGTTAAAAACAAACAGCGCTCACGCCTCACAGACGACAGCTTACAGTCCTGTGTAAAGATGAAAGTGACTTCGTACAGCCCCGACCTGCAGACACTGTGCGCAGAGGTTCAGGAGCAGAAGTCCCGTTGTAAACATATCACAGCAGACCCGACGGTGTTTCCATGAACAGGCTTTTCAGCATCTCTTTATTGACCACTTTTCACACACGGTTGCTGTAGGCATACAGGCGGTGTTAAAGCTCACAGCCCAACACACACCAACACAACAGCACAGAGAGCACAGACGTTAAGATGGCGAGGCGTGATCGCGGGTGGCGCTCAGGTGCGTCTGCAGCACTGCAGACCACGCCCCGCCACACATATTAACCAGGTAAAATACACATTTAGACAGAATTCTGCAAATATCTATTTTTCATTTTTTATAGTTTTTTTTTTATATATATATCTTTTTTCCAATTATTTTTTAAAAGTCAGGTCAAGGCTCCAAAAGCCCAAAGGCGATAAAAGGGTGGCGGCTCACAACAGTTTTTGTTTGCTGGATCCTTTTAGTTCAGCTGGGTGTCTTTCCTTTTGTTATATTTCTTTAGGAGTTCAAAATGTGTTCATTACATAAATAAAATGCAATTTTCTCTGTAGCACTTCATGGATTTAAGCAACACACCTTAGTCGTTCACACAAAGCATAAAGTTAAAAAAACAATATATACAGTGTTATCTTCATTTTAGATGTCAAAAAGTATTTGCGGCTCCCACTGTTTTCTTTTGCGTGGAAATCGCATCCAAATGGCTCTTTGGGTGTTAAAGGTTGCTGACCCCTGCCCTACGGAACACATTTTAATGGGTGGTGATTGGAATACGACTCCTGATGAATGGACAGATAGATGGCCCTCAAGGACAGGTAGACCACAAAAAAATAACCTAATTATAGATTTTTTGATAAACAACAATTTGACAGATATTTGGAGAGTAAGAAATCCAGGATTTAAGAACTTTTCCTGGTTTAACCTCCTAGGACCTGGCGTCCACATATGTGGACATCATATTTTGGGTTATTTAGACCAAAATACTCAATTTTGCTCTACATGGGCCTGATATCCACTTACGAGTACATTATACTGCTACTGTTCTATCAAAATTTTAAATGAATATCCTCATATATGGCTCTTATTTTTCTTAAAAACAAAAATAAGGTTAAAAAAAATCTGGTAATTCTTTGTTTTTACATTCATCGGGCCCCAATGTGCCCAAATATCAAAGAGAAATTAAAAATGCTTCCGTGATTGGAAGTGCAGAAAAATATAACGTCGATTATAAACAGCAAAGGGGAACTGATAATGGATCCGATTGAAATAAACAAGGAATTTAGAAACTATTATGAAAAACTTTATGAATCCCAGGATAGATCAGATCAAAACTCCAGAAATGCGTTTCTGGATAAAATAAATATTCCTACTATCGCTGATGACGTAAAACAACAATTAGATGCAGAAATCACCGAAGAGGAAATAAGCAGGGCAATTAACAATATGAGATCAGGTAAAAAAGCTGGACCAGATGGATTCCCAATTGATTTTTATAAAAAATGTAAAAGTAAATTAATGAAACCACTATTGGAAATGTATCAGGAATCATTAAGCAAAGGAAGTCTTCCTAAATCAGTAACAGGATCACTAATCATTTT
>NW_005187454.1:3434993-3464671 GCF_000239375.1 Pundamilia nyererei
CTTGAACTCCGGAAAGTTATAAGAAAGACCGTCTTTTATGTCCAGTAAGGTTTGTCGGTCATACACAAGGAGACAAGTGCTGCTCGTGAAAAAATAAAGGAAAAGGAAAAGTAAACACAGAAGAAAGCCGTTGCTTGGGGGAGCTCGCGACGAGGCTGCCATACTCGGCGCCATCTTGGGGACTAGACAAATTCTCAACTGCCTCTGGATTAAAAATAAGTCTAAATGTGAAATTTTATTTTTGTACCAATCAAATGTCAAATCTTTATACGATATTCCTGTCAAAAACTGTGTCTGTAAGAAGGACACGGAGCGTCAACAACTCAATTTCTCTCCCAGGATGGAAAAAACTAAAACTATGTTGAACTTATGGCTCCAAAGAGACCTATCAATTTTTGGTAGAATCCTTTTGACTGGAGGTGTTTCCAGATTTGTGTATCCAGCCCTTTCCGTTAATGTGTATGATTCCATGTGTAAAAATATTTTGTTAACTTTGTATGGAAGAATAAGCACCATCATCTGAAAAATCATTGCTTTGTGGAACTAAAAATAAAGGTGGTTTTGGCCTTCTGGACTTCATGGACCTGAACTATACATTTAAGGTGAAATGGCTAAAAGAATGCTTAAAATCTCCTGGATCATTATGGCATTTCATGCCAAATAACATTTTTAGGAATGTTGGAGGTCTACAGTTCTTATTGTCTTGTAATTACAGTATATCAAAGTTACCAGTTAAAAACAGCTTGGAAACGATGTTGTTCACATAACTTTTCTCCACATAGATCTATTATCTGGAATAATGAATGTATCACTAAAAGGAACAAATCACTTTATTTGCAGAATTGGATTGATAAAAAGATAATCTATTTAAAAGACTTATTTGACGTTGAAGGCCAACTACTTAGTTACAATGACTTTATTACTGAAAAAACATTCCCTATCAAATTTAAAGATTTTAGTTCAGTAATAAAGTCCGTTCCTAGTGGACTGATTGATTTAATGAAAGGCTACAAAAAACAGAACACACCACATGCATCCGTTAACACTCTTTATATAAATGGTATTGATCTCTTAAGCAAGAAATGCACCAATAAACATATTAGAGAATGTTTGTATAATGCGAAGAAAATAACTCCAAGAAGGAAGTTTTGTTGGAATGCTATTTTTGAAAATATCAACTGGGATAAGGCAAGGCTTATTCCTTTTAGATTTTGTATCACAAACAAAATAAGAGAATTACATTTACAACAGGAAAATACTACATAACATTTTAAAACATAACATATACACAACATTTCAAGATTCTGTGACACTGATAGAAAATTTACCTTTTGTAAAACTAAACCTGAAAGTGTAACTCATTTGTTTAATTTCAAAACTGAACCCATTTGTTTTTGATTGAAATGGAATATTACTTAAACTCTCTTAAATCAACTTCAAATAAATTGATTGAAATTCATTCCGAAATTTTCAACAAATGAGCTGTCACAGATACAATTTTCAAGTACAAAGCTATTATGAAGTCTGTCACGTCCCTCTTTTTTCCCTTTATTTATTTATTTACCCTTCTTATTTTCAGTGTACTGCTTATTGTTGCGCTGATTTGTCCTGTATCTCGACTGTACAAACTGAACTGGAATGACTGACTGTTCACGTTACAATTTCAAATAAAGTTTTGAAAAAAATTCAAGGTTAAAAAAAGTTGTTTCCAGTTTGATCACGTGATGAACAAAGGCTGAAAGTGAAAGCAGGCGAGGGTCGGGTCTGCGCCGAGTCCACAGACAGCTGCAATGTCCGCGATCAGCAGAGCAGAGGTAGGTGCTTCTGTTCTCATGTACAGCTAAAGCGCGACGGAAGCACAACAACGTTTTTACGGCGGTCCGGTTTGCGCAGTGTAGCCTGCACCGTATCTGCGCAGTTGCTCTGGCAGCACGTAGGGTTAGAGTGCGCTGCTTTCTCTTCTTTAGTTCATCACAAAAGCAGCTTATACAAAACAGCGTTAACTGCGATACGGCGCTCACACCGCTGTTTAATACGACTTCCGGTGTTCTGACAAAACACCCTACCTATCAAGCTGTGAATCTCTGATTAATACGAGCACATTTCTGATCTGAGCTCTTCCACTCGTGCTACGGTACTTTGGCTGTATCCCAGTTCAGGGTCTGCAGCCTTAAAGGCCGCATTTTAAGGCCGATTACGTCACAGCGACGCGACGAAGGTTGCTCGAAATGCGGCCGTCAAATGCGTCCTACATTTCCCTGAATTTAAGGAGACTTCGGCTGTATCCCCATTCAGGGTCTGCAGCCTTAAAGTATGCAGCCTCAACGGTCCTCAAGGGCCGCGTACTCAAAGCCCGCTAAGGCCGGAAGTGTGAGGCTTGTGAAGCGGGACGGTCTAGCCTCCGTCGCGCTGCCCAGGTTGCCTAGCAACCATGATAGCTGGAAACGTGTGGTTGACAGAAAAGGAGAACACATTTTGTTCGTTTGTTTGTTTCTACATGAGCTTTGTGTGATTTAATAAGTATCTGAGGCTGAGACCACAGGACTGTGAAACATGATTGTTGGGCTTCATATCTGTACTGAACAAAGATTAGCTAGTAAATAACAATTAGCTAATGTTGTTCATGAGACTAAAGTCTCTGTAAATATGATATGGCCAATATTATAGTTATTATACTAATCATTATTAGTTATTACAGCAGTGAGTTTGAACTCTCAAATCAAATCATTTCTATTGTACCTGCACATCACATGTGTAGGTACACTGGTGCAGCACATGTGAGTGAACTCTGTGTCAAACACTGAGCTTCAGTAAAGATTCAAGTTGCAGCTATTTATATGTCCTATCACCTTAAATCTTCACTCAAAGACACTCAAGTATTTTTGACAGTGTATATACAGATGTATTATATATGAGACAAATGTTGTTCCTTCAGTATGTTGCCATTACTAAATTTGGCTCAATGTTTACATATATGTGTAAAAAGCAAATGTACGAGCTGTGATAGCTGTGTCTGATAGAATGAAGAGTAGACTGATATATGAAATATTCCTTTATTGGGTGAGAAAATCAGACCATGTCATAGCTGCTTTAAGTCACACAGAATAGACATCAGAGCCTTAAACAGGCTGGCTTCTGCTAAATGGGTCAAACTGGGCAGAAAGTCTACAAACACATAACATCCTTGTGCCGTGATATCCAGGACTGCAAACCGAGCAGCATCACTGACTTTCAGCTTGTTGTGTTTGTGGATATATGACTGACTTTAATTATCCACAAAATCATCACATTGGCCATCACAATGGTACAATACTGAACATGATGTTCTTTTTGATGGCACTATTCTTCATAACATGAATCATAATCATCATCATCATTAATGATAATACTTAGAGATCTTCCTGACCCTAACGCAGTGGAATATTCCTCTTGTTTGTTATGTAGAGTAGATTAGAATAGAATAGAATAGAATAGAATAGAATAGAATAGAATAGAATAGAATAGAATAGAATGCCTTTATTGTCACATACAGTTGTACAATGAGATACAGAGCATCTCCAACTCAGTGCAAACACGGGGGCGGGGTGCACAGTTCTGCAGCAGTATTAAAAATATATATAAAATGTACAAATATACAATCCGGTGTAAAAAAAAAAAAAAGTAAATAAATAATGTTTGTATATACAGTTCATCATCATCATCATCATCATCATCATCATTTATTTATTTATATAGCACTTTAAAAACACACCTGGTAGACCAAAGTGCTGTACAATATGCACATAGTAATAAAACCAGACATAGCAATAAAGTTAAAAAAACAATAAAAATGTCAGTTACCCACAGAGTTAAAAGCCAGGGAATAAAAATAGGTTTTTAATAAAGACTTAAAAACTGGCACTGATGCAGCCTGTCTAATATGGAGAGGAAGGTTATTCCAAAGCATCGGCGCAGCAACAGAGAACGCTCGGTCTCCTCCAAGTTTCAGCCGTGACTTTGGGACCGAAAGCAGCAACTGCTCAGCTGACCGAAGGGAACGAGTGGGGACGTGGGGCTTCAACAAGTCAGACAAATAAACAGGTGCCAGACCATTTAGAGATTTAAAAGCCAATAAAAGGACTTTAAAACGGATCCTGAATTCAATTTGGAAGCCAGTGTAAAGAGGCCAAAATCGGAGTGATGTGATCAAATTTTCTTCTACCAGTTAAAAATCGTGCCGCAGCATTTTGCACTAATTGCAGGCGTGACAAAGTGCCCTGCCCAACCCCTGTTAAAAGAGAATTACAATAATCTAAACGTGAGGTAATAAAGGCATGAATAACGCTTTCCAAGTCACGCTTGGAAAGAAAGGGCTTAACCTTCGATAAACGTCTGAGGTGATAAAATGCTGATTTTACCACCCCGTTTACATGGTCATCAAAGGTTCAGGTTATTGCACATAGAATTTAGTATTGCACATTCATAGAGGAGAATGGGGGGTGGGACTGTGTTATCAGTGCATGTGTGGGTTAAGGGTGGTTGTGGTTATTCCTGTTGTCCTATATGTCGTGCACAGCTGGTGTGGAGCACCAAGAATTTTGTGACAATAACAAGCTATTCTATTCTATTGTGTTTCTATTTGTTTGTCTAACGTGGCAGCTCTGGTATGGACACAGTTCTTGGCTCAATATTCTGAGCTTTATTATAATGTAGTGCATTTTAATGGCATTGATGATCAAATAACTAAAGCTGTCCTGTCTCGTTGCAGTTTTTCACAGACATCATTCTCAGCATTGATGAAACTCCTTTTAAAGATAAGGGAACATTAAAGAACATTGTTGAAAGCAGGAAGGATTGTTACTCCTATGAGAAGAAGGGTTCCTGTTACAGAGTGAAAGGAACCTTTGAACAGCTGCACAAACTTGTAAGAAGATGCCAAAGAGCGACCGATCATCACAGTACTGCTACACATGGACGGACAGGTCAGCACAGTCATCACGCTTCCACTCGTGTCAAATCTGTGGAAGTGTCTCGGGTTGTTATGGACTACATTAATAAAAAATGTGAAGAAAAACTTGGAAAAATTCTTGGAAACTGTTCACTGGTCCCTGTACCACAGTCTGACATCGCTGCACAGATTACTTTCAGACCACAGAGCGACTCGTTCCGCCAAGCTGCCTTTGTCAGGCAGAGGTTCATCACATTTTACCAGAGAGTTGCGTCTGACCTGCACATCATATCTGTCCCTGGGGATCTACACGAGCACAACAAGCTGCAGAGAAAATTCCCAACTCTCATCTTTGAACCAAGCAACAATAAACTAACAGTCATGGGACCTTTTCCACACATAGCTGAATTTAAGGAGTTTCTTTGGAAAAATCGTTCAACCAAGCATCTGGTCAGCAAACCTCCAACAGACAGTCTGAGCAACAGAATCTCAGCGTCTTCATCGGCACACAAAGATCCTGATGATGAATCCTGCCCCATCTGTATGGAAAGAATAGTCAGAAATAAGAAAAAGACACTGCGGTGCAAGCACTCTTTCTGCAGCGACTGTCTGGAGAAAGCTTTTGTATACAAGCCAGTCTGTCCCACCTGTGGGGAGTTATATGGCACTCTAAAGGGGACACAGCCTGATGGAGGCACTATGAAGGTCACCAAAAACACTTCACCTTTGCCTGGTTATGAGAAGTATGGAACAATAGTCATCCACTATTATATTCCACGTGGCATTCAAAAGGTAAGAGTGCAGATACAAGGTCATTTTCTCTGTGATCTGCTGCCTGGTTTCAGGCAGACATGTTTGACCCGGTCAGACTCATAATTATTACACACAGAAATAAGACTAAGGCATAGGCTAAATCCAGACAGCAGAATATAAGAACTTAACTTTTAGTGTGTGTGTGTTTTTGTTACCCTTTCATGACCCCAGTCTGCAGCATCTAGGTTTCACATCATCATCATCATGTTCCATCTGCTCACCTCACTACCACAAAACTCTGGGCTGCACTTCCACCAGAGCACCACACCACTTCTCCTTTAAATCACATGTCAACATCCATCTGTTCAGAACTGCATACCCGCCATTATAACTTGGTCCTAGTCTCTTGGTACCTTGATTAGTTTTAGAGTTGTGACTCTGTTTACTTTATTTAATCGTCTGTTTTTATTTTGCTGTACTAATGTCAGGTGACCTTGAGATCGTCTCACGGAGCAATCTGAATCTAAAACAAGATACCTGATAGAGAGATAGCCTGAGTCTAGCTCCTGTCACCACCTGGTCCTGGTGACCCTTCTACTACTCTTATCAGTACCTGCACCAGATTTGATCCTGTGTGACTCTTGCAGTGGGCGTGTTTGTCCAATTGCATGACCCTCTTGGTTGTGTTGTAGTGAGCAGTCAGTCATGTAGCTTTCCATTGCCCTAGTTCACGTGTCAGTGAATTATGGCTTTGGCTAGTTCACTGTTGTATTTAATTTTATTTATATAGAACCAAATCGCTACAAGAATCACCTGGAGGTGCTTTATATTGTACTGTAAAGAAAACCCTACAGCAGGCATGTCTGCTGCCATGAGCATCAGGCAGCATTGGTCACAGCGTCGGCCCCGTCTGATCCTGCAGGGGTGACAAACTCTGCAGCTTTTGAAGTTGTGTTGTTGACACCTCAGATACTGGTCTTATCGAGGTGTTATCACCTCGTCTGTGCGGCAAAGCTTGATTTATTGCCACTGTTATACGGTCAGTGTTGGGTGTAATGTGTCACAAAAGTTCATGTTACTGGAATCACATTACATTTTTCAGTAAAACAGTGGTCTGTACTAAATTCAGTAATTACACGGTGAAAGATCAAAATCCAACACAGACTCGTGTCAACGTGAACTCTTTGATCAGAGCAGGACCCAGTGTGCTCCTGATGTCGCCAGCCTGGAGAACTGGGAGGGCTGTGTTAGGAAGGGCGCGCAATATTAAATATTCGTCACATCAAACAAAAACTCAAAGAGGTGTTTTGGAGGTCGTACTCCTGTGTACTAGCTGAGTGTACATGAAGCACACGGGTGGGTTCATTCATGTGAGACTCACAACTTGTCTTGTGTGCATAATTTTAAGAATTTCTCAGCACATATAAGCTTTACTTTTATAAAGAGTAATAAAGAAAGCAACTGCAAACTACAGCTACCTGAGAGCCAAATCCACATTGAGTCTAGGCAAGTTAGATAAAGCAGAGAAACCTTTTCTGTCTGTCTGCAGGAGGAGCATCCCAGCCCAGGTCAACCATATGAAGGAGCATCCCGGACAGCCTACCTTCCAGACTCCCCGGAGGGCAGGATGGTGCTGGGCCTGCTGAGGCGAGCCTTCGATCAGAGACTCATTTTCACCATCGGACGCTCCACTACCAGTGGCAGAAACAATACAGTCACATGGAACGATATCCACCACAAAACCTCAACACATGGAGGACCGACTCAGTAAGGACAATGGCAACACTGCAGCTCATTGATCGATCATTTTGGATTGATTGTACCCTCGGTCTCTTCTATATTTAAGGGGCGTCCACACAGGAAGCATCGCTAGTGAACATTTCAAGCACCGGTTGCAGAGATCATACTTTATTTACCACATCGGTGGTTCTTTTGTTCACTGCTGCTTGAAGTCGCTTACTTTCATGTCCATGCTGCGGTCTCTGGACGGCACCTGCTGTGTGGACGTCCCCTTACAAATGTACTGATGAGTGCATGCCAGCAGGTTTTTGCCTCCGAACAGTTCTTCCCTTGCAAAGAGAACTAGCGTGTATCGATTCCTTTATTTTACATCAGTCTGTGTTAATGTCTCAGGCTCATTATTAGTTTTCATCACAGGTGAAACTGGCTGTAGTTCAGTTCAGTTTGGTTTGTTAGTGCTAGTTTACCAGGTGCTTTCTATGTCATTTAAGTTACACACCTTACATATTAGCCCACCTTACAGCCAGACAGCCTTATGAACAACATGCTGGACGTTTCAGACACCAGCAGAACCAGGCAGCCATCTGCTGCTGGGTGGTGAGAGGATAGAGGCGAGCGTACCACAATCAAGGACAAGAGTAGACAGCAGTTAATGACGTGCAACAGTAAGAATATAAGGCAGCACTTATTTTCCTGTGACTGTGTTACAGCTACGGATACCCCGACCCCGAGTATCTCAGCCGAGTTCGAGATGAGCTGAAGGTCAAAGGAATTGAGTAAGTTTAAGGTTTGTGTCTGCACAAAGAACACTTACGATTCCTTTTCTACGTTTTGTCCCTGTTTCATGATTCGACGTTTTGAACATAAACTGTATTTAATATAACCTGTAATGTTGGAAGCAGCTAATATCTGCAAAAGAAGTAACAGTAGTAACACAAAAGGTCAAACACAGTTATGTCCCATTTCAAAAAAAGTCACAAACAGTGCATACGAGTGGATGTAAGGAGCTATGACGTGTGTTTCTGTTCACTTTGTCACAGGTAAAAGACGCAGCCGTCCCAGACTGACCGCTGCTCATCACCAGCTGAAGGCACACGAAGCGTTTCCTCTCGCTGTGCTTTCATGAGTCGTGATTTTTGACAAGAAGCCAGTTTAAGTTGATTCTCCATTAACTCCCCCCCATTAAATATCAGCTACGTTGTATAAATGCACTTTGGTAACACTAACCAGAGGTCTTAATAAGGAGGATGGCTAACATCCCCAGGGTCACTCAGTTGTGTTGTTGGACCTGCAGTGACTACGTTGTTTCACTCAGTGTCGACTAACAAACATGCAAAGTTCTGGGACGAGCGTTATCTTTAACTGTCTGATTTTTGTGTTGTTCTTTCATTATATGTATTTAGATGTTTGTACACTGATGTTTGTGACTGTCCAGAACTCCAATTTCCTTTTTTTTAAAATTATAAGCTACATGAAGCTAAATGAAGGTTATGTTGATTTCCTCTTCTGAGCACAGGCAGCCACAGCATGGCTCCTCCAGGACTGGTGGTGCTATTCTCCAGGCTGATTGGTCAGTGAGCTGTGATTGTATACCTGTTCAATCACACCTGTAACCTTGAACAGAACCTCCTCTTAAGCAGGTTAGAGTCGATGTACGAGGTGAGAAGTGAATCATCACTGAACAAACTAAAGTAACATTCAGCCCACATCACACTTTGAGCTAAAACGTTGCTCTCCAGAGCGTCCGTGAGTGTACGAAGTGTGTGACGTTTAACACACACAGAAAGAGCAAACAGTGCTTGTATGAATGAGTGTGAAGCGCTTTGAAAGAACTGTTCCATTTACTATTCAGGTTTGTGGTGACAGAGTGCTGAATGCAGTGCAGTGTATCAGTGTGTCGACCCACCGACAGGGTGACACAGCCCACTCTACCTGGTGTTTACGTTCAAACCTAAACGTCCCTGTAAGACTTCACTAGTGTGTGGTGAAGCTGTGTTCATCAGTACGCTACAGCAGGTTGCACCACACATCTGTGCCCAGCTGTGTCATCCATCATTTGGTGGACTTTGTATAAAAGTTGCATTTATTCTGACTGAATTCACTGTGTTGCAAACAAATAACAACAAAAACCATGAGTGGGTGTGTCTGTGACTTCTGTTCAATCATTTTCATTGGAATTGAAGCTGGCCTGGCAGATTAGTGCTACACAGCTCACACAAGCACAGAGTTTGGTTTAAACATCGAAGTCACACGTTATGATCTGGCTGTTCTTGGATCTGTTTTCAGGACAGTAAACAGACTGGAGGTCCCTTTATTTAGAGAGCACACATCACTTTGCTGCAACATGTCATGCCTTATGCACAAGCCTCCTGCTGTCTCTTCCCTTGTTAGATATGGAAAAGAAGAAGGCCATCCTAATTAAGCAACATCCTTCATCACGTTCATGGGGATCAAACCTGTGACCCAACGGTGTAAAACAAGCATTTAGACCAAACTATGGTTCATGGGGAAAAGGCTTTGTACATTTTGACAGCGACCCATAAACTTATGCCTAATTCAAACACATCAATAGGAGAATGTGAGGTTCGATTCTTCTGACAGTCTGACGTGTACCCAGCTATCCAACAGACGGATCAATCTGAGGAGTTCAGCTAAAATGTAGAGACAACGGCTCCACTAAGAACCACAGTGGGCAAAGATGTAAACACAGAGCTTCTGATTTACATACTGTAGGTTACACTTTACTGATTAACCCTCTGACTTCACAATGGAATTAGTCGACCAAGTTAAAATAACCTCAGAACTCCTGGGCACATCTTGAGTGGGTTCACTGAGATCACAGACCCACACTCTTTCCACTGATAGTGGTACGGTTCATACTCATTTAAACTGAAAACTGCTTCCAAGAAGAAATAATGGCATTAAAGATACACATCGATGAACATGATGCAATCAATTTGTGCAGTTCTTAAGGCCTTTTGTTTTTGGTGTGCCGTGGTTGTTACTGGTGAAGGAACCTGCTTACGTTTCAGATGACGTCCTCGATTAGACGGAGTGTCCAGGTTCCCAGACTGAGCTTGTGTGGTGCAGACAGTACATCGCATCAGAGTAACGTAAACAGTCAGTTTGGGACTTTGCTGTGTTTGGAGGTTCCTGGAGTTTCCCTGTACTGGAGAAGAGGTGGATTATGAGTCATCAGACGGAGCTCGTTTCACTCAATGAACACTTTTATTTTATGCACCCAAGACCAGGCAGCGTGAGCACATTCTGGAGGAGGAGCCTGCATTCAGCACCATGTCTCACTGAAATGTGTCATTGTAGTTGGGAACGTACCAACTGTAGCTGTCACTGATGCTGAGTTTGTTCTCTATCAAAGTGGAACATTTGATCCTTAGTAAACAGAGTAAAAAGGCGCTGTCCCACCACCTGCTGCTTTAACCCTGGCGTGCTAACATTAGCCGGTGTGTGTCTGTGAAGGTCATCAGCTCTTTCCAAACTCCTTATAGGGCTGATATTAGTCCTGCACCAAAATCTGTTTTCATTTTCATTCAAGCTCAAATCCAAAGCACCTTCTGCAGGAGCATGCCCTGGTCCACGATCGGCCGTGTTAATCCCACAGGAACTCCTCCACGAACAGCGAGACCGCTCACATCTGTATAGCTCTAGTCTTTACCAACCACACATACACACGGGACTTTATTCTGTACACTTCATGCACATCATCTCCATGACCACCTTAGAATGACCATTTACCCAAGCATGCATGTCTTGACTGTGGGAGGACTAGCTGGAGCAAACCCATGCAGCACAGGGAGAGCATGCAAAATCCACACAAAAGGCCTCAGCCAACCACGAGACACCACAGCGCTAACGACGACACGGGCGCGCCGCCCCAGGCCGACAGCACTTAGCTGCTTTTATGGTGTCTGATGTTGTTCTGCGTTGAACTGGAAACTGCCACAGCCTGATGGGAAATGACTTTTGGCTTCTCAACACTTGATGCCAGCGTTTTTGCAAACCAGAGAGGAACTTGGTTTATTATCATCATGGGTTCTCAAAGTTGTTCAAAATTGGAGCTGAAATTGCACTTCTCTAGTCAAAAGCCTGGTCCAAGTGTGAGCGAGCTATACATCAAGTTTTACTTCTTCATTCCCAACATGTAAACGACCATATAAACCAGTGACGTTACAGAGCTACAGACTGGTGTCAAATGAAAACAAAACCCTGTGGGTTAGTAAGAACATGGAGCCAGGATAGCTTCAGTGCTACAGCATCATCCGTCACTGGGTGCGTTGATGATGCAAGGCTCGCTCCATCATGTACGGGTCCGTGCTCGTGCCTCGACGGTGGCCACACTGGTATTGTAGGAGAGGTTTCATCATCACGATCAAATTTATACCGGTTTTCAGTGACTCACTTCTAACTATGCCAGCAGCACAACAGAGCCAAACCAAACAGGAGTTAGTGTCCCAACAACTGAGCAAACATCTGGAACTCAATCTGATGGTGGCGCACAGTCACAGAGTGGACCAGTACAGATGTTACTTCCAATAAATTAGACTCCAGCTCATCTAACCTTTTACTTTCCTGCTGCTGTGCACATGTACATCATTGTTGATAACCTGTGACATTTGTACCACACTCTTAAAAAAAAGAAAAACAGGATATGAATCAGTGATTTCAGGCCTACCCATACCATCAGCAAGCACTTCATGTGACGTGGCATTTAACCACAGCTAGTTTTTATGAAAGTGAACACAACTGATGCAGGGTAGAGACAGGGTCATGGAGCATCATCAAAGAGAATCATCAGGAAGGAAAAGAAACAGGAAGAGGAAACAGGGCAGCCCAGGGCACAAAATCCAGGCGTCTGGTACCAGAAGTCACTAAAGTCAAAATGTCAGGGTCAGGAGTAATTTTCACCCCCACTGTCAACGTCAACGCCACTGCCTGCTGTTCCCCTCATTTAGTGAAAGCAGCCACCACAGCCCATAGCAGCTCGTTGGTGTTGGCCTTCATGCTCTCCCCTTCTGGCTCCAGTTCCAGCAGCTGCCGCACTCTCTTCATGGCGAGGTCATACTGATCATCTAACAAGGGGGCAAAGGCATTTTCCAGAACATCAGAGGAATGGGCTAAGAAGATGAGAGCCAGGAGCCGCTTGTCCATTCGATGAGGATCATTCACCCACTTGTCCAGCACAGCCTCCTGCACCTTCTTAATGAGGCGCTGTTTGATGTTGTTGTTGGTCAGGGGATGTGTCGTCATGTCAAACAGCAAAAAGTTCTGCTTCTCCGTAGTCAGGACACCTTTTTCCACCAGGTTTTTGGCCAGCCGTTCACGGACGTTCCTCAGCTGGTAATGAAGCTTCAACGGGTTCCACGTCTCTCCTACAAGGAGCCAACAGAACAGAGAGCGTTAGTGCTGTCACACGCCAGCATAACCAGCTCAGCTACGCCTACACCACAGACAACAGGAAGAACCGCATCAGCGCCAGTACAGCAAAGGCCTCAATGAACCTTCAGCTCAATAAACTGTAGACAGTTTGGTGTGATTGGAGATGCTGGTTCTTTAAAGTTGTCGGTGGACTGGTTGTTACAACAACATGCCTGTCAACCTATTCAGGAAGACTGTTATTTACCTGCTTCACAGTGCACACATCACAGCACTCACACTAACTACACTTTACCTGCAGACACAGTGTTTTGCTAAGAGTCACTTGGAAACACAGTGAGGAAGCACACAGTGCAGTGGGAGAGCCCACAGCAGCAGGACAGCTGAACTCACCGCTGAGCAGCTCGATCCAGCTCTGCACAGTCTCTGGTGGCTGAGTGTCTTTGATGTGTTTGAGAGCTTCGTCCAGGAGCACATCACCTGTAGGAGCATCTGACTTGCAAATCACCTGCAAATGCATCCAGAATCAGAGCAGGCAGAGCGTGGAAATGTTCTTAACCCTGAAAGAATCCTGAAGTTAATCCAGGCTTTGCTGAACCATGAAAAAGTCCTTACCAACAAAGTGGGAGCAGATTATTATAGTAAAGACTGACACGACGTGAAACAGCACCGAGTGACCTAACCCATATGGAAAAGAAATAGTAAAAACATATGATTTACTCATGAAAGTGGCCACTTTCTCATTACTTTCATATATTTTTTTTAGGAAGTATACAAAACATACAAGTTTCATTATATAATTTTTCAAGGGATCTTATATCTGTTTTCTACGGAAGCGTAGAGCTGCCACCCAGGCAAAAGAAAAATACAAGTGTATCACGTTATAACGTGAAAGGTTTATTGTTCTAACAAGCTACTTTTCCTGTTTGTACAATATAATATTTATATTGTACGAACATGATATTATGTTGTACAAACGTGAAAAGTATCTTGTTAGAACAATAAACCTTTCACGTTATAACGTGATACACTTGTATTTTTCTTTTGCCTGGGTGGCAGCTCTACGCTTCCGTAGTTTTCACTCTTGTATGCTTTTCATACAAGTTTCATACAAGACCGAACAAACTTTATAAGATTTATAAATATCTTTTCCATATGGGAAAATACAAACAACTAGGCATGTGTGGGACTAGTCATCGTCGCTGCTGTCACTAGTCAGTACCAGACTTACTAGTCAGTTAATCTGTTAAAATTTTATTCTCAATTATGATAAATGGTTGTGTCCTAAGCAGCCACCAGATGGAGCATCGTTGTTGAGAAACACATCAAATCTCAGCCTGATGTTTTGTTATCAAAAATTAACATCAAAATAAAACGATGCTCAGTTTTAGTATTTGCTAGTTTGGTGAAACCTTTTATTAGCGCATTATTAGTAAAACTTTAAGTTGTGGTTTATTGTAATACCTAGGGCTGTGCCATATGACCAAAATGTTATATCCCAAAATAGGACATTCATCGTCCCGACAACCACATATATCACAAAACGCTTACATTTTCTGTCAGTTCGGTGAATCTCGGGCAGCTCGACCTGTGTGAAGTGTTTCAGCCGGGCGCCGTGTAGCTGGAGTCGAGTGTTTTGGCCGATGCATGAAACTGTAACAGCCGCATTTGCTTTGTATTCATTACACGGCGTGCTGCGGGGAAAAGCCTGTTCTAATGTTTGAGTCGAAGGTTTATGTTTTAGCACCTGACGGCTCTTTCACTTCTCATCCGTAAACACTCTGCGTACTCTTTCACGTGATTCAGTTTATTTTGAAAAATCTCAACAGGATCTTCAGCTTTACCGTAAAAGGTTTATGTGGAAAACAAACAAGTGGACGTCAGAGCTGTCACTACCCGATCCGTACCGGAAACCTGATCGGTACTACGCATGTGTGAAAGGTGTCTCCTCCCGGCTGAAGCATTTTACGCTAGTTACGGGTCAGAGTATCTGTTAAGATGTTAAGAATAATAAATATCTCTTAAATTGTTTGCAGTAATGAAACATTTCAATGTAATGTAGACAAAAATGAAAAATAAAACGATAGTTACAGATCAGGACTCCCCGATCTGTACCGCGCATGTGCAGATTTTTCTTCTTCTTCTGTTCGTTTAATGGCAGTTTACTCCCCAATGTACAAGGATACCGCCACCTGCTGACCGAGCGAATGAACCCTATTGTAAAATGAACTAGCGTCATTACAAACGCGTGTTAAATTTGATTTAGTGATAGTCGAGTGTGTTTATGCTCGTCTGTGTAGAGAGGATTGTTGGAACAGCGATGATGATGTGCGCTATCACTGTCAATTGTCAGTAAACACTTAATCGGGCTGCTGAATCTTCACGTGTCATATTACTAAGTCAGTATTAGTAAGTCTGTAATTAGGCGCCATTCTTCTTATTTTACAGCGCTGTTGTTTAATCGGGGGACGAGAAAAGCATGAATTTGTTTGTAAACGGATTATCCATAGTTTAAATGTCCTGGCAGTCGAAAAGGAGGCAGAGCTGTTGAGAAATGCTAGGAGCTAACTGGGCGCTAACCGTGTCACTCTTAACTGTCGCAATGTTGGCAAAGAGAGGAAGTGACGTAAGATTTGCATATGCGTGGTACGGATCGGGTAGCGACAGTAGCCACGTGCTTCCCTCGGGTCCTCAATTGTTGTGACACGTGTTCGAAATGCAGAGAGGTGCGCTCGATTTGCCACACGGAGCAGCACGAGAGTAAAGCATGAGGGAGGTGCTAATAATCAGTCATTTTTAATGATCGCTGAAAGCCCAGATCGTAATCGAGATTAAAATTCGATTAATTGAGCAGCCCTAACTGTAAATACAAAAAAGTTGCACAAAATTATTTCCAACTAGGGCTGAGCGATATATCGAGTTTTTTTAAAAATATCGATATACGTGTTAGCGAGCTAACCGCGCTAACGAGCTAACTGCGCTAACGACATGCAGCCCGGAGGAGCTGCACGGCCTAAAATCCTTTCATTTTCTCAAAAATCGACAGTGCGCCTTATGTATGAATTCTGGTTGTGCTTACTGACCGCGAACCGATTTTATGTGGTACACAGCGCTCAGCAATCTGTCAAAAAATGTTTTAATATGACTTTGCTAAGCTACGGAGCTGCACCGCTTGATGGATTGTCAGAGGATTACGGCTACCGGGGAGGAGCCTCACGGAGTGATACGTGCTGTGCTTCAACGTAATATTACCGTACTGTGTGTGTATAAGGACCACAAATGGCACCTGTTCAGAGACGTGGTGCAGCTGTGAAATCTGTCTCTTTGTTATCATGTCTATTAGTTTACATTTTGACTGCACAATTGTGAGCTTTTTGTTATGCACAAAAACAACATTGTTTTCTTTTATTTATGGACCATGATTATTTAATAAATGCTGATAATTTATTTTTGGGTAATTTCTTCATGTACATCTACGCTGTATGTAAATAAAAGTGCCCGTGTGACATCTGGGACACAGTGTGACTAAGAACTCTCTTTTTGTTCTTAACTTATGGCTTTAAAAAAATAAATAAATAAATAAATCGAGATATATATCTTATATCGCCATCCAGCTAAAAAAATATCGAGATATGAATTTTGGGTCATATCGCCCAGCCCTATTTCCAACCACAGGAAATTTATTTTGAGTGTCTTCATAGTTTTGTTTTTGAAATACACCAATTTTTATATACTGCAGGAAAACCAAAAATAAATATTATCATGCAAATTTGCAAAGAAAATGGCATATGCATCAAAATAAACTATTTCCAGCAGTGCAATCTGAGTCCTAAGCATCCCAGAAACGACACAGAAAGTCATAAAGTCAAACATAACTTTTAAAAACACCAGTATAGGCTCATGAGGCCCTGAAGGTAAAAAACTACATTTCCGCGAAAAATGACGTCACTTCCGGTTCCGGGCAGGTGATGGCAGACATGTGATAGTTCGCGCTGACGTCTATTCCAACGTAGGAAGTGCTATGAACAGCTGATCGGATCGGCAAAGCGTGTTTCTGGAATATTATGTTTTTGTTCCTGCAAGTGTTTTTTATGAAATTTTTGCAAAGCTTTATGTGGAAGGAAACCGTGACCGAGGACAAGCTGATGGCATAAGATGTCAGTACAACTCCTCCGGTTTCTTATGAAAAAAAATTCTTGCGCTAGCTTGCATGGTTGCAGTTCTACTGGGATTTAAAAATAGTTACGCAAAACGGAGCGTGCCCGCTCCAACCGGCTTTAAAGGGTTAAAAAGACTAATAACTAATAAAAACTAAACATTTTGAATGAATCCAAACTAAACTGAAATGAAACTGAATTAAAAACAAAGAACATCTTCAATGCAATAAAAACTGATTAGAAGATACAAAACTGTAACAACATGAGATTTTAGGTGTGTGCTTGGACATGAACAGCTGATATTACACGTCTGTTAAAGATGATTGTTCCTGTGCAGGCCTTCACTACACACCGTGACACCATGACACTAATACACCAGCAGGGTGACGATGTCTAAACGGGAAACAGCTTGTGTACACAGTGAAAGCTTAAACATAACCGTGTCGTACCTTCCTGGCCAGCAGACCTTTCCTCCTCATGCCACAGGCCTCCAGCTGAAGGCGTCCTCGCAGGGCCAGCTCGATCAGCATGCACCCTCGCAGCCCTGATGAAATGCAGTCATTCCAGAATGAGGTGTAGCCCTGTGCAATGGGACACATCGTCACAATCCAGGTTGTCAAAGAGTGCCAGAAGCCGACGAGCTCAGTACCGAATCATTGCAGGTACTTGGGGCTAGAGCAGGGCGATATGGCCAAAAATATTTATCACGATATATATTTGAAAATTTGCGATAACGATATAACCGACGATATAATTGATGCGAGACAAAATACAACTCCACAACATTACTAGCGCAAAAAGACAACCTTCCATTTATTTTCACTTAAACAAGAAGCTGGTTTTTATGTACATTAAAGCTTTATAAAAATGTAACAGTGCAAATGCAAATTCCTTGCTGAAAGTTTAACCAAAAGGCATTTCCAGTAGAAATAGGCTGACACATCCTGAGCATAACCATGTATAATATCCACTGAAGTTAAAAAGAGGTGCATTGCAACATTAAACTGCAGTGTGCAGTACGCATTTTTCGGACCATAAGGTGCACGGGATTATAAGGCACATTAAGCGAAACAAAGCAGTCAGATAAATCAAACTTTATTAAACTCATTCTTCTTGCTTCCTCCACTTCTGTACCATTGATTCATTAATGTTGAATTCTCTGGCAGCTGCTCTATTCCCATGTTGTTGCAGTATATTAATGACTAACCTCGTATTGTGGATGGATTATTTCAGTTGTTCTCCTGACTGAAGTTTGGTCCGTTTACAGCATCCTGCCATGCGATTGCATTTGTCTCTAACCATGAAGAACCTTCACGTTAACTTTTATAAGTGGAAAAGTGTTAGTGTTCGTCCTCCAGCTTCACTGTTTATGTTATGCTAACATAGCTGTGTCGCTAGCGATCACGTAGCACATCATTATATACCAGCTAGCCCAACTTCAGTAACCCTACAAACGTCACTGCTGTTTAGTTTCCTGTCTTCATTTATGTTGGAAGTGATAGCAGAGCTGTACGTTTGATTTTTTTCAGAAATCTCTCAGTCAGAACATGCTATATCATGCTTAGGTAACTAGCGAAACTAGCGAGCTAACTTCCGCTAGCTTCCTGCTAACTTCTAACTCCGTTAAATGTAATAACTTTTGTTTTCATGGATGCCTGGAAGTTAAACTTCATAGTTACACCTGGTAAAGCAGCAATGCTGATCGTTTTATTAAAGATGAAAGAATTTAGACAGTTTTTAACTCTAAGTGATGCTGCAGTGTTGTTTGACCTGAAGATTAGGGAGTTTAGGACCCAGATTACTCCCAGATTTAAGAGCATCTTAGTCCGACAAATAACAAACAACGGTCGCTTGCATGTTCTGCAAAAAAAAGTGCTTTGTTGTGTATCTGACGGACAAACACCAAACCAGTTCCACATCACTGAAGTTGCACCATTTTTACAAACCAATTCTGGTTCATCTGTTTCACTCAACAATCGGCCATGTGTGTATGAAAACAAAGGCACTGCGCATGCGCGTTTTACTCCCATTCTATCGCGATATTTCATTTTCCTATCGTTGCCTAACATTATACCGGTATTACCGTGAACGGTATAATATGGCCCAGCCCCACTTGGGGCGCCTTGAGGTGACTTTTGTTGTGATTTGGCGCTATATAAATAAAACTGAATTGTATGAGTGTGTCACAGGGCTAACACACAGAGACAGACAACCATTCACACTCACATCCACACCTAAGGGCACCAACTAACTCAACCCCACTAACTGCATGTCTTTGGATGGAGGGCGGAGCTGGAG
Organism: Pundamilia nyererei; assembly: GCF_000239375.1. Classification (NCBI taxonomy): domain Eukaryota; kingdom Metazoa; phylum Chordata; class Actinopteri; order Cichliformes; family Cichlidae; genus Pundamilia; species Pundamilia nyererei. The sequence goes on from NW_005187454.1 coordinate 3,454,260, forward strand.
AGCCTGGAGAGAACCCACGCAACCACGGGAGAACATGCAAACTCCCCATAAAGGGAGGTGGGGGAATCGAACTGCATCCTGTTTGTGGTAAATTCAGTTGACTGTACATGATTGGGAAAGGCACACAGCTGTCTACATAAGCTCCCATAGGTAACAGCACAAGTCAGAGCACAAACCCAGCCATCAAGTCCAAGAACGTGTGTAAACCAGGACTGTATCGAGGCACAGATCAGGGGAAGGGTACAAAAAAAGACTTCTGGCACTGAAGGTCCCAGAGTACAGTAACATCATCTATAAACAGGAGTTTGGAAACACTTCTTAGAGCTGGCTAATCTGAGCAGCACATGACAGGCGCTTGCAGTTTGTCACCTGAGGGACTCTCAGACCATGAGAAACAAAAGTCTGATGAAACACAGATTGAACTCTTTGGCCTGAAAGACAAGCATCATGTCTGGAGGAAACCAGGCGTCCCTCATCACTTCCTTACAGGTGCTGCCCATGGTGGTGGCAGCATCATGCTGTGGAGATGCTTTCTAGCAGCAAGAACTGGAAGACCAATGAGAGTCAAGGGAAAGAGGAACGCAGCGACATACAGAGACGTGATAACGTGCTCCAAAGAGCTCTGGATCTGGAGGGGAGTAAGCTGTGCTTTTGCTTTGACGATCAAAAATGTCTTGTTCCTCACCTCCCACAGAGTTACTCACCGATCCTGACAGAACATATATGCATGTGTCCGTACTGACAGCAGTGTAAGCTGAGTGAGCTCTGGGAGACACTTTGACACTTTTGAGGCAGAATATGGACCACAAATGTCATCGTTGTTCACTGTTAGCATCACAGTGGAATCATGTTTTGGCCAACGGGGTTGTGAGTCGGTCACACGACTGAAAACTGAGTAAATGGCTCATTTTAATGTGTGCACCACCCAGGCTAACTTTTATGATCATTATTTAACAGTTGTTGTTGCAGCAGAGCTTTTCTGACCTCTGACATTCCTCCTGAAGTTGTTCAGTGCTGTGAATGTAAACTACTTCAGTCAGTGAGGGAGGGACTGAGTGCTGGTCTGTCTGTCAGCTGGAGGAGGCAAACACAGCACCGTTTGTCTCAATATTGTTGACAATTTCAATTCTAGATGACCTGAATATCAGATTATCAGTTCTGTTAACAACCAATCAGCAGCAACTTGTCATCAAAGCAGAGTCCCACAGCCTGGCATGGGTGAGAGAGGACCACGCTCTACTTTATCAACATGGATCTGAAGGAATAATGTTTGGTCACCCACTGAAACGCATCCGTCTTCATTTCTCAGCCAAATTTGTGATAAACTGGAGTCTTGTTGTGTACCTGAAACTCTCCATCAGCCATTTGGCTACTGAAGCTGCTGCATTTACTCTCTACAGAAGAAAAAACAGTTGTTTGTGTTGCTGACGTCAAAGTTAAAACGAGCAAACATGGTTTGTAATTTTGTTTAAACTGACACAAGTTTCCTGTTAAATTTGGAGGTTGAATGACTCCGTTTTAGTTGCATTCCTAATGTTATGTGAACGGGACTGAATCCGTACTCGAGGATTTTAGATTTATCGGTGGATTTCACTTTGCTTGCTGTTCGTAGTTCAGTGACAGCAAATCATCGATACATCTAAACACACCTTTCACTGGTACTGTAGCACTTAGTATTAGTTATAATCAAACACTCCTGTAAACAGTTTTTTACTTTGACTCCATTCCGTTTATTCTTCTTACTCATTGTGTTAGCTTGGAGCTACTAACATCAACGCCAGGATCGTCGCACGTATTCTCCGACCATTACTGCTGAACTACTGGAAAATATCATTTCTTCTCATAATCGTGTAGCACCAGACATTAGCTATCTCGCTGCAGACTGAAGACAGCAACTGTTGTTAGCTACAGCTAGCATTGTAGCAAGCAGGGATGCTAACTTACATAGAGCTGTTTGGAGACTACAGCTAACGTTAGCCGAGCGATAACATTTAGCTTATTTGCTACAGCGTTAAGGCGCAGTTTATCTGCCATTACCTCTCGGTCCTTCAGTCCTAACAGCAACACTTCTTCCATCAGTGTAAGACGTGTTTCTTTGGAGTCTCCGGTATCATCATCGTCCTGATCCTCCGCTCGCCGGGGCCCGTGATCTTCTTGGCCGGACGGTCGGTCTTTCTCAGCGGCGTTACGCGAGGCTTCGGTCCGCCTCTGCACGAGGCCCGAACTCCTCTGAGTCAACGAAGTCATTTCTGCCGGCGAGTGTGCTCAACAACTACGAAAGCAGAAAGTCTGGGACTACGTTCACCCAAGTACTTGTCAACCATAAGTATTTTGCGTATAGGTTAGTACCCTTATCAGGAGGAGTCCTCCTCCCCTTCCCCACCTTCCGCACCAGCGTCTGTCTAATATGGCGCCGAGCGGAGACTGTGGTACCAAACCTGCTGGATGGGTTTGGTACCACAGTCCTGCTGGATACCAAGCGACCCACCTTTAACTTAGTCTGAACGCCACACCAGCTGGCTAAAAGGCTCAGGCTTGGACAGACTCACTGGACTCCTCCATATAATAACAAAATCTAAATACATACACAGATTCATGAAAACAAATAAGTACATTAAAAATACACTTGTTCCCAAGTGGAACCACAAGATAAACATGATTAAAGAACCAAATTAGTTATTCTGAACCTGTTCCTCTCGTGCTCTGTGTCCATTAATCATCTTAACTAACAGGGAAGGAATGAGTGCTTGTACTGGTCGTGCTGACATAGAAAAGCTGTGTACCGTTGCCCGAACTTTAATAAAACACTCAGAATGCAGAGCATGCAGATCTGTTATAATGCCGTCTGCCTGTGTGAGGATGGTCTGCTAGTAATTCTTGAGAGTTTCACAACATATTGATTTGGCTGGGAGCTAGTACAGTCATGAGTGTAAAGGTGCTAAACGCCGTGTCAGAGAAGACAGAGTTCAGCTTTACCTGCTGTGGCCCGTCTGACAAAGAGCGATACCAGTTCATCATCATCGTTTATTTGTATAGCACTTTAAAAAAAAACACACCAGGCAGACCAAAGTGCTGAACAACACAAATCAAAACAACAAAGTTAAAATACAATAAATTAATAAGAAAGGTGTCAGTTTCCTAAAAGCCAGGGAATAAAAGTAGGTTTTCAATCTGGACTTAAAGACCTGCACTGATGACACTTGTCTAATATGGAGGGGAGGGTTATTCCAAAGCATCGGTCTCCTCTGCATTTCAGCCGCGACTTAGGAACTGACAGCAACAGCTGCTCAGCTGAACGGAGCGAGCGAGTAGGAACATGTGACTTCAGCAAATCAGATAAGCATACAGGAGCCAGACAATTTAAAGATTTAAAAACCAATAAAAAGGACTTTAAAACGAACCCTAAATTAAATGGGAAGCCAATGTAAAGAAGCCAGGACCGGAGTGATGTGATCGAATTTTCTACTACCGGTTAAAAATCGTGCTGCTGCATTTTGCACTAACTGCAGGCTTGACCAAGTGCCCAACCCAAGCCCAATTAAAAGTAAATCACAATAGTCCAGACGTGAGGTGATAAAAGCATGAATAAGAGTTTCCAAATTGCGTTTGAAAAGAAAAGGCTTGACCTTCGACAGGCGTCTGAGGTGATAAAAAGCTGATTTTAACATTTACATGACCATCGAAGGTAAGTGCGGAATCAAATTTAACACCAAGATCAGTGATTGAACTTTTCAAATGGGAGGTCAAATCACCAAACATCAACATCTGGAGAATCAGTAGAACGATGCGGGCCAAATAAAATTCTGTTTTTGGTCATTAAAATTTAGAAAGTTATTTGCCATCCATGATTTGACATCGCTAAGACAGTCAAGCAGAGATTGACATGGGGAGGTATCCAAATGACTAAAAGGTAAGTAAAGCTGGCAGTCATCGGCATACAAATGAAATGACACTCCGTGTTTACGAAAAATCGCACCAAGAGCGAGTAAATACAGTGAGAAAAATAAGGGCCCGAGGATAGATCCCTGGGGGACACCCCAAAGCAGAGGGGCCACAGAGGACGCGGCCAACCCCAGCTTAACACAAAAACTCCTTTCGGAAAGTTATGATTTTATTCACGACAATGCCAAATCAGAAATTCCCACACAGTGGTGTAAGCGGGAGATCAGCAGGTCGTGGTCCACTGTGTCAAATGCAGCTGTCATGTCCAATAAGACAAGCGCAGCATATTTACCACAATCAGTCGCAACAAGAATGTCATTCATAGCTTTAACAAGAGCTGTCTCCGTACTGTGAAAAGGCTTAAAACCGGATTGAAAGATTTCAGACAGCTGCGAGTCATTCAAGTAGTCTAACAGCTGGGTATGTACAATCCTCTCCAAGATCTTGCTTAAAAAGGGAAGCTTGGAGAAAGGTCTAAAATTCGACATAACAGAACTATCAAGGCCAGGTTTCTTAAGTAAGGGATGTATGACTGCATGTTTAAAGGTCCATTAGACATGGATCCACATTCAGCTGGATCAGTTTTTCAGAAGGACCTGAGGCGAATTAAGAGCAGAGCTAAAATCAATCCCACATATGGTAAATGGACTGGATACACTTTTCTGCTCTATCTGAGCACTCACAGCGCTCTACACTAGTTGTCACTTTTTCCTACACACTTCCTGTCTAACATCCACACTCTGATTGATACATCAGAGATGCAACATGGGGTTAATGTCTTTGCCCAAGGATATTTGGCAGCAGACTAGGATCAAACCACCAACCTTCCAGTTAGTAGGTGACCACCCCACATGCAGAGGGACATGAATTATCAGCAAACATTCATAAAAAATAAACAACAGTCTGGTCTTATATAACCTACTGTTCCCACCTAAACTATTCAGCCTCTTCTCTCAAGAACTTCTGCCGAGATTTTTGTCAGTTAGCACCCGCCCGGCTGTAGCTGGGTTTAATTTATTCTGGTGCTAGGATTTAAAAACTACAAATAAAATAAAATTATAACCCTTACCTTTTGACTGGCAACTGTCTCAGGTTGGACTGATGACAGCTGGGTTAAGGTCCAAACCCCTGCCACTATTTTAGACAAGAAGAGTGTTTGAAGAGAATGGATGGAATTAAAATCAGCAATGTTGAAGTTTTCTATGAAGCAGTACCCTAAAAAGACCAATAAATGGCGCCATTGTACCATTTGCCCTGTAGAGTAGCTCTGTTATACCTATTCTTCATACTGTTTGTGAGGGAGTTCACCTGTCTTTCCCAGGGTACAAAAGTTGACCAAAAATGGACTGAAGAAAAAAAATCTATAAGAAAACTTAGATGGAGGTATGCCTTCACGCACGCTCCATCATCCGGGTAAGGAAATCCCAGAAAGTTGATTCTGTTCATCTGTTTTCAGTGGGAGAAACGCTTCGTCATCATCAGGTGACTTCTTCAGTCTTAGCCCTAACCCTAACCCGACACATCAGATTCACCAGGGAGGATATGAAAAGTGGCAGGGTAGCCTTCTTAGACTGTGAGATTTCCATCAGTAATGGGGGACATCTAAAAGCTGACGTGTACCGTAAACCTACACATACGGATCAGTATCTAAGGTTTGACTCACATCAAACGTCATTATATGCTCTCTATCCATCCATCCATCCATTCGCTTCCGCTTGTCCTTTTCAGGGTCGCGGGGGGCGCTGGAGCCTATCCCAGCTGTCATAGGGCGAGAGGCAGGGTACACCCTGGACAGGTCGCCAGTCTGTCGCAGGGCCAACACACAGGGACAGACAACCATTCACACTCACATTCATTTGCACATTCACACCTAGTGACAATTTGGATTTTCCAATTAACCTATCCCCATATGCTCTCTATTGTTCTATTATACTGCCTTACAGGACATACTGTGTGGAAGTGTGGGGAAACGTATAAAACACATCCAATATACATTCTGCAAAAAAGAGCATGTAGTTTGTTGTTGCTGTGGTTTACGTGCTGGAAATGGTTTTATTTGTGTATGCTCATGTGTTAGTGTGTATCTATACATCCATCCATCCACTGGAGCACAAACTGGGGGTCATCAGGACGCTACAACACAGAGCGAACACCATCCCCACAGACACAGCAGCCAGGGAAGCAGAAGAACATCAAGAAGGCCCTGAGTAAATGTGGCTATCCCAGCTGGATGTTTGTCAAAGCTGGAAAGGCTCCTAAAAAAAGCTCCAGCCGATCCAGGAGTACGTGTCAGGAGTATCAGAATAGTTGAGACAAAATCTCATCTCTTTGACTTTCAAACCCCAAAACGTGCTGCGATAAGGATCCAGAGTATCAAACAGAGTAACATAGTGTGCGCTGTTAAGTGCAGGAGGATTGGCAGGATTTATACATCGGGGAAACCAAAGAACCTCTGGCTAAGAGGACGGCACAACACAGCAGAGCCACCTCGTCAGGCCAGGACTCTGCAGTCTATTTACACCTACAGGCCAGTGGACACTCTTTCAATGATGAGGATGTAACATCCTGGACAGGGAGGAACGCTGGTTTGAGGGCGGAGTCAAGGAGGCCATTTACGTGAAAAGGGAAAGACCATCTCTGAATGGAGGAGGGGCCTAAGGGTACATCTATCACCATCTTACAATGCTGTGATTGCAGCCATTCCCCAACTCTCTGTGAATTCTTGAATGTGTTGTCTGTCACTTCTTTTCACCCACTTGTCCACATCATCTGTGTGGGTGTGGCATATCAGTGGCCCTGGTACTGACCTCCCAGTCCATTGTTCATCAATGGTGCTAGTTTCAGTCAATAACCAAATGTACTGTTGTGTAAACCTGCAGTCAGCTGAGAGTCACCTGGATGAGTCATGAAAACTCTTCATCCAGATGAACAGCTGCAGTCTCTCACCCTCATTTTTCAAATACATTTAATAGCAAACACTCATAAAGCAGTTTCCATCTGAAGAGGACATACCATGTTCAGACATCAGAGACTAAAACAGCTCTGCTATCACTTCAGACATAAATAAAGACAGAGTGTTTGAAGGGTTAGTGAAGTCTGGCTAGCTGAAACATAGTGTGCTACCTGGTGGTGCTAACATAGTGTAATGAAGACCGAGGAATAGTGGTAACTAATAATAATGAAAGTAAATGTGATTGGATGAATGCAGTCCGACAGTGACCAGTGATTATTTTCAGGGGCTTGTTTGTGCCAAAAAAAGGAAAATGCAAAGCACTGCAACATGTTAAAAAGATGGCCGCCTTAATAAACTCAGTAGGAGCTTGGAACCAGAGGCAGGGTTGATACGTCACCATATATGACCTATTGTTCTACATGTTGGAACAGCAGGTCCTACTAAATAATGATGACGTGCACCAGACACGTCTTAGTATCAATAAGCATAAAACAAGAAAGGCACTGCTAAGTGAAATGAAAGGGCACAACTGGTAGAACTCGCAGTACACATGGGGCTCAATCTAGGCTGACTGCTGCAGAGCCACGTGTTTACCTGAGGACACCAATCACCCACCTTGATGGCCCGGTGGAAGCACCTTCAGTTGAACTAATCATTTACTGTATGACTTTATCAGTCCCCAACATTTTGGCTTTCTTTATAACATTGCCTCAGTTCAGTGCTCTGTGTGGGTATTCAGTTATGGACATTTGTGCTCTCTCTGAAGGTCCCACCAAAGCGTTTCAGTGGGGCTGAGGTCTGGAATGGGCCTTTGCAGCAGCTTGACTCTTTTCTTTTTCAGCTGTGCTTGGGATCATCGTCCTGTTGCACGACCCAATTAGAGCCAAGCTTTAACTGTCAGACAGATGGACGCACATTTGACAGATGGTCCACACTTCATGCTCCACTCAGTGATTGAAAGGTGCCCAGATCACCACGCCTCCACCACTGTGCTTCACAGTTTGTGGTGATATTTAAAAGTGGTCCTCTGCACGCCGCCAGACGTCTTCACTTTGGTATCGTCTGTCTGAAGGATATTGTTCTAAGTGTTTTGTTGTTCATTTTGCAGCTTTGCAAACCTAAGCTGTGCTACCACACTGACTTTAGACAGAAGAGGCTTCGCCTGGCAACCCTTCCAACAACTCGTATGATTTCAAGTCTTTTTTCTAATTGTACTGACATGAAATGCATCATTTGAGATGCAACACAGGCCACCTATATCGCCTTATCCCAAGGATGCATTAAGGTGTTTTTTGTACTTTTCTGTACTCTGTAGGGTCCTGTAAATGATTTTAACATGGTTGTATGTTGAATATATATGTGAGAGTGTGCTGTTTGAGAAGAAGAAAGCCCGGGTCTACCAGTGCACTAAAGGAGGTGAAGAACAAAGGTTACAATGTTAGAGAGATGTCCATGTGTGTGGCATCATAGTAACCAGGATGAATAAGCACAGTCACGTATACAGTACGGCTGGTTTCATTTGAACTTGGAGACATTCAGAGTGGAAACACCGAGCAGCATGCTAACATCTGCTAATTCCTGCTTCATGTTGTAACAAGTTCAAGTTGGGAGAGTTGGGAGGTCAGTTTGACAGACCATAGTATTATTACTACTGTAGAGTTATCACACGATGTGATGGACAGCACATCACAACACGAAGTGTTGAGTGGGGAGCCCACGGGGGGAGGAGCTGGGCGCAAAAGAACCACCTCAACAAATCTGGACGTGACTCCACCCTCCGTGTGCAGTGGGGAGTGGGGCGGCCGAGTGACAGTTCAACCCGAACCCAAACCACCCGTGACTGTGGCTCAGCAGGCTGAAGTTTGACTTTGTCTCTGTGTTTTTTTTCCTCGGTGTTCCAGGAGAGGATATCGGGACTTCTGAAGTTTGGAGCCGCTTTTCTTCAGAAGCTTTGCGCCACTTTATTCCTGCACACAGGCGCTCTGTGAAGCGCGCCTTTCATCTCTCTTTAAAAAGGAAAAAACCCGCTGAAAACACGGAGGATTGTTCGAGCTGGAAGTGGAAGCCTTAGAGGAACACGGTGTAGCCCGCAGGTACAGTAGTTCTGCGTTATCTTCGCACTGAGTACGCGTTTAGAGACGTGGACGGTAACACAGTAGTGACTGAGCCTTTGCGAGTGTGTCGCTTTCACAGAATAGGGACACGCTGGAAAACAGCGAGCATCAGCAGTATCCGCTTGGCTGCACAGCTCTGGACCGTCTGAGCGCTTCACTTTATTACGCATTATACGGACAGCTGTGAACTAAATAAGTCACGTTACTGAAGACTTTCAGATACTAACTAATCATAACCAACCAATCTGACCAGCAACGTTTTCTTTAGAAAAAGTTTGGTGTTAATGCATTATTATTGTTATTGTTGTTATTATTATTATTATTATTATTATTATTATTATTGGTAGTAGTGTATCTAGATACATGTAGATAACAGCAGAAGGTTAAACTATATAACCTCAACAAGACTGCGCGTGTGTGTGTGTGCGTGTGTTGTTTTTCTTCTTCTTGAACTTATAATTTAAAAGCACAAAGCGTGAATGTCTCTGATGTGTTTACCGACCATCAGTCTGTCAGACACACCGAGTGATTCCTTAAAGTTCTCTCTGCTCTCTCAGCTCCATTCACTGTTGCTTTCAAGCTCTTTTGGCTCCAGCTTTAAAATGACCTCATTAAGAAGTAATGTGATTTCTTTTCAGTGTAGAGACTGCCATCCAACATTCACAGCCTACCACCCTCACGAGCCACACAAGTACTTAGTTGAACAGAGCATGTGAAATATGTACAGTATGATTATGAACATGTTGTATACGAAACCATCCAAACACATTTCACTGCTACATGTCTCATGTCTCTGATGTCTCACTGATGCATGAGAGGACACATCGTGGGCTTCACTAGGAAAAAAAACACAAATACTCTGCAATACCTGGTCCTGGTACTGATACTGCAGATAATATGGATGTTTTTCCCAGGTTCCAAATTAGAGTGACTTTGTGTGTGTCTGTATGTAAACGCCTTGAGACAGCTGTACTTGCTGTGAATTGAAATTGAACTGTGTCGTAACAGAGGTCGAAAGTAACAAAATACAAGTACTTGGTAACAGTGCATAGAATCTTCTGTTATTTTTATTGTTGTGCTTTATTTATCCAGATCAAAGTTTCCAAGAGGACAGCACATAAATACGATACATAACAATATAACAAATGCAATATTCCACACAGACACAGGAATAATATGCAACAATGACATTATAAGCAGTCACACTAACCAGAGGAGCTTTTCTCTCGCTCATATAAATACAACTAAAGTCCCACATTGTAACTATTTCTGACCATTTCAGTTTATTCTGTGGATTATTCCAGAAACACAGCCATATTTAAATGTTGTTGTTTTTTAATTGTGTTCTGACTCAGGGGACAAGCATTTGTATATTGTTGGGAGTAGGGATGGGTACCGGTGTC
>NW_005187455.1:0-5923 GCF_000239375.1 Pundamilia nyererei
TTTCCAGGAATTTCTTTCATAAATCACTGCCTGCTTGTTGTAAAGAGTGTTTATATTATTTTTCATAAAATTATTGTTTCAGCGTAACAGATTTTATAAACCGTTAAAACCTTTAATAAAATATTTATGCAAACTTAGAAAGTTACGTTGAAAAAAACAAGAAAAGGTAATTTACCTTTAACAGTTTGAGCTCTCTGGAGTCTGAGAAGGCTGGAAACATCTCTTCATACTTCTCGATGGCCAACTGAAACACACAGGCGTTAGTGTTAACGGTACGTGTAAACTGATTTCTGCAATGAACAATTAAGCATGAAACCCGACCCACAAATACATCAGATTCAGTGAATGTGTCTGTGCGGACTCAGTGGCTGGCTATAGTTGTTGTTTGTTGTGTTACCTTGGCATTGAGCTCATCCACAATGAAATGACAGAGCGATGCCTTAAAGAAATACTCTTTTGCGTTGTACTTGAGTAGGGGATTGTCCATGGTGCTCATTGCAACCTAAAACACACATGGAGGCACAAACATTAACCAAAGTGGGCAAATGTCATAAACGACCAGTTTTTAAAACCCTCTCTTTAACTTGATACATTTTTGGTCACTTATAAACCAATAAATTTTGAAATGGGATGAAACATTATAAAAAAGGGTTCTATTCAAATACAATAACAACTTAACATTATTGCATTTATAAAAGTAAAATGGGTATAACAATCAGTTGTTACCTGCTCATAGATTTCAATCGCTTTCTGGTACTGTTCCAGCTGAGCGCTGTAGTGTCCGACCTTCAGAAGACATTTGTTAGCTGAGCTGAAAAGACACAAACAAGAAATTTTACTTTAACATCTGCTGTTTCTTTCATACTGAATCTTCCTACAGATGACTGACAGTTTTTTACCCACAGACTGTATACAAAGCGTATTATCCAGCTGTAAAGACCATCAGGCTTGGCTGAGTGAGCATCACTCAATGACCACTTCATCATGTTGTACGAGTGGCAGCTTTATCATGAAACACTCCACCAGTGTCAACAATATCACAGTCACATTTATACATGTATAGTTATACAGTTTCCCCTACAAGGGCTATAACCACTGCTTATATTTTAATTACAGATCAGGTTCTCAGTTTTTTCTCACTAATCAGACTAAAGAGTGATCCATCAAACTCCAAGAAACACAACTTTCCCCAAATCAAAAGAAATAAGAGTCCATAACACAAAAATACCAAATAAGCAATAAAATCAGCAACCCCACTTCCGGATTAACCCTCTGTGTAAACTCTTATGTTTTCCTTTGTCCTTTGTTCAGTTGTCTGTAATCATAGTCTGGTTGGTTCCTTCCAAGTTTTCACAAAATGATATACTAGTTTCATAAGTATGCTGATGAATATGGGGTAAATGTAGTAGTTGAACACAATAGGTCTGCAAAAAAATGTATAAAGATAGCATTAACATCCACAGTTAGTTTAAGAGAGAGCACCTCCAGGAGACAACAAACAGGAGTAGAGAAGACAGAAACTGTCATGGTCCCCGTGTCTCCCTGGCTGGCTCTGTGTTAGGCAACATGTTTTTTTGTTGTTTTATGCGCTCTGTCTTTCGCTCTCTCTCCTCTGTCTGGGCAGAGCTCATCACAGGCTCCTGCCTCTGGCCCACGCACCTGTCTCCAATCACAACACCTGCTGCTCATCTCCTGCAATCCTGAGCACTATTTAAGATGGCGGTTCTGTGCTACTTGTCACTGGATCATTGAGTATTCTATGTTAGTCTGGCTGGCAATTTCTGATCCGAACCTGTGTATTTATCTTAGTCTGTTTCTAACCGAGTCCTTTGTGTGACTAGATCTTCCTGGACCCGTCCCTGTAAACCCAAGGGACCTGAGAGCGTTTGAGTGGCAAAGTGCTTAGAAGCGCGAGTGCCTACAGAAGAGAGTGGAGTGGAATTCCGAAGAGTGTGGCGTGTGTGTGGATCTCTCCCTTTCCCACGGACCCTGGAGCCCTGGTCCCCGCGCCCCCCCAACCCCTGCAAGTTGTACATATTTGCAGTTGGTGTTTACTGTAAATAAAATCACTGCTTTGCAAAGGATTCCTGGTCTGCGCCTGAGCCTCAGTAACTTTTAGTAATAGAAATAATTGTTTATTAGAACTGTTTTTTCGAGTGATGGGAGAAGGGAGCCGGAGATTGACAGACAGATTGGGGCTGCAGCTGCAGTAATGCGGACGCTGCACCGGTTCGTCGTGGTGAAGAGAGAGCTGAGTGTAAAAGCGAAGCTCTCAATTTACCGGTCGATCTACGTCCCTACCCTCACCTATGGCCACGAGCTGTGGGTAGTGACCGAAAGAACGAGATCGCGGATACAAGCGGCAGAAATGAGCTTCCTCCGAAGGGTGGCTGGCCTCTCCCTTAGAGATAGGGTGAGAAGTTCGGCCATCCGGGAGGGGCTCAGAGTAGAGCAGCTGCTGCTCCACATCGAAAGGAGCCAGCTGAGGTGGTTCGGGCATCTGACAAGGATGTCCCCTGGGCGCCTCCTGGGTGAGGTGTTTCAGGCATGCCCCGGGGCAGACCCAGGACACGCTGGAGAGATTATATCTCTCGGCTGGCCTGGGAACGCCTTGGTGTTGGAGGAGGTGGCTGGGGAGAGGGAGGTCTGGGCCTCTTTGCTTAGGCTGCTGCCCCCGCGACCCGGCCCCGGATAAAGCGGATGAAGATGGATGGATGGATGGATAGAACTGTTTTTTTTAAATTAATATTCTAATTTATCAACCTGCAAATGGTAATGTGTTGCTTTTAACCCATTATTATGTCAAAAATTCCAGTAATTGTGATCTACCAAGTCAGAAGATTTGTGTAATCCCACACAGAGACTTTCTGCTGTTTCTGTGTACTCCCTCGATCATTTACTGTGATCACATCAGCTTTAAATCACATCTTGATTTTACTTAAAACAAAAAAAATATTTTGTGCATTGTTTAGTTTCTCAAATATGTTTAAAATTGACTTGAGTTCATGAAAAATGTGTCTAAGATTGAAAGATGTGAGACAAATCTCTAGTGGCCATTTTCAATGCTGAGTCACAGCTCAGCAACATCCAATAATCGTAAATGTTTTGCTCTTATATCTGTTTTTTAAATTGCCCCACTGCTTGATTGCAAAAATAATAAACAAACCTGACTCTATAAATAAATGTCGGTTTTAGCATTATGTATGTACTATATAGTTATTTAGCTTTTAGCTAAACAGCTCATTTACCTGTTAGATTCTTCTCCCTTGTAGTAGTCTGCTGCCTGCTCGTAGTGGGCAATGGCCTGAAAACACACACACAGACGAGGACATTCAGAGCGTCGCACATAGATCCAAAATCTTTTCATCCCAAAGAAAGGGAGGAAGTCCTTTTACTCCCCACTTTACCTTCTCAATGTCCACCAGCTCTGACTCATAAATCTCTGCTATAGTGATGTGATGTTTGGCTGCAATGGTAAACCGACCCTGTAGTCAGCACACACACACACATAGAAGAGGCAGTACAGGACATTGATCAAAGGAAAGACTGAGATCATTGTCAGAGAGTGAGATTTAATGGCTGGCAGAGGTCTTACCATGTCAGTGTAGATGTCAATGGCCTGATTTAAACAGTTGATAGCCTCTGGAAAGAGACAGATGAGAGGGTAAGGAGGGCTTTTATAAATACCGTACAAAGAAAATGGAAAGTGTGCTGAAGCCCCGAAGTCAAATTAATAATCTCCAATTTCAGTTTCCTCCCTATGTGACTGTTAACCTGATAACCCGCTGTATTTTATTAAGCTCATCACCAGGAAGCAGGAAGTCTGTCACAACACAACCCAGATATTAATTTTCCTAGAGCAAACCAGGGACCCATTTTAATCTTCCAACAATCCCACCCCTGGGCCCGAACCTGTCGGAGAAATGCAGTGATGCAGAGGCTTCCCCTTTCACCGTGTAGCTTTACACTTTTTTGTAGTTGTTCTGAGGAAACTGAGGAAGTGTAAACACAGCACATTCATTTAGCACATCTGTGGAGTCAGCTTTAACCTCTTTAATATCTCAGTTAAAACTGTTGCAATTTGCTAAAACTGTTACTGCATTTTGGGGGGAATGGGAAGCAGCAACCACCAGAAACAGGATTTTCCTGCTTTGAACATCTTACATAGAGGCAAAGAAATGAACCAGTGCTGTCAAATAGTAACTGTTTAACCAGTTTTTACATGTATTTTTCTTTACCTAAACACAGCAAACACTATTCTTTTGGTTAATTTGTCAAGACATTTTATGCATCCTGCCTCATTGAGCTCCATTGTAGAGCCCTTTCAGCTACAGTGTTCACAGGCTCCTGTTTTTCCTGTTTCTTTAAACTCTTTAAAATCTTCTTTTTACTACTTTAAAAAGTGTTGAATGAATGTTTTTATGGAGCAAGGCTGTTTTAAATGGACCCTGTGCTATGTTTAAACAGCAGAATTTGCTGCCCAATGTTTAGAGAAGCTTTAAACGTGTAAACCCACAAACAAGAACAATTAAGAAAAATGGATAAAGAAGGACAGTAAACAGTTAGGGCAGCTCAGCTAATCCAATTTTAATCTAATTACCATTATGGCTTATCCACTGATTATAAAAACAAGCATATCTTGTCGTAATGTCACTGTAATGTCTTTCCATTACAATGATGCACTTTCAACCTTCTCTAAAACTCCAAACTCACTCCTCTGACGGGATGTGGAAAGTTTTTTCTGTATTGGCCACAAAAACAGAGCACCGGCATTCATATAATGCTTTTCTAATCTAATCAAATGTTGGTTTCCAGCACAAACGCTACGAAGACTGATTACCACATATTCTACAACCAGCTTAAGAAAATCAGCATAATGAACGTAGATTAAAGTTCTGACACACCCATATTCAGTCCCGTCTGCCTAAGCCTGCTTCTACTGGAACTTTCTTCCATCTAAAAGGGAGTTTTTCCTCCCCACTGTCACCAAGTGTTTGCTCATAGGGGGTCATGTGATTGTTAGGGTTTTCTCTGTATTACTGTAGGGTCTTTACCTCACAAACATAAAGCATCTTGAGGCACATTTGGATACTTCTCATTAAACATTTTACTTATGTTGCACTTTGTGAATAAAGGGTGAAGAAATCCAAGAAAATTGACAAATTTGGGTATAACTGTGGCTAGAGGGGGACAGTTTAGATGGTCAGTTTAATCCTAGTGCCTTTTCTGTTGCTCCTCCCTTCACCACTTGTTAAAGCGACAGGTTTGAAGTACAGAAATCTGAATTAAGCCAGATCAGGAGGTAAATGATAAGAGTCCTTGAACAAAAAAAACAACAACACACTGATTTTATCTCCGGGCTGACATAAATGGATGGTTTTATCTCCTGAACGTCAACAGCACCTTTTAAAATTGGATCTCACTCGGCTCATCTCAGAGGAGTGAGTTTGGTCTGATTAAAATCAAGGCAATTATCTGCGTATCAACCAAGCAGCTTCTAGCCAAACATCGGTGCACCACAATGTTGTTCTTACATAACAAAAGTCATGTTTTATGTCAGCAGACCTTTCTGACACAGCCCCAAACAGACCTGTGTCTCCTCTCAGCAACCAACCATCGTCCTGTTATTAGGCAAATGTGTAAATCTGTGGTACAACACTAAAAGGAGACATAATGCACGGCCTAAATGTAAGTTTGTAGTGGTCACTCAGCCAGATGTGTGTGTCTGTGTGACAGAAGCACTCACCCTGTGGGTCGGCCTTCTTGTAGGCGTTTCCTGCATCGACGAAGCTGGTGGCAGAATCCAGTTTGTTCTGAAGCTGCATGTGGAGCCGAGCGGCCTGACAGAATGCGTTCCCAGCAGCTACACACACACACACACACACACACACACACACACACACACACACACACACACACACAC
>NW_005187455.1:5943-8009 GCF_000239375.1 Pundamilia nyererei
ACACACACACACACACACAGTCACATCTTGAATGAGAAAAACTTAACCAGGTTTCATTTGTTTTACTCCTGCTGCATTACACGATCATGCTCACGACTGACTGTGTGGACGGACACACATCAGGCTGCATCAAAACACACATCCAAACAGCTCAATTCTGCACAGCGTGAGCTATTATTGGCACATCTGGCATATGTAGAGCACAGGGTGGCTCCTGCAGACAAAATCTCACTGATCAGTCCATGTTTAAAGATCTCATTGCTGTATGTGGTAACATGATGTTTTCTACAGGCTGTTGAATCATTCATATGCTACTAAAATGCAGAGGGTAAAAGCATTCAGATACATGTGCGTGTCTGCATGTGGGTGTTTGTGTGGGAGTTTATCTTTTTTTTGTAAAGCATTTTTTTTTACTGTCTAATGAATGTGACGCATGTACTTGTGTGTAGATAGTGTGTTTGTGTGTGTGTAGATAAGTGTGTGTCACCCACCACTCCAGTTCTTTGCCATCTTAAACATATTGGCTGCTCTGGCGTACATTTCGCAGGCGTCCTCCACCTTATGGTTCCCCCTAAAACACACAACAAGGATGCACATAAAAAGCAAAGTCAAACAAAATGTATAATTTCTTTTGTCTGTTTTCATCAACCTCATTTTTAAATGTTATTTTTTAATGTAAATTTACTTCAACACTACAAGTTATTACTACAGCTCTTCCAGTTTAAAGACAAACCTGCTGAGAGGACAGAAACCCCTCCAGCTGACACACTCTCAAGTCTCAAATCAAATCCTTTTTCTCTTGCATATTGTATTGCTGTGCACACAGATACTTGCTGCACAACTCAAACTATATTTTTCGTTCCTGTTCGATAACCGCGCTCATCTGTGCATCATATTTCTTTCTGGTTTACTACATGAAGCCTGAACTAGGTCACAAAGTATTTACGTCACACTCCACAGGACAGAGGACTGGTATCATCTATCAATGATAAATAAAAACTGTAGATTTTGTTCAGCATTTGACATTTCGTGGCTTTGCTACTTCCCTCAATATTTATACAAGAGTCTTGAAGAAAATCTTTCATAAAAGATTTCAAATAAAAGGCAAGTAGCTCTAAATCATGAAAAAAAGAAGGGGCTTTGTTCAGCAACAACATCTGCACCTTCCTGTAGGAAAATAAATGCGGCTTTTAAATTATACATCAACACTAATTAGATGTATGATATGATATGGCATCACAAATCTACAACCTACCTCTGGTCACAAAACAGCCACAGCTTAACTCGTCTCATCTTTCAACGCAGGGGAGAAATTCATCAAATAATCATGGTATAGCTTATTGAGTGACCTAGTTCTCAATTTTAGCACACCAAATAAGTAGCTCTGTGTCAAGTCCTCAGTTTTTTGTCAGCAATGTAATTTTTGACATTTTGTCACTGTACAATACCAAAATGAATTTGAAATGAAGCAATCTGTATGTGTCTGAAGTGTTAGTGCATTAACTATCTAGAAATTGCTCAAATTTTTATATGGTTTCTTCATTTTAATGACTCAAAAACTATTAGGTTCAAAAAGGACTGATGGGTTTAACTGTTACTACATGACAAATCAAACTCAATCAGAGACACTATTCGAGAGGTACATGACACTCAAAGTATCCTGAAGCAGAAACTATGGGAAACTTTTTTTTAAAGCAAAGATGGTGCCAGAAAAACACACATTTTAAAACCTTATTTTGGGAGAGGTGAGAAAACTTTGATCTCTGACATGCAGTTTTTAATGTCCTAGTGGTCAATAAAATGAAAGTTAATTAGGATAATGCTTCAAAATATTTGCCAGAAAAAGTGCCTTTATGCATTATCAGGATGATTTGCTTTTAGAAGAGCTTTGTCTCAGTTTATAGTCCAATGAGGTGTGGACACAACTGTTGTAGAGTTAGAAGGAAAATTATTAACACTGTGTCACAATCACTATCTATCTATCTATCTATCTATCTATCTATCTATCTATCTATCTATCTATCTATCTATCTATCTATCTATCTATCTATCTATCTATCTATCTA
>NW_005187455.1:9760-17156 GCF_000239375.1 Pundamilia nyererei
GAAACATGACAATGCCATTTGACTATCTTGTTCATAAAGATGATGTCAAGACTTTTCATTTTGATGGCACTGACAGTTTCATTGACATGGATACTTGCTTTTGAGGTATGGATAATCAATTCTGTGCATGTGACGTGCTTTTGCAGGCTATCCACTAGGTTTTGCAGTTTGCACTAATTGTTTTGGGAAATGCACTAACTGCTGTGCAAATGTTAATGGTGTTCTGAGAAACGCACCAAAGCGACTGAGAAAAACTGTAATAACAACCAGTTCTGCTTTGTTGGACAGCTCACTTATTGTTCTGTGTGATCTATTTTATTGGCTTCTAGGTTCATATTACTTGCTTAATCTTATGTTTGATTTTAGTTCATTAGATGTTCCTTAAAAATGGCTGATCATAAATCATAAAATCATAAAACCCCATGTTATATCTCTTTTTTTTTTTTTTTTTTTTTAAATGATATGTTATATCTCTAAATATGCAAGCTGTCAGTTGAATGGACCAAAAATTGAAATATTCAGAGTAGTCCATTAGTTGAAAAAACAAAAAAACCCAAACAAATAAAATTATTATCCGTCTCCGTTGTGTAGTAAGAAAGGTTTTTCATTGATCCTGTTCAAAACAACTCAGATGGTTTCTCTTTTAAGTTAGTTATATTAAGTTATATTAGCCAGCATTATTTTTCTTTTCTTATTTCTTAAATAACGATAAATTCCTAAAAATCACTTTAAAATACACTTTATGTATAACTTTATAAAACCGACATGACTCTAACAGATACTCAGGACATGCAGATTAATTGATTTTAGAATCTAAACCTTAAAGATAATTAGGGTAAATGCACATGTTCACAGTGTTTCCTTATACCAACCTCAAACATGTCTGTTTGAGTTGAAGCTGGCTGCAATCATCTGACCCAAATTTATCAGATTCAGATAGTAAACAGTCAGATTTGGAGAGACTAATCTCAGAGGCCATCGGGTCAGTTTGAATTTGGAGAGGCCTGCTTTGCACAGAATACATGTTTTTCTATTTTTTTTTCTTTATTACACAAAGAGCCCTCAGTTAATAAGTTGCCTCAAGCAAACCGGCTGTTTGTTATCAATGGTTACATCATATCAAAAATGATGGCTAAACATCCGCCCCTCCCACACGCGTGAAATATAAGCTAACTCACTCCCATTCCCCCCCCCCCCACACACACACACACACACACACACAGAGCAAATAAAAAACCAAAAAGAAAACCATCCCCCGCAAACACCGCATCACCACCGGCCTGCCTGCGCTGCTCTCCCCGCCTCCCTGCATCTTTGCCTCGGCCTCACGCTTCATCCAAACTCGCTCACCTCCAGCATCCTCAGCATCAGCACCATCCAGAGATGTGCCACATTTACATTTGCCAAGATGCACAATCTGCGGTGCCAGCCAGTGTTTCTGGCACGAAGCCGACTCCATGATTCGTTTATAAACGTTAAAAAAAGGACACAATGTCATAGTGAAAGTTAGGCGCACCCGGTGGGATTCATAAGGAATAAATTAAAGGGTGATGATAAAATACAAAAGCGTGCAATGCAGGCTCATGTGCCGCTCGCTTCTGAGCGTCAGGCGCGTTATTTGTATATCACAGGCTTAATATAGACATAATAAAGCGGTCTGTCCGTGGAGAAGATGGGCCCTGTTTGCAGAGAGCCCCCTCCCCACCACCACCACGACGAGCTGGTAAACAGAGGCAGAGAATCAGAGCATCCTTTACCCGAACATCCCTCCGAGGAAGGATCCGGACGCTTTGACCTTCTTGTCGGCTTCAGCCATCAGCTGCATGGCCTCCTTCTCTTTCCCGGAGTTGTCCATGACGAGCTGGGTGTCTGCCGCTGGAGGAGGGACGGGAGGAAAACAGGCCGATGTTCCGCAGAGGATGGAGAAGAGGAGAGCTGAGCAGAGGAGAGGAGAGAAGAGAGAGAGACGTCTCTGCTGGTTGCTGAGAGGCTGCAGCTCTTCTTCGACGTCGAGAGTGGAGCGTTAGTTGTGAGTCAATGGCACCATCTGCTGGAAGGAAGCGGAAGTGCAACTAACTGGCGTAAGGTTGAAACTAAACTTAAAACTAAAAACTAAAAAGTTAGGAGAAGTGTGGGTTGACCCCTAGTAATCTAATGGTGCCCAACACCTTTGATGAGCATGAATAGCACCTGTTGAGCAATTAATTATTAGAGTTAATCAAGTAATTACTGAAGGTGTTTATCTGCCTCTAACCTGTTATTTCTTTATGCCAGCATTGTACTTTGTACTCCATACTGTTTTATTTGAAAACTTTACTCTTTATTTTGTGGACTTTAAAACATAAACCTTCTTATACTGCCACTTCATTGGAAAACTGCTCATCAATGCAAATATCTAATTATCCAGTAAATGGCAGAACCTTGGTGTATTTAGATTTGAAAGATTGTAAAGACAACCTGCCGGTGACCTTCAAAGTGAAAATCAGAATAGTGTTAGTTTAGAGACTGATGATTTGCTGGGATTTTCCTGCACAAATACCTCAGGTTTGTAGAGAGTGATACAAAAAGACAAAATATCCAGCGAGCTTTGCGTGAAAAGGTCTTGTTCATGCCAGCGCAGAATAGCCAGACTGCTTGGAGCTGAAGGCAACAGTAACTCAAATAAACACAACCGAGTTATGTAGAACAGCACCACAGTGCACAACATGTTGGACCTTGATGCAGAAGAATCAGCAGAAAACCACACGGTGTGCTACGTTCCTCAGCTAAGAATACAAACGGAGGATACAGTTACTGCTTATCAAAACTGGAAAAGACAAGATTGTAAAACTGATTCTGATGCAACATTCAGATAGTCACAATGTGGTATATACAACATTATTCAGGCCGGCGGTAGTGTCATGGTGTGGGGATATTTTCTTGGCACTCTTTGGACACCTTAGTATCAATTTAGCATCATGTAAGCTTCGCAGCTGACTTGACTACTGTTGCTGACCATGTCCATCCTTTTGTGACCAGAGTACCCATCTTCTGATGGCTGCTTCCTACAGGGAAATGTGTCATATCATCTTATACTGTTTTCTTGAACGTGACAATGAGTTAACTGTGCTCAGATGGCCTCCACAGTTACCAGATTTCAATGATAGAGCACTTCTGGGATCTGGTAGAGCAGGAGTGTCTCATCATGAATGTGCAGCTGACAAATCTCCAGCAAGTATGTCATGCCATCCTGTTAACATGGACCAAAAATATCTGAAGTATGCTCGCAGAACCCTTTTTTAATCTGCGACATGAAGAATTAAGGCAGTTCTTAAGGCAAAAAGGGGTCCAACACAGTATTAGCAAGATGTACACAATAAAATGGCCATATACTATACTGTATCACTACTGACAAAGCTTAATTAAGCTAAATAATAAATTCATATCGAGCTGTGAGATTAAAAAATTCAGCAATTATGATCCAATAATAAAATATGTTCACAAATGTTCCATTCTGCATATTGAGTATTTCAACTTAAATACTTTAAGGATGATTTTAGGATACAACTGTTGCTCGATTGCTACAGGGAGATTATGACTTTTACTTAAGACAGTAATGTAAAATAAAACAAGTTAAGGGCACCAGTTAAGAGACTATTGTAAATATTTGTGTTCGGTATAGCATTTCAAAAGTTGCAAATTTGGTTAACTGATAAATTTGGCGATAAATGTCTTATTACAGA
The DNA here is from genome assembly GCF_000239375.1 of Pundamilia nyererei. Classification (NCBI taxonomy): domain Eukaryota; kingdom Metazoa; phylum Chordata; class Actinopteri; order Cichliformes; family Cichlidae; genus Pundamilia; species Pundamilia nyererei. The sequence goes on from NW_005187455.1 coordinate 13,483, forward strand.
TCTCACAAAATTCAGTGCAACAACAAATATAAAGACACAAACAGCAACAACAACAAAAAAAAGATTTGAATTCTGGTCTGAGTTTAAATTTTATCATTACACCTGCGGTATTGTTCTTGCTCACTAGAGGGCAGCAGAGTCATGCAGAAAACATCTGTCAGAAAATCATCTTATACGGTTAAAAAACAACGCAAATGACATCAGGGCAAATGAAAACATACAAGAGGAAAGTTCTATTGACAAATATGTTGTGTATATTAAGGAAACATAATTAAAAATATTTTCGGAATATATGTTGTGTTTAATTAATAGTTCATGTACGGTTTGATTCAGTTCACTACATGTTTTGTTATTTAGGAAGCAGAAAGGTCATCATAGTCACATTAATCTCCTGTGACAGACTGCCGCTCAGCTCCTCCACTTTCCTCCCCCACACCTTCAGTACGGCGCCCGAAAGCTCACGTTATCCCGGCTGTGCACGCAATTACAGCAACAGCAAAGTTTTGTGAACAGGCACGATTCAGTGGGCTTGCTTTTGACGAGGCTGACAACAGCAATTACCTCCTCTCACACAGTGCCTGAACAGTGCATCTTCTCGCAACACTGTAAGTCTTCAACTGTAATGGTAGAAAAAACATTCCAAGAACACTTTGTTTTTTAGATCAAATATTTAATAGTCTGGTCTTAAAATAGCATTCAATTAACCCAAGAAACAATTCAACTGGTGGAGAAATCTAATACAATAAAGCATGCTCAGTATATGTGCTAAAGCACGAGGCATGTTCAACAACACATTTTTGCAGTAGAACCTCAGCCACTTTGCAAACATGAACATCCTTTAATAGACAATTTAGTGAATGATGAGGCACTCTGATGTTAGTGTGAAAAGTTAATGACTGAGTCTCTATATTGCCATGAAGACTGCAAGTGTAAGCTACCTTTATGAGGTCAGGAACAGACAGTGACCCCAGATTGTTCAGCTCAATCATGTGTGGCTTAAATTTGAAGTAAAGGTTCACGGCAAAAAAAAAGTTGTTGAAAGCAGCTGAGGCCTTAGAGGAAAAAAAAAAACATCATGGAAAATGTTCCAACAAATATTGTTCTGGAAGATCACTATACAAAGAGGAACAAGCTCCAATCATTTTACATTTTTACAGCAAAGTAAAACTTTACAAATTATGCTGTTAAATATCAGGAAAATAGCAACCGATAAATCCATACGTCATCAGAATGAGAACTACGTTATGTACATCTTTCACATTAGAACAAATAAATCATGCAGTGGCAGCAGACTTTCACATTTAACAAAGACACCTGGCCACCAAATCAGCTCTGCGGCAGCATCTGGGGCAAGTCGAGGGGGTGATTGCTGCAACTACAGTAGTCAGAAAAAATCCAAAATAGGCCGATAATAAAACCTTTGTACTTTATCTTTCAGTGCAAATCCTTCTCACTCGTATAAACATGTCTTCTACTAACAGTCTTTAAAAAAACAAAACAATGAAAAAACATATCAGTTTTACATTTCCTGCCAAAATCTCATGAATAAATACACAAAGCAGATAATGATACACACTTACTGGGAACTAGCATAATTTCTGCTAGAATAAAACACAGAGTTCTGCCATTAAAAAAATCCTTAAAACAGTTGTGTCAAAATCCTTATTAATGTTCAGATAATGCAGTATATGGATGAGTGATACACACCCACACACATACAAAGAGCTGGATATTAACTTCTTGAAATATAACACATGACAATATGTTTATATAACAGAATCCTGAAACCACAAATATGAAATTAGATGTTTATGCAACTGCATGAGGCAAAGGTTTAGGATAAGAATTACTGACAGAGGACCTACTATGCTCACATTTTTCTTCTTGGGCAAAGCTAAAGTAGCTTTGCACAACTCACAGGTGAAAATAAGCCTTATTTATCATATACTGGGCACTGTTGAAGCACTGTTGATTCATTCATCATCCTTTAAGACTTCTCTTGCTTTAAGCCTTCTGATTGTCTGGCCTTCCTAACCCAAGGATGGAAAAGCAGTTAGGACTTGCCTGAAACGGAGCGAAGAATACAAAAAAATTATCTGAAGTCCCATTGTGACCCCTTGCACCTTTGGTCAGTGATTTCCCTACTCACTCCAAGCTTGTACAGAGAGAAAACATCAACCTCTGCTTCAAACTGACCTGAGTTTTGTGTGGATGGTCATTAATTGTAATGTGAGCAGGGTCTCTTTCCAGTTGAAGACTTCACCGTTTCCACTTGTAAAGGCATCTCTTCAGACAAGAAGTGGCAGTGAGAGAATGCTTGTCATTTTCTTTCAAACTACATATGGCTTTAAATTATAAATTCACCTCTCAGTGAGAGACTGTCAAGACTGAATATAATTGTAGCAACTTGAGTCAGTGGAAGGATATTTAAAGGAGAACATTCAGAACAGAACTGAAAATGCAGGACTTTTTAAGCCACTAAAACAACCTTTGCACACTGCTTTAGACCAGTCACCAGATTTGTCTCCCTGCAACAATTATAGAATTGAAAATCAAATTGAAGGATCGCAGTTGTGACACATAAGAGGAGATCCAGCGTCTGTCACAGAGGCACAAGTGCAAGAGGACAAAGAGGGACTTCCACTGGGAGATCTAAAAAAAAAAAGCATCTCTATTAAAAATTGTCCAGATGTGCACCAGAAGATGACTTTTTAAGGGAGATCAGACAAACTTACAGCAGGTAAAGGTTTTTTATATTATGGAGTTATTGTCAGCTCCTTTAAAAAAAATCACACCTCATCTGTATGACAGTAAACAGGGAAAAAAAAAATCCTATTTAAAATCAAAAAAAGAAACGGAATGCATTATTATCAGGATGTAGGCAGAAAAAGGAAAACATTTGCCTCTCTTGCATTTCCACCACTGAGGTGTCCCTGACAAAATCACCAACATCCCAGCTGCAAAGCTACTCGGAAGTCAGGCATGTAGCCTGTGGCTATATCAGTGATGCTAGCCAAAAAGAAAAGAAAAGAAAAGAAGAGAAAGCGTTTATAATAACAGTGATAAATAAATGCATAAAAAAATACAGCATTAACTGTTGTCATGTATTAACCCCTTAAATTCTAATCTTTCTGTCTTTCTAAATAAAAGAGTTTCATCCAGATTTAGTGAGTAACAGCTTCCAACTGTGAGTTCAGCCAGCCTTGGAGTGGAGATACTTGGGAGAATTGTGAATTGCAAAATGTCTTTTTCTGTCCTTGAGAGATTTAACAAAACCCAGACGTTAGTGGTTCTGTTTTAAAAACTCTCAGCTCAAACAAATGCTACAGTGCATTTTATTCTTGGCAGCACCAGACCAAGTGTGCTGATTGTGTTTGCAAAAGCATGGCGCCGAGTGCTCCAGGATGGAATTGTTCTAGCTTTGTAGTTTTTTTAATTTTTTGACATTGTTATAGCAGACTGGACAAGTAAAAAGGGCAAACAGCTGCTTAGAATTTGTTGAAACTCTGTTGAAAACTCTATATTTGTAAAGATTTCTCTCCAATAAGACAGAGCCTGATGTATGTTCAGTGATCTTCAAATGATAGATAGATAGATAGATAGATAGATAGATAGATAGATAGATAGATAGATAGATAGATAGATAGATAGATAGATAGATAGATAGATAGATA
>NW_005187455.1:17176-23140 GCF_000239375.1 Pundamilia nyererei
ATAGATAGATAGATAGATAGATAGATAGATAGATAGATAGATAGATAGATAGATAGATAGATAGATAGATAGATAGATAGATAGATAGATAGATTGATTTGCAGTCATGCAGTACAAACTGTTGAGGTCTAAAATAACAGATGACAGAATAGAAGACTTAATGCAAGACTAAACGGGGTCTGATTAAACACTTGTATTAAACACACAAAGTTCATGCTAGAATGGAATAAAAAATAAATTGTTAAAGCATTCTTCCATTAAAAAGAAGTAACAGTCTATATAAACTTGATTATTTACTCTTTCGCGTCCTCTTCATCAATACTTCTTGTTATCTTTTATTCTCATGCTTTGCATTTCATTGATCTACTCCACGCTGCTTCCATTGATCCAATTGTTCTCGTTCCTCGTTCCCCCTCGCTCCTTCATCCTTTTTTCCCCTCTTCAGTCCTCCTCTGAAAGAGCTTCGTGTGGGGTGGAAGGTCGTGACTTGCTGTGGCCTCGAGCCTCCAACTTCCTGTCCTGCAGGAAGTCGTGAATCTCTCCAGGCAAACGCTGGAACTTCTCTTGAAACTCTGCCTCCACAGAGCCTTGCAGCTGGAAAACACCACACACAATCGCTTGCTCACTGAGGATAGATTGCTTTTAAAGATTTTTTGTGGCTAAGGTGGGATTACATAACGGCAGATGTAGCAAAATATAACCATGATGAGTCAGGTCCCAGTCAGAAACACCACACAAATTTGTTTAGTTATCTCCTACAGTTGAGACAGATGGGTTGTACATTCAGAAACGCAACCAGCTGTTGTCAGCCGTTTCTGCCAACACTCGAACAGCTCCAATATGGCTGCCAGAGGCCACATTGCATCCTTTAAATGCCCCACGTTGACGTCAGCGCTGCCTCTAAAGTGCGTGGGTGTGGGCAGACAGCAGCACCAGTTTGGAGCCTCGTGTACAAGAAATGTTCTTGCCAAGCAGTGCATTTGAGCATGAAGCTTGCAAAGCGGTCGGTGGCAGATTTCACCGACTTTGGCTAAAAATAAATGAACTTAATTGTGGACAGAAAAAGAAACTTGTATTTACCTTTGGCTTCTGGTCTTGTATCTCCTGCAGGAGATCATTGTGTTGCTCCACCAGCTGCTCGTGGCGCTTTGCCTGAGTCTCCTCAAGCTGAGGATAAACAAACAGACATACAGACAGAGTTGCACTAAATGGAGAGAGTGTTGCAGCCATAACATTTTCATAATTGTCTCTTTGGAATTCACTTTATGGAAAGGCCCATAAAAATTCCTTTAACCTCATCTGCTGCTCACCCTTTTAATGTTCTGGACGACTTCATTGACGTAGGACTTATTGATCTCAATCTTCTCCCTGGGAACATAGAGACAAATGGATTGACATTGATTGGATCTGAGATAAATATTTTTCTCTTCTAATGAGACTAGATCAGTGGATCAGTGCATGAAGCAGATGAGCAAGCTACAGCAACTAGATAAATAGTGAAATGTGTGTGCGTGTGCTTATAGATCGTACTCCTCAGCCAGATGTTTCTCTTTGGTCTTTGCTTGGTTGATCTTCTCTGTTCTCCTTCGATCCATCTGCTTCTTCAGCTCTTTTTTCTCCCTATAGAAGCAGAAAGAAAGATTAGGGCAAATGTTTGGGGAAAAACATGGTATCAAGTTTTTAAAAGTGTACTGGGTAAAAGTCTGGCTCATAGTATCTTTTGAAGAACAGCTGAAATAAGATAGGGTAAAGTATCACGTACTTTAAAAAGACATCTTTAGCAAGGCTAAAAATCCAGAGCCATCTTGGTAACTCTTCCTGGCAATTATTTGGGCCGGTATTTGAAGAATTGCCCATACGATGCCCTCTAATCTGTCCCTTTCTATTGTTAACCTTATTTTAATTGTTACTACAATGTAAAAACTGAAAGCATAGAATTACCACTTGAATCTGATTCAAACTAAAAGCTTTTTTATTTATATTTTTTATATAACAGAAGCCATGGTTTTACCATCATGGCTTCTGTTGTGGAATTCACATCTAATTTTTGCTTCCAGTGGAGTTGCTCCCTCTGGGGCCAATAGAAAATGCGGAGGTCAAAACGAGCTTTCATGCCTCAGACTGCAGGCTTACTTGTTGCTCCCAGAGTATTCAAAAGTAGAATGGGAGAGAGAGCCTTCATTTTCCCTCCTCAGTGGAACCAGCTTCTAATTTGGATTTGGGAGACAGACACTATCTCTACTTTTAAGATTAGGCTTAATCTTAACTAGATAAATACCTAAGATTAAGCCTTAGCTAATCTTAGCTAGGTTTTCTTTTTTGATAAAACACATAGTTAGGGCTGGATCAGGAGACCCTGAATCCCCCCTTTGTAATGCTGCAATAGGTGTAGGCTGCTGAGGGATTCCTATGCTGTATTGTGTTTCTTCTTCAGTCACCTTTCTCACTCACTGTGTGTTAATAGACCTCTCTGCATTTAATCATATCTGTTATAAACCTCTGTCTCTCTTCCACAGCATGTCTTTATCCTGTCTTCCTTCTCTCACCCCAACCAGTCGCAGCAGATGGCCTCGCCCCTCCCTGAGCCTGGTTTCTTCCTGTTAAAAGGGAGTTTTTCCTTCCCACTTATAATCTAAAGTGCCTTGAGGCGACTGTTGTTGTAATTGGTGCTGTATAAATAAAACTGAATTGAACTGAATTATTAAATCACCTTCAATTAGCTCTAGGAGCCATTTAAGCATTTCAAGGTAACTGCCTATAATTTTAAGCTGTTAAATGCATGCTTTGTCTGTTTTTCTTCCACCATTTAATATGATAATACTGGGAGAATTTCTACATTACTTTCAATATAAAAAAATAATAATATTGCAGATCATTAGTTTCATGTTCTACAATATAAATATTTCTCAAAATGCTGGCAGTAGATATATTATGTTGTCATAATTAGGTGTCAAAACAGTGATTATGATTTCATTTGAAAAAGAAAATATGCTTATGTGAAAATGTGCCTGATAAATGAATAAATGACATGTTTTATTTACTGGAATATGCAAATACATCCAAACAGGAACACTTCCAGTAATCAGTGTCTGTGAACACTGTGGATTTGCTGTGCCATCCACAAATGCAGGTTAAAGCTCTATCACACAACGGAGAATCCATATGTGAACATAATCCAGAAACGTTGCTGCCAAAACTCAAACTGGAAACCTGTTTGAGAACAATTTGATATTTTCTTTTGGAAAACATGGAAACTACATCCTTTGGACTAAAGAGGAGTGGAACCATCTGGCTTGTTATCAGCACTCATTTAGAAGTCTGGACTTGGCAGTTTGCACATCTGGAAGGGCACCATCAGTGCTGAAAGGTATATACAGATTTTTATGGAAATATACATTCCCATGCAGATGATGCTGCTTTTCAGGGAAAGCCTTGCTGATTTCAGCAAGATAATTCAAATGCAACTATTGTGACAGCCTGGCTTTGTACTGGAAGAATCCGAAGCTGAACTGCAGTCCAGACCTTGTTTTAAAAAATAAGAAAACAGACCATTGTTAAAAAATGAGGGGATGCAACACAGTAGTAAACACACCCTGTTTTTTTAGTTGTATTGCTAGGATCAAATTCAAAATTAACTCTTAGCCCCCTGAAAGCCTACTAGTAGTTATCCGTGCAGCTCTTTTCTGAGCCGAGTTGTTTGCATCAGAAGTAGGGAGGACGGTTTCTAGTGGTTGTCAAACCACATCTTTATTCGTATATACCTACACATCCAAACTTGTCATTAAGTGTAAAGGGGAGGTTGTCAAATTTTGTCTTTATGGTATAAAGACCATAAAGAATGGCACCATGCCCTGCAAAAATCCAACCTGCTGTTGCCTGAAGCAGCTCAGAGGGAATGCTCTGCAAGCTACTGCTGCTATGAAAATAACTCTAACACCATGTGGAATTCCTCTGAGCTTAAAGACCCGTGAGACTTCAGTCACAGATTTTTATCTCACTTGTCACAGATGTCTTTGAGCTTCTTCATCTGGGTGTTGTGACTCTCCTCAGCCAGACTGGTCAGCCGCTCCGTCAGCTGGAGGGAACAAAGACACTGTTTCACACAAATACATTTTACAGACATGCTCAAAACTGAAGGCGCTAACTTAACACGGAGCCTGTCAAACATCATTCTTATTGCTATACCTGGGGGGGAGAGACTTTCTGACATGCCAATCAAAGCGTGATACTTATTAGCAATTTGTCTTTTGGGGAAGATGTTATTATGAGTTTCCCTTGTCAATAATACCTAAATCAAAAGTGAAGAAACTATTATTTTTGTTTTAAAAGTTCGTTTTGTTAGATTTTACCGTTTTAATGTGTTCTCTCTGCAGATATTTCTGACTATAGTACTGTTCCTGCCTCAGAGCCAGAAGCTGCTGATGCTGCTCTTCTCTCAGCTGCTGCAGACGGTCGTCCTTCTCACTGTCCGAGTTCGAACTCCTGACAAGGACAAATCGAAGATTTTAAAATGAAACACTTTCCCCTCTCTTTCACAGTAAAATAACAGGTGTTATTTCAATATGATAAGAGAAAAAAATGTTATAATTAAAAAAAAACACAAACATAACATGTCTGTGTGCGTCAGAGTTATTACAGCTTTAAAATGTATAATTATTTTTCTCTTTTTTTTCATTTTGACTTTGTAATTTTCAATTCAGTTTAGTTTTAGTTAGTTTTATTTTATTCACTATAATAACGTTGGTGTGCGTACCTGTTCTTGCTGCATTGTCTTGCTGTCTTCTTGTACTTATTGTTGAACTCTCGGAGGAGTTCTGACGTTTTCTTCTGGTGTCTCCTCACTAACTCCTTCAGCTCTTTAAACTGGCGTCTCTGCTCCTTCTGGTAAACTTTGGACTGCTGCAGATTCTCCAAAGTGCACACTGGGACATCTGTTACCATATGTGATCACAGATCATACAGTGTATTAGTTTGTGTTAAAACTCCGGAATCACCTTAAAGTACACCACACTTTATAAATAAAATGAATAAATAAATAAACAAAATAAAAAATGATGCCATTCATGTTAATGACTGTGATCATATACTTAGTAGGAATGTATTTCCTGAGATCATAAATCAATAAAGTTAATTTTCCCTGCTTCTATGAAAACAGACTTCTTCTGCAAGCCTTTAGAAAAATCACAGGTTTAAGACATGCATGGATTGGCTTCACTTTTCAGACCTAGTCCTAGACTCACCTTTATATAAACATATATAATGCACGATATATTTAAGATACACTCAGTGCTAATTTTGCTCTTAATTATTTTTTTTAAATTTGCTATCATTGAATCACACTTTCAGACCAATCCAGAGAATTAAAATAAGAAATCTTAATGTGTAATTATGTAAATACTGACCTATCAAAACACTTAAAACCAGGTCTTCAGTCTTGGCTGCTGGTTTGGCTGCATCTAAAATGTAGAAAAGAGAAAATCCATACCAAAAAAGTACATTTAGTATTTGTACATATTACCATTAGAATATCTGCAGTTCACTTTTATCAGTCATTTAATATTTGTATTAGTGTGTGCATCTTCACTTGCAAGTGCTAACTACCTGTCGTGGCTGCCTGTTGATTGGCTGCAGAAGCTTTGGGTGTGGTGGCAATGGGGGTGTGGCCCGGTGGGCCACAGACCGGGCTAAGCCCATTTTCTAGTGGAGCTGATTTCAGATCAGTCTTACGCTCTGCACAGCTTTCAGTCTCCTCCTGGAAATCAATACCAAGACCTTTTACAGCCAAACTTTTAGCTCACGAGACAAAGAATGAATAGAATCGAAGCAGGTCTGACCTCAGTCTGCGTGTCCTCCTCGCCATCCTCCAGAGTCAGGGCTGCCAGCTGTTTAGATCTTTGCTCCAGAAGGTTGACATAGCGAATAGGGTTCGATAGAGCCTCGATTACATCTAGAAGAAATATGAAC
>NW_005187455.1:23578-31044 GCF_000239375.1 Pundamilia nyererei
CCAGGACATGGCATTGGACATATCTTCAGTTGAATGGGATTCATGTTTTCAAAATGTTAATACTATGTATAAAGAAACAGGCAGTAGATTTATTCAACTTAAGATAATCCATAAGTGGCATCGAACACTGCAACAATTGTATAAATGGAACGTGGCCTCTATGGACAAATGTTGGAGATGTGATGGTCAAAATGCTTCAATTTTACATATCTTATGGAGCTGTTTGGCACTTTGGGATTGGTAGGAAAACATAATGGAGGTAATTTTCAGTGTTTTGAAAAGGAGATTTGGTATCTCACCAAAACTGTCCATACTTGGTAGAACCACACAACTTTCTGATGGAGATTTTTCCAGTTATACAAAAAGATGGATTATTCTGGCTCTTACTACGGCCAAATGGGTCCTGCTAAGACATTGGCGGAAAAAGAACCCCCCTCCCTGTGAAGAGTGGCAAAATGGCAATGGCTAAGTTGGCGTCTTACGAAAAAGTGACTTATGGCTTATTAGACAAATTGCATCAATATGATTGTATTTGGTCCCCCTTTACAAGCTGGCTTTCTGTAACTTGAAGAACAGAGGAGTAATGACAGAGTGGTGGTGTGGGGATTGGTGTGTTTTTTGGGGTTATTTTTTTGTTTGTTTTGTTTTGTTTTTTAAATTATTTATTTATGTATTTATCTTTAAGTTCTGTTATTGAAGTTTAAATGAAATAAATAAAAATTGTTTATGATAAAAAAATACACGCAAACATGAATTAATTTATAAAAATATTTAACTTTGTATTAATTCCCCTATTTATTTACATCCTTATGTGATTTTCATTTTTTTCACCATTTTTATTTAATAATTTTAGCAATTTACATGGATTTATGTTGATTTTTTGTTACTGTATTTCTTTCCATTTGCCGAATTATGCAAATTATGAGTAAGTGGATGAAGAGCATATGTAATGGGGTCCTTTCTTTCTTTACTGTATCAGAAGAATAGCAGTACTAATGTTTATTTATGTGATTTGTATTTATGTGATGTGATTTGTGATTTTGTCAGTTTTGGTCATTCATTAAACAAACAAACAAACAAAGGCGCCCCACTGCACTCTGGACTTTAAATGCATAAACAATGTTCTGAAAGCTCTTCAGCTGATGATCAAATAAAATATTTTAGCCGTTTAAGACACTTGTGCTCAATCATGTGGGTGAGACATTAAAATGATAAAACCTTTATTCTATTGAGCCAATGAATATGTTCAAGAGATTTACTGCAAGGAGTGGGTTTCTGCTAATGGATGAGCCAAATAGACGAAAAAAAAGGAGCCCACTTCGGCCATGATTGGTCACAATATGTCCTGTAGGTGGCACTACAGAGCTTGGGATCCTACATGTGTTGAAAAACTGTCACAACAGTGGATACCTTTCGCTGTAAGCCACCTTGCATAAATAAAGACACTGCCCTTTCCCCCATGTTCTTTTATGTGATGCTTGGTTTTGTTATGAAAACAAAAAACATGAAATAAATCAGTCAGTGTAGATATTTGGTTCTGTGATGCCATTAAACAGTCCAGAAGTTTGTACCAGCAAATGTATCTGGGACATAGTCTTTGACTTCAATGTAGACGAACACAGCTGGCAGAATCAGAGACTGGTTTTTCTCATTCCTCAAGCCGATGTAACGATAACCTGCAGAGTAACAGATGCAACAGTCATCTGGTTCATGTAGACAGATAAATATTTAATGCAATGCACAAAACCCCGGCAATAAAGTTAGTTGGCAGTAAGAAATGCTAAGTGTTTTCAGACCAAGCATGAGTGAAGTCAAACTACACAGAAAAAAACTTATTTAGTTCACATTGTTTGTGCCTCTGCAACCTGATCACACAACATAAAGTCTGAACATAAAAGTCAGGATGCTTCCCGGGAGGTAAGGTAAGTAAAAAAATCAAGAGCCCCAAAATATGGTCAATGACACAAATATCAACGTCTGTACAGTCTCCACAAGCATGAAAAGCCAAAGAAATATTTATGTATGAATCTTTCATGATAGGTGCCATAAAACATCTACACATATAAAAAATGCAGATTTTTATTCTCTGTGACTTTTTATTTTATTATTTTATCATCAGTTCCTTTCCTGCGAGTTTGGACAGTTATTGTCTGCTAAGCTTTATGACATATTGCTGTCTTTGTACAAGGAAAACACAATAAACTCCATAAGAAACATGGAGAAGCAAAACTGCAATACAAACTAGTGAACCCATAGAAACTCAAGCACACTCAAAGAAATCTCTAAGAGGTGTAGTTAGTAATAGCAGTCAGCACTAAAGATACAAAAAAGGTCAGTATCTGATAGATAAATACTTAAAAATTTAACACCAGGGTGAGAATCAAAGGTCGAAATGAATGAATACCTGGCCTAATGGCAGACACCGGAATAATTCGATGACCAATAAACTTCCCTCCTTCTTCAAAGGCAGCAATTCTTAGTGAGGCCAGGGTAGGAAGAATCACCTGTGAAAAGATTTGTCACAGTCACACTGTTAATAGGCTAATTAGTATGCACAGGTAAGACATCTGACTCCCTGTAATGCACCTTTTTGAACACAATCGGCTCTTCGTCCCACACTGGATTGATGGCATTATTGTTCTGAGACGTTTTGGTCTTCAGAGCTTTCCGCCGAGTGTCTGCAGGGAGTCCGAACATCTCCACCTCCACATACACCCCCACTCTCCGCTCAGTCAGGAACTGGCCTGAAATGACCTGAAACACAGAGGATTCACTTGCATTTGTTTAAACATATACAGGAAGATACTACAAGAGTTATACCAATAGAGACTGTTTAAAAAAAAAAAGCACTGTGAATATACCTTCACAGAGAGGGTGTTAGCTACAATGCCATCCACTGTGTTTTCCGTAAAAGGGTCAAAGTGTTTGTCTGGGCGCCTCATGAACTCAGGCTTCAACCTGTAGCCGCTCCGACCGTTGTACTCGAACATAAAGAGATTCAGCTGCATGGACAAGTCTGCAACAGAAAATTGAAGTTTAGCATCACAAAGGCTTAAAGCACCAGTTTGAGTTTGAGCTGTACAGCTGCACTCTGGTTGTTGCACAAAAGAGCAGCAAAGTGGAATGTGTTATTTTGGGGAATCAGTGGCTTCTGAAGTACATTTTCAGCTGATCTGACTCTAAACAAGGGTAAGTGGTTAACAAATGAGTACATGCAAAGCCTAAATAGCCTTGGAAAGACTATCTCCCTTAATTTAAAATGCACTTAAAAGGGGGGGGAATCTTGAATGCTTTCTTTTACCGAGGCAAAAGCATTATCAGGCAGAGACATGGCACTCAAAAGAAACCTAAATGGGAGAATTCTGCAATTCCAAAAATGGCATTCCCTCTAAAATGTCAATAAGGATATTTCTTCATGACAGTCAACGGTGGCACATAAAAGTCGCAATCTTCCAGTAGAGGTCCAGAACAGTTTCAACTGTGTCAAATGTTTTTCTTGGTTTAATGTGGATTAGCACAGCAATTGTTCAAGATCTCTGTAGGGATGAGTCAGAGATGAACTGTTATGTTCGTGGCTCCATTAATTCAGATTAGTTTAACCTGGAATTGGCCAATGGGCTTTCCATGATAGGATACTTGCTTGTGGGAGGACTTTTATTAAAGGTCCTTGAAGGCACCTTTTACAAAAAAAAAAGAAAAAGAAAAAATAGTTTACCAATAGTTTGGTAGTTTAGAGCCACCAGTTGACATCCTGCGTTCCAGAAGAGTTGAGGCATAAAATTTGATGAATCCACTCTGGTTCCTTTTGGGTAGATACGACTCAGCTGAGATTTATTATATCTGGTTAACAGAAGGTTAAGGACCATTATTTCATTAGTAGTGCTAACATATAGATTCGTGTAAAATGTATTGTACTGAAACTGCTGGTATAGAAGCTGATGAAGTGAAAACTTAATCAGAACTTACTGAGTTACAAAGATTTCTGAAGGTTAACAGAAAAAAAGCAAGCAAAAGTGAGAAGTCAATGAAAAATAAAGTGATGGTGCCTTGGTGTGATGTAACTGTGGTAACTGTTGCCAAGGATACTCTACAAACTCCACTGGTGACTTTGTGAGATGCTCCAACGCTTTGGTCTCCACAAAAGACGACATGTGGTAACAGCGGGCTGCCTCTACACAAACACACACAAAAACGAGAACACACGCATTTCTGAGCAATTAGTTTGGTTTCAAACTTCCTGCATCTACAGAAAGTTAACAAATTGAAGGAATTGGATGAACCCATTGGTCTCTATGTGGGGTGGCTCAGTTATTTTGTGGGGGCCACTTGACTGACATGTTTTTGCTCTTTTAGAGGGACATGTCAGTGTAAGTGTCTGAGTAATTACCTTTATCCTACAATTAAAGGTGCAAGAGGACAAAGTGTTCACTGAATGGTTTGATGAGAATTAATATGATGTAAATCCTGTGCTATGATCTTCACAGTCACCAGATCTTAACCAAACTGATAGATTATGGGAGGACTGAGGTGTTAAGTGTTCAACATGACTGTGTATAGATGCGATTGCAGAGCTTTGCAGATATGAGCTGCAGGTCTGTAGCAACCACAGGGCAGTGTCAAAATATGTGGTACAACCATAAAAATTGCCTACTTTTGCTTATGACTGGCTGGCTATAGTTCACTGAGAGAAAGAAGTCTTGTTTGATTTTTTAAAAAGTTTTTATATTATATTATGGCAATGTTTTTCTCCCTTTGAGGGACTGTTTTCAACAGATTCATCCATGTGTTTTATTACTGGCATCAAGCTACGCACTGGTAGCTCAGTTTTATTCACACAGCAGTTACATTTTATATTGTAAAGAAAAACATCAGTATCTACAAGAAAAGCCTACAATTAGATGGTCCCCTGTGAGCAAGCACCTGGCAACAGTGGGGGGGGAAAAGTCCTTTTTAACAGGAAGAAACCTGTGGCAGAACCCAGCTCAGGGAGGCGAGAAAAGAGAATAGATAAAATAGAAAGAATGAAAAGAGGAGACAGACAAAGAGAAGAGAAGGAAGAATTCCCACTATCACTCTCTCTGCACAGCCACAGACCCACACGCATAAACAACAACATGGGACAGTGAATCCTGATTTACACAACTCTCTCCACCACCATCACCTAAACACCAAATGAAGATCTATCTTCTGGGAATTATGTTGTTCCATTCTTCCAGTAGAGTTTCAGAGACTTGAAAGATTCATCCCAACCCTGAAATTTTCTAGACATGTCTTTTGAACGTAAAAACACAGATCTACAACCCAGTTGGATCAGATATTTAGGGGTTTTCAATTTACTAGCTCCCTATGCCAAACTCACAACATGAGCATAGTGCAGGTAACTATGGGCTGGGATCATGTGACCTGCCTATTGAAAGCTCTACTTAGGTTGAATTCCAGCAGTCAAAACACATTTGGCCCTGAATAGCTCCTGCTGTGTGTAAAACATTGACCTGATCCTCTCTTCACACATTATCATCTATTAAAACTGATTAAGTCACTTTGTGTTGAGTTATCCTTTCATTTGTCACCTGACTTTACTTTAGATAACAATTTTAATAAAAAAAAAATCTCTCTTAGTTAATTTCCCACCCTATTTCGTGAACACAGTGAAGGCCAAACTTATGCATTATATCATTTATATTGAGTTACAGTGGATATCACTACAAAATAACATATCTATAGTGAGCTTTTCTTACTCTTGGAGGCTTCGAAGGAGTTGAACTTGGTAGGCTGGACGTAGTTAACCAGAGTTGACATTTCCTCTGTTGCCACTGCTTCCCGCTCAGCTGAGCCCTGCAATAAACGACAGAAGGAATAAAGTATAAGCATCACACATCCAAAGCATAGTTTCAATGAGATGAGACACATCTTTTTCCATAACATCTGGAGGGAACAGCAGCTGTCATTTGAAGCAGACATTTTCATTGTTTGCAGTCCTGCATTTCTCTGCACAGCACTTAGTAACAAAAAGAATGGCAGCAGCAACAGAATCTGACAGCAAACACTAATACCAACACAACAATAAAAATATACAGCAAAAGGAAATCCATCGACTTTTTAAACACAAATACACAAACACTTGTGCACACACTCTATGTCCGACCTACTTTTCATTTCATTTTTTGTTTATTATCCTGCTACTTTTTGTTGTGCTTATTTATTTTTTTCAACCTTTCACTTTCGTCTGTGTAATGAATTCTGTCTTTCTGTCTCAACACCTAACATACTTGTCTGGTCTGTTTGATATCTCTTGCCACATTATGTCTCTTCTACTTTTATTCATTTACAGTCAGCATCATCTGAAACTTAAAGGGGAACTCTGACATCAAACGCATATCAAAGACTGTTTACAGCTCCTGGGGAGTGCTTTAAAACAAAGTGAAAAACACACACGTTATATAAAACCTCTGGTGGCTCTAAACAGAGTTGCATAAAATCTGATAAATGGCCTTAGGTGATTTCACTCAAGACAGCGAGTTTAAAAGTTAGAAAGAAGGGAGCTTACCAGACCTTTGAAGCCAGCTGATCACCTTTGCTCAAGGCTACATTAGCTTTTGATACATGCAGTGCAATAAATTCCCCAGTAGCAAAGATAGAGGTAGAACAAAGTATATTTAGATGCATATATTTAGATATATGTTATAATCTATAACATATATAGAGGTGTCAAAGCTCCTCATTAATGGTACTAAAGGGTACATTAGGCGTACTAAAACAATATCAAACAGGTGATTTTGTATTTTCTTTTGCAGTGAGGTGCTGTGTGTGCACAGCACGATCTCATCTTCTATAAAAATTAATAATTACTGCAACAAAACTTTTTTGTGATGCCAAAGCTTGGAAGAAAGCACAATTAAAAAGGCTTTTAAATACATACTTAATGCCGTTAAATGGTTTATTTTACTGGAAAGCAGGATGTTTTCCTAAATCTATTTCCTCTGTGCTGTACTTTGTTATAATTTAATGCAGATACACAGAAAGAAAAAAGGCTGAGAGAGCAGCACTAAGAACTCATCACAGAGTGGGCATTAACAGCAACAGATATGAATCTGTCTGGGATGAAAGTGGGTTGCAAAGGGGCTTGCAGATATGCAGAAATTGTCGGCAGGCTGAAGCAACTTCAGTTGCACTATGATATCACAATACAATGGCTGGTCAACTGCAGTGATTTTGTGGGAGCAACATTATATGATGCTCTAGCAAAACCAACATCCTGGTATCAGACACACTGTATAACCCCCAGTCAGATAAAATGATAGTAAAGTAATGCTACATAAGTGCAGTCACCTTATTAACAAAAACTGTGAAAACAGAGGAAAATGCACGAATGGTACAGATACGGAATAAACCACAAGAACCACTGGAGAGACAACAGCAAAAATAAAGCACAAGCAACAGCAAAAAAAAAAGAAAAGAAAAAAAAA
>NW_005187455.1:31329-36346 GCF_000239375.1 Pundamilia nyererei
AAGCAGAATGCAAATAAAATACCCTCACATAAATACTTCAGTTTAATGAGATGTGTCCTAAAGCTGGTGAAAAGAGCTAGAGACTGATAAAAGTATTCACTGGAGGAAACTTAGCCTGTGAACTGCTAATCAGGTGTGATTGATATAATCATCCAGGAATTATCCATTAACATGACTGTTTGGTAACAATTTAGCATATGCCTGAGAGCAAGGACAACAGATTTTCTCCTGAGCTGTACAATAAAATCTGTGCACAAATAAACTAATAATAGATAATCATGCACAGCATCTGAGAAACACATGACAATGGCAAATTTGTGCACCAAAGAGCAGAATAAAAAATCAAGCAGATAGTGGAAGGAGTTTAAACAGCCCTGTGCTTTAACTTCTCTGGTGCTGATTATTCAGCCCACTCAGGCAGTCGTTGTCTAAAGGGTCACGGCCACTGTATGAGCATGGACTTCAGTAAAGATGCTGGTCTGATCTTCATTCACGGTTGTGCTCTCAATTACTGTCCTGTTTTCAGAATCTGCATGTCAAACATGTCAATAAGGCTCCCTTATTTCCCTCTGCTCTGCTATTTAATTGCTGAAAAGAGCTTCAGACCTCATCTGGGATGTCCTGCTCATTAAGCATCCCTGATGAGGTGGAGTAGATAATACTTTGGGCCAAAGGATTTTACAAAAAGTCATGATGGAAATTGTGGTTTAAAGAAATGTGCTGTCCTCTGATAGTGATCTTTCAGAAAACGAAACACTACAAAATGATTTGGGGCAGTAATCACATTATTTTTCCTGGGTCTTTAAAACAAATTTCTCAGGGACAGTGCTGAAGCTCCAGCCACTGCGCCTTTTCCCAATGATGCTGATTACCCGATGACTCATGTTTGTGAGGACATACGCCTGCTGAATGTGAAAACACTTTGAAAGACACACAGTGAAAGCGTTTTTTGGACATCTGATGCCCTTAAGTTACAGCCGGAATATGCCTGGGTTTTTAACATTTCTCCAGCCCCGTGCAGCTGTTGAAACCACAGAAGAATTTACTGTCTGTCGTATTTTTTTATACAAAGGCTGTCGCAGTTGAATACATTTCACTTGGATTTCTGGGCTGAAAAAAAGTCCTTTTGTCTTTGTGTCTTACCTCCTGTGTTGTTGCTAGGAGACACTGGTTCATTGCTCTGATTGGCAGGTTGGTCCGTCAGTCTCTTTGTGTCTGTGTTATTGGAAGGTTTGTGGGATTTCTTGTTCTTGATGAGAATTTTGCCCATCAGCTCCTGAGGACTGGGCAGAGGGACACCTGGCTCCAGCTGCAAATACACACAATAGAAGAGAAAAAAAAAGACAGAAAAGAGAGAAATTAATTAAAACTGCAGTCTGATCACAAAATAGACACTTTGAACACTTTCACGTGTCAGTATTTCTTACAGGGTATTTGTCCAGAGGGTCAATCAGAAGAGCTTCTCCAAAAATGGATCGACAGTATTCAGCCATTTTAGCCTGCTGCTTCAACCTGATAGATGGGTAAATGGAAAATTACAGATATAAACAAAAAGATCTTATGATTCAATCAGGATATTAAAAAACATAAATAATGAGATTCTCACGAGTCCACGTGGTTTTCAAAAGACAGGATCACAGGGAAGGGTGAGGTCTTGAAGGCGCATTCTGCAATAGCTTCAATCACCTCCTAGAAAATGAAAGACAAAAACACATTGCAAAGTGGCTTGCAGATATTCAGAAACTCAAGGCAGGTTTTTTAGGGAAGACCTTACATATTTAAGTAAGATAGTGTGATGAATCTATTACAACAGCATGGCTTCGTAGTAGAAGAGCCCTGTTAAACTGGCCATCCCACAGTCCAGACCGTGAACGGCTGAAATCATTTGGCACATCATGAAACAAAAATTACAGAGTCAGGACTGTTGAACATCTAGAATCCTATGTGAGACAAAAGTCCAGCAACGGTCTGGACGTGCAGATTACCACTTTATTGAGACATGATTCTGCCTCTTCTTACAATAGTACATTTTGTCAGTTTCATTTGACAAGTTTTCTATGTAGTATTGTGAATAAAATATGGGGTGTCTGCAATGCTATAGTTATTGTGAATTCTTAGGGCCATGATAATCATGCACACCAAAAGTACAACAATCCCTCAGAGAAAATGAATGTTTTTAGCCTGCTTTTAAAAGTTAATGGTTGACACATTTTATGTATTCTAGCAATCAGGACCATTCAAAACAAACACAAGTTGGCCTCTTTAACAAGCAGAAGATCTAAGCCAGATGACTAAGAGGTTGCAATTAGCTCTTAAACAGTCCAGAATCATTGCAGATGGCTTGGCATTTTCATTCAGCCACAAAAACAATGTGAGCAATCAAATTCAGAAGGTTTAATCCAAATCTATTTATATTTATATTTCAACAGCACCGAGACAATTATTGTACACGTTACAACATTATACACAAAAAAACCCAATAACTGCCCTATGAGCAAATGCTTGGCGAGAGTGTGGAGAAAAAAAATCCTTTAAACAGGAAGATGTCCAGCAGAAACTGCTTGAGGGAGGGGCAGCCATCTGCTATGACCGCTTTGGGTGACTGGGAAGCAAAGAGAGAAAAGAAGAGCATATAGACCAAACAACCAAGAGGATTAAGACGAACCTTCTGGAGAGAAAACACAAAATTGTACCAAACATTTGCTTAAATGGCTTCCTAAATGTGCACTCTTAACTTGCATGATTTAATTCCCACTTAGACACACCTTAAAGGAGATTTCTGAAGTCATGGTGAATCCATGAGTGATGACAGGTTCCTCCTCAGCAGTCCGTCCTTTCCACACATCCAATTCCACACAGCGGCACCCGGCCAACAGAACTTGCCTGTACATTTCTACTGAGGAGCTCCCGGCCAGCTGGCCCGCTGAAACACAAGGACAAGAACAAATGATGCAAAACAAGGCTATAGATTTAAATACAAAGCTACTTCCTGGAAGTAAGTCTGTGTAGGCTCTCAGTCACTGAGGTCATGGTAGACTTGAGGACTTGAAAAGAAGGAAATTACTTCTTTTTGCTTTGTTAGAATGTTTCATCTCTCATCCAAGAGTCTTCTTTGGTTCTAAAACAACTCATGAAGAGTCCCAGGTATTTAAAACATAGCAGGATTGCCCCTTAGGATGTGATCCCGAAGGTTGTTCGTCCATTTATCATATGAATAGTCACATAAGCCAAGATGTGAAAGAATGCATGGATTATTAGTGTCACACCTTGTCTCCTTGTGTAATAGATAACCAGTTGCGTCAAATATTTTTTCTAACTGTTGGACAAGCAGGGAGTTTGCATGCTTATAGAAGCAGAAGAAGCAGGAGACACTTGAATCCCACCAGGCCACGATTCCAAGCTCTCTTTTTAGGCCATCTCGTTTTAGACTCAGGTGCAACAGGCCTCAGGTCTGTGCATAATTTTGATGAAACTGAAAAATGTTATGTGCGTGTTAAGTCGCTTTGTGTCCCATATCCTTTATGTCTTCATTAATGCTCAGCCTATTTGGAAAAATCTGGATGAGATCTGCATTTGGCTCATTTACATGCCATTAAAGTGCTTTTGTTGCTACAAATGCATACTTTTTGTTTAGCAGAGGTATTTTTCTGGGATGTTGTTTAGCTCAGTGTCACTCTGAAAAACTATAATGGCTCTCTTAGTAGAGCTGTGTGTTCCCCCGATACACTGCTTTGTTGGCAGAATTAAACTGTCAACTTGAAGAAGACTTTGGACGTATTTGAGTCGCAACTAATAAAAAAGTTTGGTAATTCACCTTTTCTCCTGTTTGCATCAGTTGTTAATTGAACAGTCAAATATTTTATTTTCTTCACGCTCACACATTTAAATCAACTCATTTGTTCTCTCCCCAGAAGTTGCCAATGCCTATCAAAGAGAATGTATTTAGATCAGACCGGTGATGGAAAGTAATGGATTTATTGCTGAGCTTTTAGGACTTGTGCATGCATACCTGTCAGGTAGGTATTATGCGATGAGTTGATGAAATAGTGAGATATCGGGAAGCTCATGTCTTCAGACTGATCCAGCTTTTCTGGTGGAATGACTCCATTCTCATCACTAGACAGATAACTGGAGAACGCCTGGAGGGAGATCTTGCCTAAAAATATTGTTCACACAAACACAAAAGACAAAAAGTGAGAACCCTATTCCAACAAAAATCAGTTCAGGACAATAAAAACTGGTCACTTTGACTCTTACTTCATTTAGGCGTGATCAAGACAATCTAATGAAGTTGGGAAAGTGAATTTGAAAGTGCCGTAGAGTTTGGTGGCACACAGGCTGGTATTTCAGAAGCTGCTACTCTTTTTTCCCCACACAACCATCTCTAGTATTTACAGACAGAAAAGGAGAAAATAGCCAGTGAGCGTCAGCCCTCTATGAAAGAAAATGCTTTGTACATGCCAGAGGTCAAAGGAGAATGACCAGACTGCTTTGAGCTGAAAGGAAAACAGCAGAACTCAAATAACAGCTCGATACAACTACGGTACATCTCTGAATGCACAACATGTTGAACCTTGAAGCACATTGGCTACTGCAACAGAAAACCACACCACATCAAAAAAACAGGAAAGGATGCTACAGTTCATACAGGCTCACCAAAAGTGGACAACAGAATATTGGAAAAACTTTGCCAGGTCTGGGAAGTCTCAATTTCTACTGTAATATTCCGATGATTGGGTTTGGAAAAAAAACCCATTAAAAGATGGAATCATCTTGCTTTGTATCAACAGCTGCTGTCGGTGGTGTAATTGCGTGTGGGATATTTTCTTGGCACACTTTAATCCCGTTACTACTAAGTTATCAACATTTAAATGCCAGATGAGTTTTGTTGCTGAACATGTCCATCCCTTTATGACCACAATGTGTCCATCTTCTGATAGCTCACAAAGCTCTAATCATCTCAAACTGGTTTCACCAACAAGACAATGAGTTTACTGTAATCAAGTGGCCTCACATC
>NW_005187455.1:36999-41279 GCF_000239375.1 Pundamilia nyererei
AAAATTTTGATAGAACAGTAGCAGTATAATGTCCTTGTAAGTGGATATCAGGCTCTTGTAGAGCAAAATTGAGTATTTTGGTCTAAATAACCCAAAATGTGATGTCCACATATGTGGACGCCAGGTCCTAGGAGGTTAAAGTAAAAAAAAAAAAACAACAACAAACAAACACATAAAACCTCCAGCAAAATCTGCTTGTCTAAGTGTGTACCTTGCTTCAGTTGTGTCTGGTCATGTTGATACCTCTCCATCGCAGTGTGCGTCTGTGCAGGACGAAGAGGTGGGTAGAGGATTTCATTGAGCCTTGGGTCTCTCTGCTTATTGTTGATGAACTCTGT
Organism: Pundamilia nyererei; assembly: GCF_000239375.1. NCBI lineage: Eukaryota > Metazoa > Chordata > Actinopteri > Cichliformes > Cichlidae > Pundamilia > Pundamilia nyererei. The sequence goes on from NW_005187455.1 coordinate 37,338, forward strand.
CATCTGATCGACTGACAGCATCCTATCATTGGCTCCTCTGCAGAGCAGAGAAGAGTCAGGTTGAAAGTCAGAGCATTAGAGGATAAACCTTCTCAGAAATTTGTATGCTGTTTGTGTATTTTTGTGGAACCACTGCTGGAGTGCTGCTTAACCTCATACTCTTGAAAAACAGTTTTTAAAATGGGAAGAGTGCTATTGTATTGATTTTATCAATTGATTAAATCAATTAAGTTAAATCAATTTGCAAGGGTTTAGAACGTTTGTAGAAACTGGAATATGTCAACATGCTTTTATGTGTGATGAGAAACCACTAGAACAAATGTACAAGTGGTATGCTGCATAAATCTGCCAGTTTTCACATTGTACAGATTTATCTACTGCTTTCCAATGCTAGAAAAAAACCCCAGATACAGAGAATTACTACTACAAGTACAAGTGTAGTACAAGTACTACAAAAACTATAGCTAAACATTTAAATTATTTTATTATTATCATCCTTTATTGATTCCAGTTTCTTCAATGCAGAAATGCCCTGTGATAATATTTGAGAACAACTAGATGATACGCTTCTTTTTAAAAAAATATCAAGTTGTCATTCTAAGTGTGAAGATACGATGTGAAATTTCAGATTGGGCCCATCTCACAGTGGTTCAGGTCTCAGTCACACAGACCTAGAGACCTGTTGGCACTTATCTAGCAACCACCAGTCATGCGGGAAAAGTGTGTATTCTGTGACTAGTAAGCGAGTGGTTGCTGGAGGTTCCTGACAGTCTCGTGCATAACAAACTGGTAGTAAAGAGGTATATGATGAAGCACTGAAAAGCTCCTTGTGATTGCTGTGGTCATTACTAGGCTACAAGTAGTTTGCATAGATGTTTGCAGTTTCACAGCAGCTCAGAGAGAAAAAGGTAGAATGTCTATTTTGCAGAATAGACATTTATTTTCCTAGTGATCAGTGGTCGCCAGGGGGTTGTTGACTGGTCTTAATGAGGTCTTAATCATCATATATTTACAACTGCATATCAACTTGAAATAAAAAGAAATTGTGACGTATTGTCTTGTTGTTCAAGTAATTAATACAAATAGATTTAGATTTAGACACCTTTCTGGTTCTAGGGACACAATTACATTAAAAAAAACTCCAGGATCAGGATTTAGATCGGCTTCAGAAAGCTAATTACTTCTAACAAACTGGTCCAGTTGCATAACATCGTTGGAAGAGGGGATAGATTAGTTTTAAGAATATGATTACTGCTGCAAAGCTAAAGATCAACCAGTTTGTTCAATCCCTGTCTGTCTGTACAAGTGGGACAGGCGATGAATCACGATTTTTCTGATATCAAAAAAATTGGCCTGAAGCAAATAACAACTTTTCATTTTGTAGAGTAGCTTCTTCATCTTTAATACATCTTTTAGCAGAGTAGAGGTCAGTAGCTGCAGCAAGAGCTCCAGCTCAAGTTATTTTCTGTTTACTTACTGCAGTTTGAAGATGTTCCCAAGCTCAGGACGAGGGCACAGACTGTCCAAGAAGTTCCGGTAAACTTCAAGTGTTAAGTCTTCCAGTTTGATGCTGTCACCCTGTCAAATACAAAGAACATGGGCATTAATTATTGATAATGCCAACTGCAAAATATAGTTCAAAACCCCTTTTAAAATGCAACTTTTCCTCCAACATGTCTTCTTCAAAAACAATCTTTCTGTGCTCACAGGAATATTCAATGTGTGATTCATGTAAAATCAACACGACTTTGTTTTGAATTGGAAGTGGCTGCTTGAAAACTTGATGACCCAGATATCTGAGCTTATTTTTCCCATTCATGCACTATGAGTCATTCTGGACAAAACCAACAGACAAAAGCTTCAACAGAAAACAGAAAACTGAGAAGAAAGAATAAAGAGAAAAAGAGAGAAAAAAACTAAATACTTTGTGAGTCTAATATGTAGTTATCCACGAAAAGAGAACAGCTTTTCATGTGTGTCTTTCATTCCCTGCCACCTATAATAATCCAAACTAACTGAAGTATTTACCCGTCCATAGGGCAGTTTGCAGCTCTCCAGGGCATTCTCGACTCTTTTTCTGTCCGATGAAAACAGCCGAACAATACTGAAACAGACAGTGGTGCAACAATATTATGATCATTCCACCAACCCAAAACTCATTTTTTTACTTTCCGTAAGAACCTCTACATATTCTTCTCTCCAACTAATGGGCCGACATTTACGGTGCTAATCCTCCATAACGGTTCTTGAAATGCAACTATTCACCGTGTACGCAATTTCACTTTGGCAAATCTCACCCTCTTCACTCGAGCCCAAAGCTTCGGCTGTGCAAACTGTCAAACCGTGCGGGCTTTCTTAAAACTCTACTCCCTCGGCTTCTTAGATATCAGCTGACCTTAATTCGGCTCTCAGTTTGCTTCTAAAATACAGCTTCCTGTCATAACTGTATTATCCATCTCATGCTCTGGCAGTGGTTGATTACCAGGTCAGTGCTGAATTAAGCACCTTCATGAATCCTGTCCCTGTTTTTGCTTCCCCAAGTGCACATGGAATTAAGTTTATTTTTGGAAGCAAGGGACAGGAAAGAGCAAAGTTAAAGTTTGTGCGTGTCTCTGAAGATTTCTTCAGGCTAATTCCTCACGTTCCCAACCATATACTGTAACATGTGCCTCAAAGCAAATGCTTGCGTAAAACCACTGAGTGAGGCTTGGGGACCTAATAATCATCGGGAACTCACTTCTTGACAGGAATTCTCCCCTCTGCATTCGGCTGAAGAGTTAACTTGATGTACCTGAAGCAGAAAAATTAGAGGGTGTCAGTTTCAAAGGGTGAAGTAGCAAAAGTGGTCAGGCAAATGGGTCAATGGTGTGTGTGAATGAAGCATTTTGTAAAACCATTAAGATTAAAAGATGTGCAGAAAATAGGTTTCAAAAAGGTGTCAGGAAGCAGCAGGGATGATTAAGTTTATCACAAAAGACTCAGTATTTTTTTTTATTAACCTCCAAACTCCACAAATCCACATCTGTGCTTCCCTTTAAGCCATATACTGTTTAATAAAACAAACAAGTGCGTGCAGTGATGAATGTGTGCGTACTCACGCTTTCAGCAGACTCTGGTCTCGGTTGAGATTGTGGCTCAGCAGGTTGGAAGACAGAGAAAACAGTTCCTCACACCACACCTACAAAAAAACGAAACACAAAAACAGTCACACACTGCATCATCATTATCATCGCAATTAGTCATGGTCACGGTCGCTTTAATGAGCTCAGCACCTTGGCTTCGTCCTCCTGCGAAGCGATGAAGTTAAGCTGGTTGACGTTTACAAGGTCTGAAGCCGTAACCACGGTAACCATGCGGTTCTCCAGCCTACCAACCAGGTTTCCCACATCGAGCAGCTCCCGCAGCTTAGCCTCCTATTGGATGACACAGAGTGAAAGCTGTCAGTGGAATCAGAGCCACGAGGGAGGCATGCACTGTAGAGAGGAGACGGATGAAAGTGAGGGGACCTGGAGGGATGCGGGGACGGCTGAGACCATTTGAGGCAGTTTATTTGCATCTATTTTTACCCAGTGTGACATGTTGTTTGCAACATACAGTGTGTTATATGTGTAAAGAAAGTGCAGGCTGAACCTGATAGTAAATCAGGCGATCAAACAGAGAAAGATGTTTTTGTGGAAAGTAAGGAAATAAAAATAATTTAATGTTTGTCACCTTCCTCAAGAGGGGCTCCACATTTTCTCCAGTTTTTCTGACTGAAGAGGGTCTCATCATCGCTCATGCAAGTCTTGAGCTTCCACTTATTTTTTTATTTTCTAGTAAAATGGGAAATAGGCACAGCGACTCATTGAAACTTGTGCAAATATACAGGGAGTGCAGAATTATTAGGCAAATGAGTATTTTGTCCACATCATCCTCTTCATGCATGTTGTCTTACTCCAAGCT
>NW_005187455.1:42760-57713 GCF_000239375.1 Pundamilia nyererei
CTATTCTTCAGCGCAGCCTGAATTCTCCTAGGCAAGCTTTCAAGTAGTCTTCAGGAATAGTTCTCCGGGCTTCTTGAGGGAGATTCCTCTTGTTCCAGTCAAGATGATACACGGTGTTTCAATAATGTTGAGGTGCGGGCTCTGGAGAGGCCATTCCTACTATATGCCATCTTACTGATAGTGTTACGTTGTATGTTTTTCTGTCTAAGACTGAAAGTGTGTTTGTGAACACTGCTGCCAGATGCTTTGTAGATGCTACTGTCTGGTTTGTGACTGAAATGCAGTCCCAGGACATGATGGATTCTCCACTGGCTCCATGATCCTCTTGGGGAAACTCCCATAGGGCGTAAAATCTGGGACTCTCCACCAGTTACTCTTAGAACTGAAGAAACTTCTCTGATGAGAGGCGAAACGTCTTCAAGGAAACTTAAAGAAGTCCAGACACTTTTCTTTCCAAGCTCCTTAGACTACCATGACATGAGTGACTGAGAACCTTCACAGACATTTCAAATTTGGTTTGTGTAATTTGGCACATCTCAGACTTTTCTCCTGGTTCCTTTCTTTGGTTTTTTCTTGACAGCCACCCTTCAATTAATACTATTTCTATGAGACTTTGGGGAACCAATCAACTGTCAGGTGTCAAGTCTTCTACATTTTTATTTTAATTTCTTAAGGACAATACTTTCAGATACTGTTTATCTGTTGTAAATAGTTTTTTGACCTGACGTTTTTTCTTTTGCCCTCCATTTGTTCACTTTCCTCAAATATTTTACGGATACACGTTACACTATGTACACCAGTCAATAGCTGGAGAATTATTGCTCAAGACCATTTTAAAAAGTACTAAAAAGTCTGGTGCCTTGGAAGCAAAATGTAAGAAATGAGAGGCCAGTTTGGGAGATCAGTATAGTCTTGCATTCTGTTAGTACCATGGTCTGGTGGGTTAAACGTTATGCTTAAATAGTGCTGCCGCATGTGTAGATTTCAGGAAAGTTGAGTTTACATGTCCACCAGTGATTTAAAGCACATCATTCACATTTCCTTAAAGAAGTTTGTTGCCTGATGGCAAAGAGGTCCTGGGTTCAAATCAATCAACCAGACTGGTGCTTTTCTGTGTGCCTGTGTGGGTTCTCTCTGGGTATTCTGGCACCCCACTACATGCATTTTAGGTTAACTGAATCAACATTGCTTGTAAGCTTCAAAGTAATTGTGAATGGTTGTCTGTCTCTTAGCCCTGATGGCAGGTGATCTGCCCAGTGTGTGTATGCCACGAGGTGATGGCACACCAGCCATGTCTCCTTTTGCGTACTTATTGAGGAAAGATGTGAAATCACTGATTTTAAAAAAAACGTTTTCCAGAGGTTCGGTTTGTTAAATGTTTTTGCGTTTTCCTTTTGTTGCTTCGGTTTAATGTTCAATCTTGTGATTATTCCGTTAAATTCCCTCCTCACATGGTGGCACATCATTTTCAGGATGACAAAGTAAAAGCAGGGGTAGAGGAGGACCAGAGGGAGGAGATTATTAGAGACTTATGAGGCAGTCACAGTAACAATCAAGGATTAAAATCATTAAGAAACCCAGTCAGGCAAATATTATGGCTGCCCTCGAACAAAATACATCAGATGCTTTGCTATTTATGAAAGCAAAGCACAAGTCTTCTATTGAAGTAGGAAGCAAAGCAATAAATATAACATAAACGATAGTAGGTAACAGAAATAAAATCTAAAGTATTTCATGGTAGTACAGAAAGAAAAAAGAGGCAATAAAAAACATCAACTTATTATTAAAGCACGAATGCCGTAATGTCAGCTACAAAAAGTAATGCAAACGTTAAGTCAAATATTAAAAATTTCATGAATAAAACATCACATTCTGCTGCATAAGAGGAGCAACTGTTAGGTGAGAGGTCACTGGCTACAGAGATGCAGTAGGAGGATTGAAAATTGCAATGCAGGAAGGACACAGCATACATTTCACACGTGCAGAGTCAAGTAGAGGTGAATATAAGCAGAGAGATAACAGTACCTTGGGTGTTTTCGTGCTTCTGCCTGTTCTGACATCTTTTACCAGGGTCAGGTCCAACAGCTCTGTGTCCTAATGAAAACACACCCACACATAGAGCACACACACACACACACACTCACACAGTCAGCTGCTATCTGGGAGCTAAAGGCCTCCTGCTGTTTCCTGTTAAGGATTTAAGCCGACCTGGAAAGAAAGTGTGCATGTATGTATGTGTGTGCAATGGTATGCTGTCTTATATGCTTGCTTTTTGCATACCTTTTAAAGGTATCCACCCAGCCTTTGACTATACATTGTATCTCTACAGTTCTTGTGTATGAATACATAACCTTAACATTGGCAAGCCTTTGATTAACAAAGCTAAAAAAAATAAAAATAAATTCCAACATTCTTGGAATTGTCTGTAAAAAATAAAAACAGCTAATTCCTGAATAGCACACAGTTTGTGCTTCTCATGCATTTTCATACTTTCAGGTGACAAAGCTAACCTCTGGGTTTTTGAACATCTGGGTGGCCACTTATGATCGCAAGGCGATTGCACAAGTCACCTGATGGGAAGCAATCTGTCTCCAAATAATCACGGTCCAACTCAGACTGACTCACTCTCAAACAGGTTGGGGAGGCTTTGCAAGTAATTGATGTCTAATTTATGAACACTGACAGTTTGCCAATGTGTTGCAACCAATCCGAATCAGTCTGTGCTGCTGAGTGCAACTTGTCTGCTGTTCATGTCTTTGCAGCAGCTGACTCGACTCAGCTGGTTGACAAACTAGCTGTATTCCGGTTATATCCTGAAATAAAAGCTGGAATGCTGAGTGTTTATGCCATTCTGCAGTTAAATCACCATCTTGCAGCAACTACCTCATTATTTGTGGAGGCCTTTATTAATATTTGTTTCAAATCTATGTGGTTCTGATTTGACTGACTTTGAATGTAAGTATTTACTGTACTTTTCTGTTTAATGCAAATTTCTCTGTATGTAGATGGCAACAGAGTTGCTATTTTCACTGCTTTATCACAATAAATCATCATATTATCACAAAAAGTTTGCATGTAATTACCAACCTGTTGCTATTTAACTGTAAGCTAACTCAGACTGATATCTGACCAAGTCAGTGTAACTATCATTTGAAGACAGGAACTGGCTGTGAGTGGTCACAAACTTCAAAGCAACCATTTCAAAGGTAAGAAAACTGTAAAATCATTACACATGGTGGGAATCATTTTGGCTCTGCTATGATCTCCAACTGCAGCATTTAGTATATCTTTTTCTCTGCATTCCAAAAACATAACTGGTTATTGTTAGCACAGTGAACCTGAATGTTGTAAATATGTATGCAGTTTCTGTAGTAGATAAAGCTCACAGACAAGACTATGTGGAAGCAAGATATTTAGCATCTTATAGCAAAACATAACATAGCATAGCAAAAACAGATCAGACTAACAGCTAGACTGTATTGGTTATATTTTTGTGTATAAAAAAATAATAAAATTGCTTCACAGGTGCACAAAAAATGATTCAGACAACATTTAATCAAACTTAAAATGGAAAATTAATTTAAAAAACCAATCTTCATTAGCAAATTAATTTAGTCAAATGTGCATAAAATAAGAAAGTAATGAAACATTTAATGATTCATCTTTGATTCAGAATCTAGTCTGAAAAAAGTTCCAGTTTTAATGACTGAAATACTGAATATTGATGAGTCACCAAATCAATTAATGTCACTTTTTGTGGTATCAAGCTTAATTTGTTCCTCATCATTTAATATCTACAGCCAGTCTAAGAGAATTATATCTAAGACAGCTGATTTTTGTGCTTAACCTTGTTTTGGTCGGTCCAGTAGAGGTAAAATCCATGTGGATCCACATGCAGAGTCACTGGAGTGACAGTGGACAAATCCTAGGGAGACAGGTGGAGAGAATGAAAATAACCGTAAAACATCATAAAAACTCAAGCGAAAAATCATTTACGTAGCTAATGCACTCATAAAAATGTTCTACTTGGTAGGGCGAGAAAATTATGTAAGAATACACTTGTCTGTGGTGGCATGAAGTGATAGTGATTCATACTGTAAGTGTCCAGAATCTTATTTTACTACTCACTACAGCGTGACCTCTTTTAACCAGGGAACACTAAGCGATTTCATTTTCATGTTACAGAAGTTCTTTTCAGCTGTCATAACACTAACTATCTATCCATATTAACCCACCATGATAGTTCCTAATTGGCTCCAGGTGGATTCAGACAGAGCAGCTCTTCTGATGTTTTGCTGTTTGAAAAGTCATAGCAATTTATACACAGCAGGTGTCTCAGAGGACCGGTTTCTGTGGCTAATTACTGGTTAAAAATAAAAGCACCTTGAAGCCTGGTGTAAATATCTGGTATTGAATGGACCAAAATAATACTTACTAAGTATTTTTTATATGGGGTTAAGCAGTTTGAATCCCCCAAATTATTTGATAAACTGATGTTTTGAAGCTTGCAGCCAAATTGAATATGCTTCAAGGGAGTGCAAAGATTTGTGACTATGTAAAGCTTTGAATCTATACAGTTTAGTAAAGTTTAATCAGAGTGGTTTCAGTTGCTTTTCTGCAAAACAGAGATAGGGTTGGAGTGACTTTATTACAGGTACTGATGGAATCTTTTAACAGTTTCAGTTGCCATGAATCAAACAAAAAGGTTCAAAAGATTTAATGTGACAGATCAAAAATAAGTTAATAATCAAAAATAAAGCAACTTAAGCTGTACAAAATCAATAATAACAGCAAAAAAGTCTAAATATCGAACAACACAAACATGCCAGTGACGCCAGAAGAAGACAGCATAGCATCAAAAATTAAAGCTGAAATTTGTCATTTTTGCAAAGTTGGTGAAGCAAACTTAAGACTTCTTTATAAAGTTGATTAACCTGCAGCTTTTGTAACCGGGGAGCTGTGACTTATAGTTATAGTTACAACAAGACAATTCAACCAAAAGCTTTTAGACATCATATCATATTGACAGTATATGTTAAATTGAATCCAATATTTTTGCTGGTTCAGTAATAGGAGATTCAATGAAATAATGAAGGCTACTAAAGGATTATTGTATAATAAAATAATAATAATATTGTTAAGTTGACTAATGCTGTTAAAGATTATAGTTGTAACATTGGTTGCTTTTGACCTCTCGAGTTATAAATATCAACATGTCAGAAATGAGAGAGATGGGAAACTTTGCTGCTTAAATAAACCACCAAACTGCATGTCATTAATGTATGATCTGAGCAGAGTGAAGCATGATACCATGCAGCTCAACTCATCTGCTTAAACTAGCTCACCGGCTTTGCTTCTTCCTATTCCATACCAGCACGGATTGGACTGATTTCTCTCCACTTTCAAATCTTTTGTTCTCATTGTCCTAGCACACTGAATCTTCCTAAAAGGGCACACACAAACAAAGACTATGGCATGCCAGTGCCTTCTCATCCCAGGGCTTGTAATGCTACATTTTACTGGATGCCTCCATGCTATGCGTAATGTGTCCTTTGTTGTTGGTACCTTGACACAGACTTGAAAACAATCTTGTCTGAGGCACAGGAATAAGATGTTCCAATACAATTTAATGTTACATCTAATTAATATAGTGCTGTCCACCTTCTTATAAGCTAAACCTTAATTGATTTGATGCTCAAACCCAACAGCTGTATTATCTGTGTGCAGAACAAGAGCAGGGAGGTGTGAAACAGTGACAGTTTCCCACTTCCAGCATGAATCTTTTGCATCTTTCACAGCTGCACACAGTAGTGAAGGCTTTAGCCTAACAAGGTTCTGGACTCAGTTACTGTGAATGGATATCAGTTTTGTACTTCTACAAAACTGCTCAAACTGTTTTGTTAATATGTAAAAATTATTAACAGGAACAGAGATCTATTTAGGTATTAGTTAAATGAAAACCATAAAAAATGCCTGGCACATAGGTTAATTGGGCTGCTGCTTTATACTATACACTGCCAGAAAACCAGTACATGGTTAGGGTGAGAAAAAGAGTATAGGTAAAACACACCCACTTGAAAAAAGTAGCTCATACTATTGAAAAAAGGACATGTGGGCTAACTTGCGTATAATCGACCCATACACCCGCCTGAAATGATGCCCCAGGGACAACTGGAAAGGTTAATGTAGTTTGGCAGCTTGTAGCCATGACAGGCAAAATATCCGTTAGCAAAGTAAAAGGGTATAGGCTACTGAAATAAACTAATCCCCGCTTTGAGGAAAGCAGCTGAAATCAATACCAACAGAAGCTAAGGGCACTGATGACCAATTCAGATTCCTTTATTGTCATTCAGTCAATACATCACAAGTGCATTGCTGAACAAACTTACAAGCACAGAAAAATCACAATAAAACAGAACCAGGATTTAAAAATCTGTCTATTAACCACTGAATAATGGACAAAAAAAAATTAAATAATATGAAAAGGTATGAAATATATTTTAGGGATACAAATGCAAAAAAGAGCCTGGAATATCCACTAGTGACCAAAAGTCCACCACAAGGAAGGAATACCACCTAATAAACCAACTATTATCACCTTGTACAGTAACTAAATACAGTAACTGAACAACACTAAATTAGTCACTGAATTCTAAAATTTCCCATATTTCTTCAGAATCTTTAGAAAAGAACATATGTTCTCCTCATACGTAAAAAGCTGTGAATTGTGAGTGAGAATAATGGAATTTATTGATTTAAGATTTAAGCTGGACTATTCCAGATGTCACAGGGAGAAAAGAAAGGTATCCTCGTCAGTTCTATCATTATAACTTGTCTTTAGTCCCAGCTCAGAATGTTGCACCTTAATTTAATGGTGCAAAATTATATACAGGGGTACACAATAATTTAAATAATTAATTGTTTGCATGCATGGAAAATGACTAGCATTGAAACTCTTACTAAGGCTCTTACTAAGACGGTTTGTCTGTCACACATCAGCATCTGCTTTTCATGTGGCACAATTGCTAACCTCGGCAACACTATATTTCTATGGTACTTCTTTTTCTCTTTGTTTTCCTGATCGTACACAAACTGTTTCATAATACTAGTCAATAAAATCTGGCAAAGCTATACCTCTTACCTGCTGTGCTATAATTAATATAGCTATTCAAAAGGGCATATATTTAACCCTTGGAGGGACTTTTTACTCCATCCCTATTTCTCAGAAGGCACAGGAACCAGCTTGAGCTCAGTCCTCTAAACATTAGATGTCCGTACTTATAAAGTTCTTCACATTGTTTTGCAGGTTTTTTGTTTTCTTGAAAGTGTTAACACAGCCTACATTTGGAAGAAGAAAAACCAGAAGAAGAAGAAGCTCAGAAGCTGGTTAACTAGCTCCCTGGTTGTCACCTGTTGCCATAGCAACTGATTCTATTTTTCATAAAGCCCGGCTCTACATGTTGGAGAGATTCAAATATCAAAACACACACCACACACACAAACACACACACACACACACACACACACACACACACACACACACACACACACACACACACACACACACACACACACACGTTTAAGCTATTGTGAATGGATTCAGCTCTGCATTGGATTAGTTCTTAAGTACTTCTCCATAAGTATGATCCATGACATTATAAAGCTCAAGGCAGTGATAATAAACACACACACACACACCTGATCTGTTTAGGTGCTGGTAACCATGTCAGTTACCATGGCAACCGGACAGCATTTTTTTTTTCCTCCTCATTGTCAGCGCTCTGTACTTCAGCATACCAACACACACACATGCACACAGAGGAACACACACAGCTCTGCAAATACCTTGTGTTTGACTGTGCTCATGAAGGGCACAGGAGTAAGTATGTGTGGGCTTTATACACACACAGTACATGAATACTGGTGGATAGAAGACTGATCAGAAACACATTTCAGACACACACCTACATACACACACACACTATCTGCCTCACTGGTAAGATCCACAGGTACTTACTGCCAAAGCTCAATCAGCAAATGAATAGTAAACACATCTGACAACATGGCACATTTCCTCCTCTTCCTCCTCAATTTCTCACGCTCCACATTAATTCAGCTAGTTTCAATTCTTTGACTGTTTCCTCAGCCTCCTTATTTTTTTCAAGTAGTAGAATTAAATAAAACTATTTGCTTGTGCTTGAGGAAAATCAGTCCTTACCTCATCCCATTTAATGAAGTTGCTTCCGTTCCTCAGCGTGTGAGAGACGGAAGGAGGTTGGAGTTTCAACGCGTGGACCCCCGGCTGAGCACTCGCCATGGCTTCACACACACATTAACCCTCACTTTCTCTCTCTCACACACATGCACGGACTAGAGATGCTCAGATGCAGGAATGCTGCATGTCAGTCATGTCCGAGCTGAGAACTCCTCAGAAGTCAGGCATAGATGCTCAGCTGCAGCAGCATCCTCTCCTCTTCTGAAGAAGAGTCTTGTATTTTGTATTTTGTCTTTGCTTTATCTTTGTTCACTCTTAATTTTTTTTTATTTGAGCCCTTCTTCTCTTTCTCCTTTCTTTCTGCTCTGTGCCTCTGTTCTCACACCTCTTTTTTCTTATTCTTCCCTCCTCTCTTCTTTCTCCCTCCCTCTTCTTGTCTCCCCCTCTCTCTGTTGGTGCTGCATCTCACAGAGAGACAGACTGAAACAGATGCCTTCGTGGGAGACAGGATATGTGTGTGTGTGTGTGTGTGTATGTGTGTGTGCATGCACTGCCTCCACAATTTGACTCATCGGCGACATGCGCACAACGGCAGCTTCCCACAGATGGGGGAGGGGTAAGAGAGGGAGAGCCGGAGCGACAGGGAGAGCGAGGGAGATAGAAAGAAAGAAAGAGAGTGGGAGAGATGGAGAGAAATGAGGAGAGAAGAAGAGAAAGGAGGGAGAAAGAAGAGGAGAGAGAGAATAAAGAGCTAGAGGGAGAAAAGAAAAAGAGAGTGGGCGTTTTAGTGGAGGGTGAATAAAACCAAACCAGGATTATAGTCAAATGAGGCCAGTTTTGAATACACACTATATTAACAGCTATATTATGTGCTTCCTATACCAAAGGCATTAAATCTATTATAACAGCCTCTGCTCGTATGGGTAGGTTCGTCATCATGCTGTGAAGCTACGGTGCAGGGATTTGAACATCAGTCAGGTTTGGTGCTGATACTGTGTCATGAGGCTTTTACTTAGACAAGGTTTGGTTGAAGGTTTGGCGACGTGCTGGTAACGAGTCAGCTTGTTTACAGCCAGCTTTAAATCTTTGGTTTCTTTTGTTAGTTTGATTACTCAACTGCTTAAATTTTATTCAGGCTTACACAACAGAAAAGAGTAGGAGTAGGATCAGCCCTCCCGAGCTATGATCCCCCCCCTCCCCCCAAGCGCCACCCCACCAAAGACATTGAAGTACAGTACTGTTCATCTTACAGTCCACATTGGATGAGAGCACAGATCAGTACCAATGGGAATGTAACTAAGTACATTTACTTCAGTGCTTGTACTAGTATTGTGCTGCTTTCTGAATGTATTCAACTATATTCTTAATATACTTATTGCACTTGCTACTAATTGCACATACTTATTAGTATTGCTGTAGTTACTTGGGTATTTTTCAGATTCATTGGATCATTTTAGATAAAGCTATAGTGCTATACATAGCTAATTAAAAACATCAACAGCTGTAACATTAAATATATACACACATCAATAAACTGCTAATTTTAATCCAATAATATCATAAATAGGATTCTGAAAAGTGTAATTTTGAGTGAACTATTAGCTACTTAAGTAGAATTATAATTTGTACATAACTGAAAAAGTAAAAAGTCTAAATACTTTTTTCCACTTTGCTTTAATAAATCTAATAAAAACAGGGTTGCAGAAGAGCTTTATAATTTTAGTGTGTACACCAGTTTTCTACACATACACCCACCCCCTCTGCATTCTGGGTTCAAGCATATCACCCCATTTAAAAATTACATATCTTTTAAATGTAGTCTTCGGTATAAACAAACATTTCCAATGTGATTTATAGAATTTTAAAAATGACATTTTACACATTTAATACATTTAATACAAGCCAGCTTTGTGCTCAGGGGAACGGTGAAGGTAAAAGCAGAAACAGAAATCCCCAAGCTGTTGTCACGAAGCTGGGAAAAGCTATATTATATCACTGTGTGCTGTAGAATTGAGGTTTTCCTTAACAGAGACCATAGGATTGGGGCCAAAACAGTTAAGCAGCAAAAGTATCTAGAATGCAGGAGTTTCCACAGACACAAAATACACAGCACTACTTTCTTTGTATTTTTATGGCTGTGATTTTTATGTTTACAAACACAGCTAATTATAACAGAGGAAGAAAGAGAGTGGGCGAGATGGTGAATGTTGAATAACTGAATATTGGATGATATGAAGGAAAAAACAGAACAATTGAAGACAAACAAGCACAAATCACCGACAATGCGTTCCTTCCTCTAAATGCAAAATCTGAAATTGGCAGCTTTGATGCAGTCAAAAAATAATTACCAAAGTGTTAGTGGGAGTGTAATCATTCAGTGGAACAAGAAGCCTATAAGGACATTTAAGGACATAACCTTGTGAATGTCTGCGATATCTGCTCCTGCGTGCTGTGTTTAACAATAAGCGGCAGATCTAAATCCAGTTCTGTTTTCTGAAAAGCAATCTCAGTAAAACATGTCACTAAGTGCTTACAGAGAGGGACACAAAAGAGATACATAAATACAATAAAATGCTCATAAAAATGCATCTCCGGTGATTTCACTGGGAAAGCGGTGGCACAAAAAGGTGAGCTCACACATTTATGTGTCTTTGGAGGGATGAAAAAAATAATTATTCACACAGTGTGCTATTGGAACCATTTTTACAATAAGTAGCTGCGTACAGTGCTTACTCTGAGGATTGATTTCCCATTTCAGTAAGAAACAAACAAAAATAATAAAAAGGAGAAGAATGTTATCCCTGATGCTCTATAACTTACAATTCTTATTTTAGGCAGAGCGATTTGGCTGTCGTTTTTATTGCAGAATTAATAAATAAATTAACTTCCACCATATTAATATGGATCCAAGAATCTCCCAGATGGAAACTGGGTAAATAAAACCAAAACTAAACAACACAGTACGTATGGTTAAATATCATGTATCTAAATAAGTTTTTGATGAATTGATCACATAGACTGTATGTAAAAGATGGCTATGGCTTTATTAGTTTTGAAATATGAATCAGTCATATGTAACTACAAAACAGCTATAGAGCAACAAAACTAAAAGCATTCAGAATAGCTTGTGTGTTGTATCTGTAAGCTGTATATAAAAGAGTTGAGGCTTTGGCTTTGCTTTTCTCTTCTCCAAGGAAAGAGAAAAGTGACCCCAATAAAGTGACTTAAACCTGCATTATTTGTAATTGCCAGCAGGGGGCAACAACTCTGGTGGCAAGAAGGAGACTGAATGTATGCAAGTCTGTGGGAAAATGACTCTATTTCTCCCTTACTTTATAACCTTGGTAAACACTTCTTAATGGGTTTATAATCTCAGTCCCTAGCTTCAGGTATTTTTCAGATCATTTTAAGGTATTTTAAGGTATTTTTCAGATCAAATAGAGAAAAGCAAGGAGTATAAAATAAGGTGGACCTTCTGATCTGAGTAAATCACTTCCACTTAAACGTTTTTTGTGCCCTAGATTGTCAGTCAGATCTACCCCTCACTTGCAATAGCCATGTTCAAAGCAACAAGATGCTGACGACATCATATTTTAATGACATTCATATTTTGAGATTGTTGTAGTATTTTCAAGTGTCATTAATGACGTGGATTTAAGATAGCAAGACAGGGAACACTGCCCACCCATTGCTGTTTACCTTAACACATGTACCTCCTATGCACACTTATATATGAAAATATTTATTTCCATATGCCATTACATAAGTCACAAAAACACAGAGCTTGTTGCAATGCAGCAGTGTGACCCCATAACCTCCACAGGGTCTTACAGACTCATGATATGCACTATTTCAGGGCCCACTTTACCAGCTATGCAGCCTCCTACACACTCACACTTCAGTGCATGAAAAGACACGTGCAGAGACTCATGTTGCCATGATACTGTGTGATACTGTTCGTCAGCGCCAGAGCCAAAATTATCTGTAAATATACAAAATTAACATTTTGTTGACAAGCTTGGCTGAAAAAACAAAAACATGACTGTATTGAAACGATGAGCTACATAAATTTAACATGAATTTAACTTTTACCAAAAATGCCATTTAGTCTTGTATAGTGAAAAGAAAAGATGTGAGAGAACACATCTGAAGTCTGTGCTCGCTCATCAAATATCTAAGCAAGGCATTTTTGAACACACAGACACCGAGCTCTAAGAGCCGACAGATTTTTAGATGAAATCAAAACCAACACTGATGAAAATGAGGATTAAAGAGGCATTGTGTAACTATATTTGAGCCAGCAGCAGAAATGTCTGAAATGGTTAAAGCATCTATCTTTGTGGCTTCACCTACGAAATTTAACCTCAAAGTTAAAGTTTGTTAAAATCTACCTTCGAGATTCAGAATAACCAAATAATCTAAATGCGTTGACATTAAAAGGCAGAAAATTATATCAACATGACAAGAATTCTATATACTGATTGAAGTTAATTTACAGTGGAGACTGACCAGGACAATCATGCAGAGAATTGCAGCCTAAGAAGAGAGTTATGCACATCTACATATATTAAGGCAACTTTTCACACTTGAGCACAGCAGATGATATAGATACATAAATATGGCCAATTGCTCATCAAATAACCTTTTCACTTATGTCCCAGGGACAATGTTTTTAACAAGTATTAGCTGATGAGTGTGTCTATGTTTGTCAAGATGCCATAAATGATTATTTTGACTCTCCAGTTTCCTCTCTAAACCTTTTTGTGGAAACTAGCTCTGATGTCTGCAATAATATATGCTTGTTGTTTAAAATAAAAGACACACTTACAAATAATGTGGATGTATCTGTATATTTTAGCATCTTTGCAGTAAAATCTTCTGGCTTCTTGAGCTCTGAGATGTGACAAAAAACAGCAGGAAAAGAAATTGAAATAAGTCAAAAGTGCAAAAGAGCAGGTAGGTTTTGCACTATGGTGAGATGACACAGAGCAACTGAGAAACTCCCACAGCCAGGTTCTGAGTTTTTGTCACGGATGGCTTCAGTTCAGAATCTTCCTGTTAAATTTTCATATAGCGAGTGCAGCGAACACAGACTGTAATCGGTAGCTAAGTGCTGCCTTTTAGTAGCATTTCTGGGGGTGCAGAGTTCTCCAGTGAATTTCTTTTCTGCATTTATAATTCAAGAAACATGAAACACGTTGCAAGTCTTTGAGGATTAGATAAAAAAAAAAAACACATAAAAAAACTAAGACCCATTTAAATTATAAAATTATGATCAACTGAAGTTTTTGGCAGTTTTAAAAATGTCTGTTAAAACAGGTTTTTATTAGAATTTACAATGACAGGCAGGAACATCAAACCCACTCTCTGATATTGTTTAGTTCCCTCTTATGGCTACAAAACACTCGTTCCCAAATGGCTTCTACAACACCCCTGATGATGTCTTGTCACAATAAGATTTTGGCAGCAATGTATTCCTTCTTTATTAGATTCTTGATTAGATTCAGATATGGGAAATGAGGTGTCCAAAATCAAGCTGAAATCTTCGTTTTGTCCCTCAAACCGTTCTTGAACCATTTCTGGAGGGTGGCAGGGTGTATTTTCCTGTTGAAAATTGGCCCTTTCAATCAGGGAATACCGTTGCCAGGCTTAAGTAGGGGGTTATGTTTGAAACTAACACCTACTTCAATGCTTCTCAGCAAAACATTGCTCTGAGCTTCACGCCACCTCCACAGGCTTGCCTTGTTCTCACAGTGTATCCTGCTGCCACGTCTTCCCAGGTAATTGCACATGTTGCTGCCAACATAAAAGAAAAGGAGATACATTAAACCAGGTCCCCCCAGTTCATCTTCTGCCAAACCATGTGCCTACTGTAGACCCCTTCAGGGATGAACAGGCATCAGCAGGAGCAAAGCCCTTCTAGAAGAAAATCAGAATGAATGTGGGCAGTTTTCTGATATACCCTATACACCAAAGTGGGCTATAAAAATATTCCATACACCATTATATTACAGTACCAGCACCTGCCTGAACCACTGATAGGATGGATCCATGCTTTGATGTTATTTAAGTCAAATTCTGACACTTTCGAATGTTGCAATAGAATTTTTCCCCTAACATTTTTACAGTCTTTGTGAATACTAGTCTCAGTGTCAGTCCTTCAGTTCAAGGTTCAACGTATTGTGCATTCAGACATGTTCTGCACACCTGTAGCAAGTGGTTATTTGAGTTTCTGTTGCCTATCAGGCTGAAGCAGTCTGGCCATTCTCCTCTGTCCTCTGACATCAACAAAGTCTTTTCACCCAAAAAGCTGCCACTCACTGGATATTTTCTTTAGATTAGTAGTTTCTAAATGCTCTAGCACAAAAAATCACACCATGTTCAAAATCACTTAATTTCCCATTCTGTTGCTCTGAATTTCAGCAGGTCGTCTTCACCACATCCACATAATTTATTTAGCTGCTGCAATGTGAATGGCTGATATCTAATTAGTTAACAAGCAGTTAACAAAGTAACCAGTGAGTCTGTTGTTCCCATTTTAGCCACAGACTGGCTCTTGATTTTCCCATAGATTTCTATTCTAGATTCTTTACTTTTCATATCTCCACCTTATATAGTATATCTACAATGGCTACAGCTCCAGAAAGCTGCAGTTCAAATTTGTTGTGACACTTTTATCTTAAGCAACATCAAGAGTTTCAGTAATATGTGCTGCAGAAGCGCTTCAGTGAGTCATGC